>NW_010965541.1:999574-1036486 GCF_000463585.1 Tarenaya hassleriana
GTAGGGAGATGTTGCGACGGAGGACATTGATGGGAAATCATGCAGCTTCGAGTTTGAATCCTCATCGAGTTCCTCTACATACCAACATTTATCGTTAGCAAAATGTTTTCCAATGTTGTAGGCCTATATATATATATATCAAAGCTAGATTATATATATTTCCCTTTTTTCCCTCTATAGATGCATGTTTGATGAATTACAAATAAATTACTATATATTTGTTGTGACTTAATTATATCCTTTCATGGGCAGTTTACATATAGCCTTATAGGGCCTCCGTATCTAGTTATCCACACCAAAAAAAATGAGAAAAAGAAATAAAGAAACATATTTTCCAGAAACGATATATGCATTCACAAATAATTATTTAAAAATTATATGCATTCATATATGATATCTTATAGCATGCCAAAGTTTGTAGAATAATCCGTTATGTTTTTCATTAAACAAAGTAAAAATATAATAAGGTACTGAATCAAATAAAAAAGTTCATACTATTAATAGACATAAAACTAATGATATTATATATATGTGTGTATATAATAAATCATAAGATCGGAATTGTCTTTCTTCCGACAATCTTATGAGGATCTATTAGGAAGTACGAGAGAGAGAGAGAGAGAGAGAGAAATTAATAATGATATGAAGGATGAAGAAGAGTGGCGGTTAATGACGTACGAGGACGAAAGGTGAGGAGATGGCGGTGCCAGAGGGGAATAACGGAGGGGCGGGTGAGACCGGAGGCTAGCTCAGAGACGGCTCGGAAGAACTGAGAAGCACCGAAGCCATCGCAGACGGAGTGAGACAGCGCCATTCCTATCGTCATCCCTCCGCACGAGAAGCTCGTCACCTGCAGAGCCAGCGGCTCGTACCACCCACCACCACCCTCGTGACGTGGAACCAGCTCCTCCACGTCAGCCCCACTCCCCTCCAAGTGGTTCACGCTAGCCAGAGTGCATGCCGCTCTCGCCCTTATCAACGGCACGCCGTCTCCTTCGCTGCACCTAAGCTCGAGCCTCATGTCCTCTTTCCTCCTCCTGAGTTTTCCCGCCAGTGGGTAGTAGTAAACCAGCGCCTTTGACAGCGCCTTCTCCACCACCACGTATGCCGGCTCGGTGACGGCGTCGTTTTGGCTGTATACGTATATCGTTTTGGCTAGGGTTTCGATGTACGGATCGTTGTCGATGGTTGAAAGAGAGAGAGACGTGATGATTGGTGTCGGGGCCGAGGGTTTCACCAGAATGACGTCCGACTTCTCCACCACTATGGGACACAATCTGATCTCCTCGCTTCCCGTCTTCATTAATTTTCTTAAGATAATAATAAGATGCTGTTGAAATTTATATATGCTTAAATATGTGTGTGTGTGTATTTATATAGGTTTTGTTATGCATCGACTGCCGTTATGGGGGGGTATATATATATATACCCCCACACACACAATATGACAAATCATCAAGATTAAAAGAAGAAAAAACATTTTCACATACTTTTCCTAATTAGAAGTTTATAATACACCTTTGTAACATACCACAATAAAGTCCAAACGAGGTGGTCCGATGGTGTGGGAGCATAAAGTGTTCTCCCACACCCCGAATTCGAATATCACATATACAATCACCAATATAAAAAAAAACATACCACAGTAAAGATAAAATCAACGAAAATGTATACCGTATTATTTTTTTTATAATAGGTGTGGCATTTTAATTTCTACATTAAGTTTAGAATTAGCACATATTTGTCAAATAAATTGATTAAGAATAAACAATATATATATATATATATATATATCCATATAACATTCTATGTGCGTATATCCATGATACATTTGCGTAGTGGTATTAACGAGGATTATTTTAGTGGGGCGAGTTGGTGAGAGCTCACTTTGAAGATTGGAAACGGTGACTGCAAAGTCACCTCTTGTTTTTTTTTTTTAAAAAAATCCTAATCTAATCTCTTTCATGATTTCGGGATATATATATAGTGGCAATGCGCAAACTCTTTTCAACCAAATGTCTTCAAAATAAAGAATCCTTGGCAATGGCAGCTATGTGTACGTCAACGTGTTATAAATTTCTCTATTGACTTTTTTCTCCATGAGATTTTGCTCTTCATGACGCAGACACTTACACGTTTACTAAACCTAAATCTATATAATATTAGGGGTGGGCCAGGTTTTATGGGATGAGAAACCCGAGTTTCGGTTTCGGGTTCGAGTTTTGATATTTCATGACAGATTATTTCGTAGAGAGGTGTCAATTGTGGTCCGAGGCCTGAAGTCCGGCCCGGCCCAACCCGAAAAATAGTGGGCTTCGGGCCGAGATATTGAGGCCCGAAAATTTTTGGGCTTTCAGGTCGAGCTCGATTCGGGCTTCGGACTCGATTCGGGTCGGCCCGAAAAAGCTTGATTTTTTTATAAAAAAAATCTTGAGAAAAAAAGGAAAAAAATTATATTAACAAAGAAAATCGTGCGAGCCGGTCCGACCTGGCCCGACCCGATCTAAGCCCGAGGTCTATAGGGCCAGGCTTCGGGTTTGGTAGTATAGGCCCGAAAAAAATCGGGTCGGTCCAAACCCGAATCCGAAACCCTCGGGCCAAGTGCGGGCTCAGGTCGGGTCGGGCTGGGCTGGCCCGATTAACACGGTTAATGTAAAAAATTATAAAAATATATATCCTTGATTTTGTATTTATTTATCTAAATATCTAACCCTAATTGAATTAGACATTCTTTTTCTCTTTTCCTTTGGATGATATTGTAAATTTATATTCGAATTTATATATTTTGGATAACATTGGATCAAATTTGTATTATTTTTGTATGAAATATTTGTAACAATCGATTATACATGATCTATTTTTAATTTTGTGATTTAGCACTCACGAGTTCAGATATCGGGATACTCAATCTCTTATGTCGTGGGTACCGGATATTTAATTCGGGTGTTCGAATCTCATGAGACTGAGATCAAAACATTGTCCGACTCAAAGCGAGATCGAGTAGCCTAAAAAGCTTGGACACCCGCCTACGCTTAGACCTATATAATATATCATTATTTTTTTTGGGATAACAGGATATTCTGGAGTAACATCTAGACTAATCCTGGGGCTGGGTTCGGGAACTAGTGAGGTGAATTGGAATATACGCTTCTTCCCGAAATTTGAAGTTCGAACTCGGGATGGGACATACGCTACAATAAACCTAAAACTAGGTTTCTTGTTTGTTTACATGTGGAAAAGAAAAATTGCAAGAAACCGACGAAATATCTTTGAGCTCAAGAATAGCCGCAGATCCGCACCGAAGTTCAAACTTATTTTTTTTCCATGTGTATGTCCATTTTTTGAATCCATCCGTATTATCACGTTGACCAACGTTTTTCAGTTATACATACTAATCAACTTTGAAATTCATGTGTTTACATATGGGGCTTAGTAATCCATGAATTTTGCACACATTAATTAATTTGTGCAATATGTTTAATAAAACCATATATATATATATATGTATATTCTAGTCCATATATATATATATATGTGTGTGTGTGTGGGCCCAAAAAAAAAATCGAAAGGACCAAAGTTGGTATTCAAGAGAAAACACCGCAAACTATATATTCTTCTTTTAATGCAATTTTTTTTTTTGGCATTTTATCAAATCAATTCTGCTTCAAGTAATGTCTCTTATCTGTTGAAATAGAAACAAAATATGGAGATTGGATATGATTGATAAAAAAAATATTGAGATATACCGGATCTTGAAAAATATTACGAGTTATATCGTATATTAGAGATCTTATCAAATCCGGAAAATATATACTTAGAAATATTTATTATTATACATACTTTACTTATTCAATGTAAGACTTTCATCTATTTATATGTTATTTTGGTTATCAATAAAAATATTATTCCGCAAATTTATACATGGTATCAGTGCTTCTAATTTCTTTCTAATTTGTTGTTCTTTTCATAAAAATGATGATCGATAATGAAAGTGAAGATGAAGATGATGATATACCGATCTGTAATATCATTTCGAGTTTTTTATTAAGAATAAGAGTCATTTTTTTTATTTTTTTAAATTTTTTCTCATAATCCCACATGTTTCTAAAGATTATTCGCATAACCGTCAATCATCTTATTCTTGCCAAAAAATTTATTGTCATTAAACGCTTTCGCGTAATTGCCTTTCAATCTCGGATGAATCATAGTTATTCCCAAAACTTCTTTCTGTACCACGATTGTCGTCTTTTTTTTTGTTATCATCAAACGATTCTTTTGTGCGTGGTACCAAAGTTACAACACAATCGTTTGTTTGATTTTTTTTTTAGTTATGTCTTCTATCGACACAAGTTTGCAAAGTGATATGGTTCAAACGACATGCGTTTGATCATATTTTCTGCAAATTTGGTGTTTCGTGATCTCCACGCTCCAACTTGAAGGAGATGTTGAGATATACCGGATCTTGAAAAATATTAAGAGTTATATCGTATATTGGAGATCTTATCAAATCCAGAAAATATATATTTTGAAAAATTTATTATTATGCATACTTTATTTATTCAATGTAACACTCTCACCTATTTATATATTATTTTGGTTATCAACAAAAATATCATTCCGCAAATTTCAACGTTTAAATTTTTTTTAATTCCAAAAATGAAAAAAAAAACGCTTTTTGTTGATTTCTGTTATGGGTTTCCAGAATAAGTGGGGCAGAGGTCATCAATAGGTACGTTGAATATGTTGATGCAACTCGACATCGAGGGAAAGCGTTTGTGATTTAGAGAAAAAAAACCTTATCCAAGAGTGTTTGTGTCGAGGTGTCCTTAGCGTAATGACTTGATTAAATTATAATTTATAGTGACAAAGGGATATGATTAAATATTGAGAAATTGACTCATGAAAAATGTAAAGGTATATCATCACTCGAAATTCGATTGATATAGATAATTCAACATCTTCGTCCATTAAACAGAGACGAGGGATTCAAATCCTTCTTCGAAAATAGAGTTATCATTTAATCCAATTTTAATCGTTTAGTGTGCCGATCAATGAACAAATAAGAATTAGTATTAGTGTATAAGACTTAAATCTGTTAGTTAATAATTGAACGTCATTTATTACTGATTTATAAAAATATATATATATAAAAAAAAGCAAATTAAAAAAACGAATGATTAAACCAAACAAAAACAACAGACCGGCTAAACCAAAACTCAAGTGAAATTAAACCGAAATTGAAGAACCAGGCAAAACCAACAGCCCAACCGGAACACCATCCTTTCTGTAGGCCTTGTTTTGGGCCTTGTTTTGGGGCCTTTGTTTTGTTTGTATCTTCGTTTGTTCTCGCAAATCCTTACCCCTGGCCAGGCCAGGCATCGATTCGTATTTATCTAGTCCGGTTTATTCGGTTCCATTCTATATATGAATATCAAATAAGAATGCAAATTTGATATTTACACAAACATATCTAAATTATACAATGACAACAAACGGATATTTCGAATAAACATATCTAAATTAAATCATCGGATAGAACAGATTTTTTTTTTTTTTTTTTGGGTACGCACTAACTTAATTTCTCGGCTTTATAAAACCCCCGTCAAAGTTTTAGTAGTAACCTAAACCTTTAAACTATATGTTTCTAAATTTAAATATAGCAGAGTGTATGAAAAAAACTCCGTACAAAGTTACAAGTTCGGCATTACTAATTTACTACCATAAATTTAAAATAAATAAATAAATCATAAATAGAAACCAATACATGTACATATATATATATATATATATATGACAATCATCTACAGTTATCATCGTTTTGCAGCGGTGAAATGTGGGATATTGATTGGAATTAGGGAATGAGATGAGGTGGAGTGGGGTTCACGTCACAATGGTGGTGGCCAACCATGATTATGTGATCTCCCTCTCCCTCCATCCCTTTCTTTTTGGTCGAAGAAAATTCATTCACTTCAACTACGGATTCGGATTCAATTTTTTATCTCTTTTTTTTTTTTTTTTTGATACACCATGATTGTTGTGGATATGATTTGCTCGAAGCTTCCACAGCAAAGTTAGGTTCTCCTCCCTAAATTAATCCGCAAATCTTGGAGTTAATTAATTGTGGAGACAAATGAGCATGTCCCGAGAATTGTTTGATTACAAAAACTAAGGGGAAAAAAAAAGAAGTTAAAGCACAATCGAATGTACAATTTACTGGCAATGAGTCTACTAACAATGGGCTCAGGGCAGCTATATTGGATTCGGATTTTAAAATTTCAGATTTCGGATAAATAAATAGATTTAATGTAATCGGGTGATGATTAGATTAGATTTGGACAGTCTGCTTAGAGAAAGAAATATAATCTTGACATGGAAGCCACTCTGCTTTTACATGTGTTTTTTTTTTCTCAAGCTTTGAAACCTAATTGGATTTACTTATTCTCTGTCGTGGAAAAGAAAAAAGAAAAAGGAGGAGAAGAAGAGAATCCAGATGGTAATGGCGGTGGACCCCTAAATTCAACGCCCACTTTATTTGATCTTCAAAATCCGGAGGCCGGGAAAATGAGGGGGAAGTGAGAGTTCCAAGAGAATGGGGAATCACAAGTTCAGGATTTCAGACATGATGCCGAACTCATGGCTCTATAAGCTCAAAGGCATCAGGAAGAAGCTCCGCTCTTCTCCGTCGTCTCCCAATTTCAGACAACGTTCCCCTGAAGCTTCTTCCTCAAGAAACCCTCTTCCTCTCCCTCCCCGCAATGCCTCCATCAAGCGAAGAACCAGACGCAAAACCCTTTACAAGCCCTCTCCCAGGCTTAAACTCTCCTCCTCCTCCTCCTCCTCTCTCAAATCCAAGCCCTCCGAATCTGTTGTTTCAGCCGTCACAACCTCGTCCGAGCATGTTTCATCTTCCCCTGATCATGGATCGAGTTCTTGCGACATTGTCATCGACATGAAGTACGTTTCTGTCGAGGATAGCCGTGTTCCCGTCGGCTTTGGAAAGGAGGCACCTTTAGAGGCGAGGACACGGAAGAAGCCGACTTCCGGCAGTAGAAAATCGAACGCTGGAGCTTTGGGGATAAAGCTTCGGGTGAATTCTCCGAAGATCTCGAGGAAGAAATCGTCTCGGGTTTCTGCTTCGAACGAACAAAAGGGTCCGGAAAAGGAGAACAAGGGGATTGCAGAGAGTTTTGCGATGGTCCTAACTTCGGTGGATCCCGAGAGAGATTTCAGGCAATCGATGGTCGAGATGATCGTGGAGAATAACATCAGGGAACAAAAGGATCTGGAAGATCTTCTTGCCTGTTACCTCTCCCTGAACTCGAGCGAGTATCATCACGTCATCATCAACGCGTTCGAGAAAACATGGCTTCACTTGTCTAACTCGAGCTTGTAAATGTACCTTCGCATCTGCCAGTTCCTTATGCATAGTTCTACAATTTGAGTTCAAGACTCAGTCTTGTCTCTCTCCGAATCCTCGCGAAAGCCCAACTGGTTTTGCTTGTAACTTGTATTCTGAACTTGCTGAACAGAGTCGTGTTGGAAACATTTGTGTTTCTTTGAATGCAAATGTGGCTAGTGACCAAAAACTCCAACGTATATTCATTACTGGAAAACCATTGGTCAGCCCCGGACCGGCATCTCTTTTCCTTTCTTTTCTTTGGTTCGGCGGACTGTTTGGCTTTTCAGCGCCTAGTCCGGGTAGGACCGGATCTAAACCAACAGAGAGTATGCCGAATCTGTTTTTTTTTTCCGAGGTCGCGTCCCATTACGTACAAACCAAAATTCACAACACAACACCAAGCATGTTTACAAGACAAGAACCAGAATCCTACGCAGCTAACATTCTTTTGCTTATCAGCTTTGCAACATTTACGAGTTCAACCAAAGACAGCCAGTGCCTACCATAGAGCCAATGCCTACAGTTTTTCTTCATTCCAAAAGGAGAAAGCCCTAACCTGCTAAAACTTAAACGATGTGGCTGCAACACAACACGCCCTGCAGGAACAGAACAAATCAAACTATCAGACCCATCTGCGTATATCACTGATTCACGATTTTGGGCATTCACAATCTGATATGCTGGTTAACTCAGTGGGAGAATCCAAAGCCAAATACTCTAACTATAAACCAAACCAGGGTATAAAAGGATCATTACTCAGTGGCAGAACGCGATATAGACACAGTTTTCGTAGCAATCAGGCGGTACATTATCACCACATTAACCAGAAATCTCCAGATAAACCTATATAGAGAGTCTACAAGAGTAGGGTTACGCTTATCCAATATAGTTGCCAAAGAAAAATATAAGTTGGTGGAGGAAAATAAATACCTTCTTCTTTGTCAAGCAACTAAGTTCCTCCATTTATCCTTCAAATCAACCTAGCAAAGTTGTGTAGCCTAACGTCAATTTCACATCCTAGATAACAGTTTAAAAGTAAATAGTGCAAGTTTGAAGATTACTCACCGGAGTCCTATTCGCGAACAATTCGGGGTAAGCCTCCTTTATAGCTTTCCAGGATTTTCCATACCTACACAACGCAAATAATAATATATAACATCTCGACAAGCCAGTTCAAGTGTACTAGAACAGAACCCACGATGTAGCGCATGAACAAGATGTCACATACTCCTTCACGCCTTCCCTTAGGGTTTGTACTTCTTCACGAGTCCAACCTTTCCTCAGCCTTCTGTCAGCACTGCTTTGGGGTTTAGGCATTCGACCTTTCCTTAACGGGGATACACTGAATGATTTAATGTTTGGCAGATGAGGCCTAACTGTCCCGGACAATGTTCCTTCACTATCAGAAGCTCGCTCATTTACATTCTCCTGCAGAAATCATGAGAAGCGCAAAACATGATCCAAAGAAAGAGACAAACTTTTGGCAAGCAGCTTGTCAGAAAGGGCTCAAACACTCACGGGTTCTTTGTTGTAATCTTGACCTCTGACACCGGCCTGAAGACGTTGAGGGGTAACACTGGTAGAATGTTGTTCCGACGTCTGGTCGTCGTCAATCCCATCCCGGGTAAGGCCATTGATCAGCGCCTCTACCTCCAACAAATCCTCTTTCAGCTCCTGAGCCACTGAGGGTTTCCCCTTATTATCACTCTGCTCATGTTCCTGTTGACCAACATTGAATACAGACTGCCCATTCGTGTTATCGATGGGGTCATCCTCCAAATGCCCCGGGCATTGATGAGCATCATTAGGTCTCGGTGACGTTTCTCCGTTTCGAACATCATCCGGGTTCCGCTCCACATTTGTATCATTTCCCTTGTGTCGGAACCTCCTACTGGCTTCTAGTTCTAGATATGGAGAGCCCACGAGCACCCAGTGCTCTTTGACAAACTCACAAAGATAAGAGATAGCAAAGTACCTGGTATTAATCTGGCGAAGCCGCTGGTATAATTCGGAATCATCAATGGCATTCTTGAGGTTATAACCCCAGTCGATGAGCTCTTGAGTCACCAAGACGCTATCTCTTTCATTCAGAAGGCCGATTCTCAGGTCCCAGATCCTCTGCAGGGCTTCCCAGTAGAGAAAAGCTTCCACGGCGTCCACAGCCAACATATACCTAACCGTACATTCGGCAGCTGCCCAGCAGTAGGCAGACTTGAGGGACTCTAAAATTGCAGAACCTTCATGTAGTTGAAGCTTCTCGAACAGCTCGAGGAGGTCAAGGATTCGCTCGTCCACGATTCCCTGAATCAAGCGATTCCATATGTCACGAAGAACCGCCGATTTCTTGAGGGTGGTGCAGCCATCGTCCTCTTCCAGTCTCAGCGTTGACAACAGCCTCTTCCCGCAAACCCTAGGATTTTGTTGCCGACGGAGCACGAATTCGCATACCCACTTGTCGATGACTTTGTCGCCATCCGCATCCATTCCTTGGATCGAACCGATCTCCCCAAAGGTGGAATCTTTGCTTTAGCGCCAAATAAATCGCGGATGCGATTAGGGTTTCGAGTTTCAAACTCGAATCAGGGTGAAAGTGGAAAACGAAACGAAAACAATGCTGGGGGTTCTTGTAATTGGGCTTTATTGGTCATAATTAATTAATGGGCTTCTACGGCCCAATTGTAGTTGAAGAATCCTAATTGGAGATATTTCTTGTTTTATCATCCCTATCTGTGGGTGTGAGATTCGGCTGTTGATCCAAAAAACGGGGAAGATTTTTCAGGTTTTTTCTAAATAGATGCGATACGTTTACAGAATATATTTATTTTAGATGACTTTTTTAAAAAAATCCAATTTTATCATTGATTTTAATCGAGGATATATATAATTTATTTTTATAGTTTTTTTTTTAAGTGTGAAAAAATCTAAAATGACATGGATTGAGGGAGTATGTATTTATTGTTTGTTCTTATTAGGGCTGTCAAAATGGTGGGGCCGGACCCGGCCCGAGCCCCATAAAAACCTGAAGAATTACGGGCCGGGCCGGGTCGGCCCGAAATACACGCGGACTTAAAATCTTGGGTCCGAGACCCGATTCAATGGGCTTTTTTCGGGTTCGGACCGGGCTTCGAACTTTTTTTAAAAAAAAATAATAACAAAATAAAAATTAAAATTATTAATTAAAAATTATCAAAATAGAAAAAAAATTAATATATACTAAAGATAATAAAAAATAAAATTTTGATAAAAATATTTATTAATATATATGTGAATTTAAGAGAAATTAAAACTCAGATTTTCTAATTTTTATATAATAATAAAATTTATTTTAATATTAGTGAATTAATATGTATATATTTATACATGTATGTATATATATTTATCTATATCTATATACAGGGCCATGATGCTCTAGCCTATGCTATTTAGTAGGGGTGTCAAAATGGTCGGGCCGGGCCGGCCCGAGCCCGACAAAAACCCGAAGAATTACGGGCCGGCCCGGCCTGGCCCGAAACACACGCGAGCTGAAAATCTTGGGCCCGAGGCCTGGCCCAATGGGCTTTTTTCGGGTTCGGGCCGGGCTTCGGGCTTTTTCAAAAAATAATAATAACAAAATAAAAATAAAAATTATTAATAAAAATTTATCAAAATAGAAAAAAAAATAATATATACTAAAGATAATAAAAAATAAAGTTTTGATAAAAATATTTATTAATATATAAGTAATTTAAGAGAAATTAAAACTCAGATTTTTTAATTTTTATATAATAATAAAATTTATTTTAATATTAGTGAATTAATATATATATATTTATGCATGTATGTATATATATTTATCTATATCTATATATATTTATATTATATAATATATAATATATTTATTTTTTCGGGTCGACGGGTCGGGCAGGGTTAGCCCGGCCCGAGCCCGCATTTTGGTCCGCATTTTTCGGGTCGACCCGGCCCGACCCGATGAATGACCGGGCTTTAATTTCTTAAACCCAAGCCCGTAAATTTTACGGACGGGCTCGGGTCGGATAACGGGCCTCGGGCTTTTTTACACCCTAATTCTTATCAAGCAAACGTTTTTGAATATATTGAGGCAGATTTTCATAGGCAGAATCAACGATCAACATCTGGCACAAGGGTGCGTTTGATCTTAAGCCCTCGAAATCCTTAGCCATGGCGAGATGTCCTCCATTGAATGAGCTGGTTGACAAAATGGGTATTCGGAAAACTCAACCACAAGAACCAACCGTCATTACATGATGAGATTTGGGTGTCTCTTGGCTCATAAACAGTTGGCGCACGATCTACCAATTCATTTAGAGCATCCCGAATTTGAATTCTAAGCAAAGTGACATCCTCAGATTTTGGGCACACACTCTTTTCGACAACGGAAACAGCAAAACCAGGCCGCCATGTAAATGATCAGACAGGCAGTGTCTTGGGTTGATGATGATGGTGATGACCGGCAAATGCTCTGAGAAGGCTGATGTAGTCGTCTCTGTAAAGGTCCAGCGAGTGGCACAGCTGCCTTATCGCTTCCCTCTTCTCCTCCGCTCTCTCTTCTATCTGCTTCCTCTGCTCCTCCACCTTCTTCTCTGTCTCATCGATTTTACCGTCTCTCCACCTTACTTCTCTCTCAAGCCGACCCATCTCTTGCCCGAGTTTCTCTCCCTCGCTGACCAGACTCTCTATGCAGCCTTGTTTCGCTTCTATTTCCGCGTTCAACTCCTGGATCTCACCGATCAGCCTCTCCTCGGCTTCCCTCATCTCGGCGCTCATCCTTCTTATTTCATCTTCGAGATAGCGAACACGGGATTCTAGCTCTTTTATCTGCTCATTGTGGTGGTCTCTCTCCTCCAACAGTTTGGATATTTCAGCCTTTATCTGCGCCTTTTCTGGAAATATCTTCTCCTCTGCATCAGACACTGCCGTCTTTAAATCCCTGATCTCGTGGTCTCTTCTCGCCAAACTCGATTTTAACATCAAGATTCTGTCCTGCAGCTTCACCACTTCCCTTTTGTCTGCACTCGACTTGTTTCTCCACACCGCAGCTTCTTTCTGAGCTGACTCGAGCTGGTTTTGCAAGCCCTTGAGTTTCTGATCTGCAGACTTGTTTTTCTCAACTTCTTTTCTCAAATCGGCGTTTTCCTTCTCTGCATTCTGGAGCCTCACCCTCGCAACTCTCAGCTCTTGAGCCAAAGTTTCACCCGTGTTTTGAGAAGGAACCCCATCTTCACTAGGAGGGTCGTTACCGATCTCCGGTGTCATGAATCTGGTCAGCTGATTCTGCAACCTATCGATTTCCTCTTCAGAATTCTGTATCCTCTCGTTTGCATCTCTCAGCTCTTGCTCGTAAGCGGCAAGTTTGGCGGAAAGATCCTGACTTTTCATCCATGGCAGCGACAAGCTCTCAGCATTTCCTTGGTGTTGTTGCATCTTGAGTTTCTCTTTGGGCTCGATCTCCAGATCCATGGCCCTCCTGTTCGAAGCCGGGTAGTTGGTCACCGACGAATCATCGGATTCGAGTTCATAATCAGTAATAGAAGCCGAATCATCTCCTTCCTTGTGTGGATAAACGTCAGAGCCGAGGAAGAAGTCAAAGCCAGCAGCACGGCGACGGCCAATCCTTTGTCCGTTAGAGGTCCACAGGTCAGAAGAGATGTCAGAAAGATTGGAACCCTGGGACTGTAGGTCCGAAGTAGAGGGTCTTCTCAACTCTCCGGTGAAAATGTTGTCCGAGAGGGAGCGGTACATTCGATGAAACTCCTCGACGAGGCTTATCAGCTGAGGCCTCTTCTGGTAATACATCTCGACCTTCTTGGAAAGGGAATCTGCATCCTCCTCCTCGATCAGATTCAGCATCCGTTTCACGCTCGAGTCCAGCTCTGATCTCAAACAAAGATTATTATTTTTTTGTTATTCAAATTGAAAAAGGAAGAATCTTTCCCTGTCCTCTTCTTCGGCATTGTTTCCAGAAAAAAAAGGGGTATGGAATCTTAAAATTACCCTTTGGAACAAGAAAAGCAACCAAATTACGACAACCCATCCGACATGAACGAGGAAAGACATGATCAAGCTCACCTTCGAGGTTGCTCTCGAGCCACCTGGAATTTCTGGAACCCATATGAGAATCCCACCCCCATTGATTTGATCTCGTGGGCTCCGTCCGATTGAGGCTCTTTCTGGAAGGAACCTGAAAATCAAGAAAACTCAGCAACCGCACGCGATCTTCTGAAAGAGAATCGATCAAAGGAGCAAGCTTTTTGCGTCGAGTACCGAATCACTATCCATGGCTACGACCCCCGGATCCAGCGAGACCGAAACAGGAGCTCTAAACATAGAAAAGACAACGGACACGCGTTCAGATCATCCGATACGCAAATGCCGGACGGGTATTTTTTGTCTGACGCTGATTGAAAAAGGGCCAAAAAATTAGAATCTGGGAACAGAAAACTCTTACACAGAGACAGAGACGAAAGACAAGAGAGGCTCCCGAGGATTCGGGTCGATGTTCTGTAGAGGAAGATGCCCGCTTTTTGGTTTTGCATTAAAGTCAATGAATTTATACATGTGCTTTGTCCTTACTTTTCAACAGATATTTATATATGTATATATATATATTTATATTTCCCTTTTTTTTATATGATTTCCCACTCACATTCCACCAAGCAAGTTATTAGACCAGTCTTTGGAATAAAACGTGGCCAAGTGCTCTGTTTGACATTTATTATTATCCCATCAATTATTTATTTAATTTAAGACAACAATGTATATGAATATGTGGTTTTAGAGAAAGATTAATGATGGTGAAAGTACGAGATATCGAAAATTAATTAGTAAGAAAAAGATAAAAGTAAGTTTAGTATTCATGAGAAAATATTGATAAATAAGTAATTCTCTAACCAAAACAATTACAATTTTTTGAAAATATTATAAAAATACAGGTTATAATTGTTTCTAATAAAACTATTTAGATATCAGCAGTTATCCATTTTAAAAGTTATGTGATATAGATCCGAAGTTAGGTATTGAATGGTTAGATTTTTTTTTTGAATTTTGGAATCTAAAAATAAAAAAAAATCAAGTCAAGATTTTATATATTTATTTTTCCAAAAAATTCGATAAGTCATTTCGTTTTAAAAAAATAAAATAAAAATCATAGGTTTTGACTGGATTAAATTTTCCGAGTTTTTATAATCTTAAAAATAAAATAAAAATCTAGTCATGATTCTATTTATTTACTTTGGCTAAAAATGTAAACTATTTCATTAAAGAAATCAAAGAGTCACATTATTAGTTTTGTATTTTATTAATTTTATTTAATTAAATAGATATCTATAAAAATTTAATTCTAATGAGATTATAAAGATTTAATATTATATCAATTTTTATTGTGCAATATTTATTAATTAAATATTTTATTATTGGATTTCTAATACTAACTAAATTTCTTTTATTATTTTAAACTATATTTGTTGGATTATCATTAATTACATTTGTCAAATACCCTTATGTTTATCAAAAGTTAAACTCTATCGTCGAATCGTAAATTTTTTAAAAATATTTTAAAAAATATTCCATAGTCGAACTATTAATTCTATATTATGACCGACGAAAATATAAACATAAAATCTATTCATAATTCTATTTCGAAAAAATATAATATTATCCTATATTATATTTAAAAACTTCTCATTTACAAATATAAATTATAAAAATAAAATATATTATATTTAATTATAAAACAAACACTAATTTTTTTAAAAATTCAAATATAATTTTAGTCCACTCGATGCACGCGGATTATTACCGAGTCAAATAAAAACTAAAAGTCATTTTGTTTAGATTTTTACATAAAAATCTGAGTTTTTTAGTAGATTTTTTTTTTCATTTTCTAGTAAAAGTAATTATACAAAATATTTTAAAAACAAAAATACTCATTAATTTAAAACATGACTTACTTTGTTATTTTGACTTCAATGTATACCCTTCTCCAACTGTGACTCTATGATCCATATGACCAGAAATTTAATATTAATCATTTTGGTCATAACGTTAAATTTATGATGATCATACTCATTCATTATGTTCATATCTTCTATATCTCACTAATCATTTGATAAAAAATTTATAAATTCAATGTTATGACCAATATGGACAAGATTAAGTTTCTGGTCACATGGATCACATGGTCAGAGATGGAGAAATGTATGTCTTGAAGTAAAAATAGAAAATAGATGATATTTTTGATATAATGTCGTTTAAAACTCTATATCTATTTAATGATAAGATTTACCATTTTTATCGTAACTTATATCTTAAATTTTTTTATCAAAAAAAACTTTGGGGTATATAAAGAGAATTTTAGATGAAATTACAGTAACATTATAAAATTCTCTTGTTGAATTTTTTATTATTGTCATTACTACTATTAATAAATATGTTTTTTGTATTAATAAAAAAAAACTTTTTTGGTAATTTTTAAATGTAAAATATAAAAATAAGAAAACTAAATATTATTTCTACCATCAAGTTTTATAAAAACTGCAAAAACCAAAAATTAAAAATGAAAAGTTTAAAAACTAAAAATTAAAAAATAAAGCTAAAAATTCAAAATAAAAAACTCCATACATTCGAGTCTATAAACTCATTTTTTTGGATTTTAATATTTTATAAAAAAAAACTGTAAAATTATAAAAACCAAAAACTAAAGACAAAACCAAAAAAAAAATACCATCACCATTTAAATAAAAGCATTTGGATTCAGAATTAAATAAAAACGAGTAGACTAAATTGGTTATCGGCAGATAACCGGATCTTTGGGTCAACTTTGCCCAGCCCCTGATTATATCCATCTCTCACAGCATCTAGTGAATACGTTGACCAACAAGGACTCTGTGTCACGAGACATAACAGAAGCAAGGCAACTCTGGAAAAGCCATAGTCAATCGTCATGTCCAAACTCTAGGGGAAAAAAAAAACAGATTACAAATTCAGACAATAGAAAGAAAGAAAAAAAATCATGGGGAATCCTTGGGTTTGTTATTATCCTCGGAAGAGGGGCGGTTGTCAGAGTCAGAAAGGCGTATCTCTTCAATCATCCTGACCACTTGATCCATGTCGGGCCGCATGTCGGGGAGACGAGCCACGCATGCCATGGCGACCTGCAGCATCTGAACCATTTCCTCTTCAATGTTCTGGAACCTCATTAGCTCGACGTCGAATACCTCGCTCGTCCATTCCTCCCTCACCACGGACTGCACCCACCTCGGGAGATCGACCATGTCATCACGGCTCGGTGACTGGATCGGAGCTTTCCCCGTCAGCATCTCTAGCAAGAGTACCCCGAAACTGTACACGTCCGATTTATGAGTTTGTTTCCTCGTTTCCGTTACTTCGGGTGCCCTATACCCTGCAGCCCTCGTTGTCGGCATAGCCATTAGGGAGGTCAGTCCGGAATCCGAAATGCATCCATCGGTTTCCTGGTTAATCAGCACATTCGACGACTTTATATTTCCATGAGCGAATTTCGGCCCTCCAACGGCATGAAGGTGAGCAATGCCCTTTGCTGTCGCCAGCGAGATTTTTACTCTCGAGTCCCAATGGAGAGGCGTTCTCTCACCTCCTCGGCTACCTGTCCAACATATTGAAACTCTGTTCACAATTTTGGTAAAAGCAGGAGGTGCAAGAGATTGATTACTTACCATGAAGGAGACTGGACAAGTTTCCGGCAGGGTAATAGTCGTAGACCAGTAGCTTCTCGTCCTTGGAGTAATAATAGGCACGGAGGGGAACAACATTAGGGTGCTGCCCACATCTACCGATAGTCTCCATCTGCTGCTCGAACTCCCTCTTTCCGGCCGCCACTTCCTTCAACCTTTTTACCACTACGGTCGTGGACTCTTCTAAGACAGCCTTGTAGGTTGTCCCATAGCTACCCTTCCCCAGCACTTCTGCCGAAGCCCTCAGCAAGTCCTCGAGATCGAAATTATAGGAGCAGCCTTCGAAGAAAACCAGCTTATTTTTCTCAGGTTCTTGCACCCCGCTTCCAAATTCTTCCTTCGGTTTCTCAGCAGAGGCCTTGGGTTTTACAACAATGTCTCCCCTCTTGTCTTTTTTCTTGAATCGGCAACACAAGAGGATAAGAATCACCAAGACCAGCAGGAGGGCAGCTCCTCCAGCAGCTATAGCAATGATAGTCCCCAGATGTAATCCCCTTCTGGGAGCTTTTTTGCGGGGAAACACCGGTAATGGTGGAGGGGAAAAGGCCGGGACGCAAGGCTGCAGAGGCGGACCGCACAAAAGAGTGTTTCCAACAAAGGACGAGCTAGGAAATCCGCGGAGCGAAGAAGGTATAGAACCCATAAGATGATTGTAGCTCAAGTTTAGACGTTTTAGGCTGCCGCCGACATCAAGATCTGGAATTGGTCCAGAAAGGTTGTTACTTTGGAGGCTCAATCCCGTCAACTGGGTCAGATTCTGTAAAGCTGCTGCCGGGATCTTTCCCATGAATGAGTTGAAGGAGAGATCCAGGATATTAAGCCGTGGAGAAAACGAGGAAGGGATCTCACCGGAGAAGTTGTTGTGTTGGAGAAAGAGGTAATGGAGTGAAGGGATGGAGGGGATATCAGGAGGAAGATGACCGCTGAGGAGATTTGATCTCAAGCTGAGAACCCTTAGGGAGTCCAGTTTACCAAGCGTGTTTGGAGGGATTGGTCCCACGAGCCCGATCCCGGGAAGGCGGAGGGCAAGAACGCGCGCACCGTCGGGAGTGCAGGTGACACCGACCCACGATTTGCAGACATGGTTAGTGGAATTCCAGTTGAGCCTTCTACGATGAGGAACAGCGGCAACAAAGGCGAGAAGGGCTTGCTGATCCGAGACCAGGTCAGCAGCAGCCAGTGAGCTGAGTGTAAACAAGATTGACACAAGGAAGACGCTCCTCAAGGTATAGCCGAACTGGAGATAGAGCTGCATTCTCTCCCCTTCCTGCTTCAGAAAGAAAGGTGTTAGGCGGCTTCTGACTCACATCTCCATCCTGTCCGATGAGAACATCATTTGCAGAAGAAAAACAAAACCCCCACTAATTCAGTCCAAGAACAGACAAGCAACCTCATTTCCAGAAGACAAGGGAGATGCAAGACAATTCAAGATCCGATTAGTCACATCCATCGCCAAAGAAAGATGATGTTTTTCTTTCCCTTTGCAAATTCAAGAACAAATCTGACAGCGTGCCCTCTTTCTATCTTGTGTAAAAAGATGGGGAGAAATTAAACAAATCCAAAGGCAAAAAATAAAAGAGGAAGCATTTAGGCTTAAAGCAAAAGGAATAAAGCTAAAGAAACATCAAATTTTTTGAAGGCCCAGAAAAAAGAAACGGAATTCCTTTTTCCCCTGAAAGCAGAAGCTAAAAAGGATAATGCAAACCCTCATGGGGACAATAACGAGGGCAGAAGGGGTTGAGTGTGGGAGTTGTTGAACAAACATCGTCGTATATCCAGGGAGTTGGAAAAGCAATCCAACAGAAGGCAGCATTTTCTTACCCACGATCTCAATGGAGAGAGAATTCCCCGGAACTGAGAGAAAATCAAGAATCGAGAGCAGGAACCGGCAATGGAGGAAAAAGGGAGGCGGACGGCTTCTTCATCCTATCCTCGAATTAATTCTGGGTCCTTTCCTAAAGACAGACATTGAGGAAGGAGGAGTAAGACAAAGGAGAGAGAGCGTGTGACCGCATGCGTGCGAGACCAGAGAAGGAGTGGATGACGCCTGTCTGAGTCTGATGTGTGAGAAAGAGGGGGGGAGTGTGCGTTTATTGCTGAAACGGGCGTTAAGAGTGGCGACCCTTGTTGACCCATTATGGTTTTACGCTTTCTTTATAAAAACACGTCAGTACAGTATGAAAAATACTTCCATTATGCCTAATTGAACCAAATCCGGGGGAGGGGGGAAAATAGGCAAAAGAAAGAATCATTAGATGCACCCAACCACTCTCCCCTTCCTCTGCATCATCAAATGGGTCATCCTCCAACCACTCCGAACCGATACTGACATTGATGTGAGATTTACTTTGCCATTCAAATTAAGGAAACGTTTGAACGGTTAAACCGAATTGATTTGAATTCTAAGAACCAATTGATCTTGATTCTCTACAAACCCAAAAACTGCATCCAAACCGAATCTAACTCGATATAAATAGTTATGATTTTTCTAAAATTGAAATAACCGTACTGAACCCAACCCAGATAACGTCAATTCGTACATGGGATGGGAGGCTCAAGCTCTCACTCAAAACATTAACAACACCTAAAGAAATTAGATCTGTTTCCTCCTCGGACTTTCACGCTTGGCCATAAACATAGCTTACAAACTGAGACATCGCCTGAAATCCAACTCTTCACTTGTAGAACTCGAAGTCTGTGTCTGGCTTCTTAACGTTGGAACGGTAACCCTTCTCGAAATCCTTTGGCAGTATCACATACCTGTTTTTACGCACCGCATGCATCCCGGCTTCTTGGCATATAGCTGCTATCTGCATCAATGCCATACCCATACCCACAGGTGGTTAGATATCTAGACACATAGCAGACTAGCTCTTTCAACCATCATTAGTTGTTATGTTGATATTCTACATCAGTCTACTGCTCTCTCGTGCCACAATTCTCTAAACAGAGAAGACAATTTTCCATCCACATAGTCCCAAAATGAAAGCTCTTATTGCAAAAGTTGGCACCTTTTGAGTGAACTGGTGGTGTATAAAGAGCTCACTCTTAGCAAACAAAACAACTATCTGAGAGTATTCTCGTATAAACAAGAGAAAACCTAAAGATTGGCCCCAGTTGTTAACCCACAAATCTATTTTCACTGGAGGCTGCCCAAAGAGAAAACATGCTTAGGTGGGTATCAACAAGCAAGATGCACTAACCTCGGCAGCACTGATTTTATCAGGCCTGGAAACGTAGTCCTCCAGGTCAACCTCATCACTCAGGTTCATTTTCGAGGTGCATACCTACATTGATTGACAAACCAGTTAGGACGATAGAAGCTGCAAGGAACCAAAATCTGCAAGTCCAGCCAAAAGAGAACTTGCCTGGAAAACAAGCCTTTTTTGGCGTCTATCAGGCAGGGGGAACTCAATCTTACGATCAAGCCTCCCCGGACGCAGGAGGGCAGGATCCAGTGTGTCTGCTCTATTGGTTGCCATTATGACCTTGACATTCACTGTCTGATCAAATCCATCCATCTACACCGGATTGAACAAAATAAGGTATATATATTAAGAACTAAGACAGGGAACCGACATTTGGGCACCAGAGATTCACAAACTCGAGTTAAACTTATTCATTTCCCCAGTCACCTGATTCAATAGTTCCATGAGGATCCGCTGAACTTCTCTATCAGCTCCCGTTTGAGCATCAAACCTAGCTGTAGCAATAGCATCAACCTCATCGATGAAGATGATAGCTGGGGCATTCTCCTTAGCAAGACGAAAGACATCACGGACCATCCGAGGTCCCTGCAAGAGACAGATTTTTTACCTTTAAACTGTTCCTATATCGACAAAATCCCAGACCAAAGATAATGAATCCTCCATGGAGAAAAACATTTACATTCTCAATCTTAAACAGGCAAGGAAACTACGACGCATACCTCACCCAGATACTTCTGAACAAACTCAGAACCAACAACCCTAATGAAGGCAGCTGTAGTATGGTTAGCAACAGCTTTGGCCAACATAGTCTTTCCAGTGCCAGGGGGTCCAAAGAGCAAGACACCACGAGGAGGGTCGATGCCAATTTGTTTGTACAATTCGTGATGAGTAAGAGGTAATTCGACTGCCTCGCGAATTTCCTGTTTTTGGATGTCGCATCCTCCAATATCCTACAGAGAGAATAAGCCAGAAAAAGATCAGTATTTTGGGTACCTGGGGTTGATTGGTAGGAACGCACAAACATGGAAAACCCTAGAAATTGCAAGCCTGATAATTTGGGAAGAGAATACATTGTAGGTGACGTCAGGCTTCTCGGATTGGCTGAGAAGGGAAATGCTTGAATCGGCTTCAGGGGGTAAGACATCAACTAGGGCGTTGGAGTGGCGGTGAAGAGCAACGGAAGCGGCGGGCTTGAGGAGTTCTCTGTTGATGGTGCTGAGAATCCTGACGTAGTAATTGGAACCAGTGGTGGATCCGACGATTCCGTTGTTCTGATCCACCATCTCCATGAACTGACCGATCACCAGCGGCACCGATTGGATCCGTTTTACCTCTTCCTGAGCGCGAAGCAGCTCTCGCTTCAGGTTCTTCTGCTCGTCTTTCACATACTCCTCTTGAATATCGATGAACTCGAGCTGCCGCTGAAGCGATTTCAACCGGCTGTACAGATCCTCTTCCTCCGCCGCGTTCAGATCCAAACCAACCGGAGAAGCTTTAGAGCCTACCATCATCGCCACCGTCGCCATTGCTCGAGAAGTTTGGTTCTTGGAGTGGGATGGAAGAAATCAACAAATAAAGGGATGAACTACACCGACTCGACATACATTTTGGGCCTATAAGCCCAATTTAAGTTAAAGTACTCGAAGTGCTGAGTCGGTTGACGAAAAAAATATAATATTTTTTATTTATACTATAAAAATTTTATTTATACCGTAAAAATACTAAATAAATGATATTTTAATATAAAATTTAAATGTTAAACATAACTATATACAGAAAAAAAAATTATATATATATATATATATATCTAATAAAAAATTATATTAAATGAATTAGAAACAAACCAATTCGCGAATTATGCTCATTTTGACAACTAAGAGATGTTTCCAAAATGGTTGGATTACGAGGTTAATAACCTTGTTTAAGGGAAAAAAAAAAAGAAATATCATGGAACGCAAATGCAAGTATGGTTTATTGTGGGTTGTATAGTACAATACGAAGGAGAAATAAAGAAAGACAGATAAACAGAATTGGATGATGTGCCATTTATTACGGGGGAAAAATGTGGGGAAAGAAGAAAATGTTAGAGATGATCATAAGCTCCTCTCGATGAAGTCCCAAATCATGTGTTCCATATAGATCCGATCCTTCAACTTCCGGGGCATGTGGCGTTCGTCCGGAAATACCAGCAACTCGTAACGCTTCCCGGCTTCCACGAGCGCGTTCACGAGCCTAGCCGTGTGCCTGAAGTGCACGTTCTCGTCGATCATCCCGTGCACCAGAAGCAACCTTTGCCCGTCCACCAAGTTCCCCACATGTTCCATCACTGAGCTCTTGACGTACCTCTCGGGGTCCTCCGAGGGAAGACCCATGTACTTCTCTGTGTAGAAAGTGTCGTACCCGTCCCAGGACGTGACGGGCGCCCCCGAGATGGCGCACCGGAAAATCTCAGGGTAACGGGTCAAGAGCATGGCCGAGAGGTACCCGCCATAGCTCCACCCGTATACTCCAATGTTCTCCGGTTTAGCCAGGCCTTGCTCGATGAGCCACTTGGCTCCAGCTACTTGATCCTCTGAATCAACATACCCGCAGTTATGCTTGATCGATGACTCGAACTTGAGTCCCCGCCTCGACGCTCCTCTGTTATCTACCTGCGAAAAAACAACACTTCAAAGTCCCATCATTTTCAGAAATATTGAGAAAGTAAACTAAACGAACCTTCCATACTAAGATGCCTCTACTTCTTAGGTACTGCGTCCTCATGTCGACGGTGTTTATCCATGAATTGCTGACCAACTGAACCCCGGGTCCTCCGTAAACGTTGATCATCGTTTTGTATGGGGGAGGACCGAATCTCGAAGCGTCAGGCTTATAAAGCGCCCCATAGAGCGTTGTCCCGTCGCTTGCCTGTATTTGAACAATCTCTGGTGGCTCAACTTTAAGGGTTTCGAGTATAGGTATGGGCACTTTCGACTCGTAAAGAGTCTTGAGAACGGTTCCATCATGCAGGGAGCAAAGGGAAACCCGAGGAGGGGAATCGACCGAATCATAAATGTCGATGAAATTTTTCATTTGGTGATCAAGCAGGACCACATGTTTGCCTTTACCATGGGTTAACCTTATAGGTTCACACAGAGCTGTGTCTAGGGTCTCCCCCGGTTCCAGTTTCGTGCAGTATAAATTGCTTTCGAGTGGCCCGTCCATAGTTGCTGTGAAGTACACCAAACCCATCGATTCATTGATGCCCATGAGTTGCTCAACCATCCATTCACCTCTGGTAATGGCTCGGAGGCAGGTTCCGTCAGAATCATGCAGATACAAGTGTCTGAATCCAGTTTTCTCACTAGCCCAGATGAATCCCCCAGGTCGTTTGGAAGGAGCTTTCTCTAGAGGGGTAAAACAGTCGTGCAAAGTCACCCACACATCGGATTCTTCCGTAAACAGCAAATCACGTTGTCCCGTCTTTATGTCGAACTTGAGGATCTTCAGCTTAGTATGTGACCTGTTCAGAACCTGAGAAATGAGAATGTTTCCGGACATCCAATTGACTCTAGCCAGGTACTCTTCCTCTCTATTGGTACCTCCGCTGTTAAGATCCATCCATGTTGTGTGTCCTCCAGCTGAGGAAACCACCCCAAGACGCACACTTACATTGAGAGCTCCAGCAAAAGGGTATGGGTGATCTTCTTGTGCGTCTGAACCAACCGAGCTTTTGCCTTGGTGCATAATTCTAAACAATGGAATTTCCGAGAAGTTTATTTGCGTGTACGCAATGAAGTTGCTATCTGGTGACCACCAGTACCCATTCCTTCGATCCATCTCCTCCTGATTTAAAAAAATGTCATGGATTTTAGACTAGACGTAAATTTTGCTGGTGATCTGTCTAGTGCATATGGTATCTCATCCATATCCGCGATGACAACAAGGTACTTTTACGTAGACGATATGCCCATTTCTTAACCTCCATTCCCACTAGAATAAAACAAAAGCACAAACTAAATGGAAACTTTTGGAGATTGGATTTTCTCACCTGAGCTATGTATTCAGCGAGACCATGAGTCTGGAGCAACATGAAAAACGCGAATGGTTAATACTTGAACAAATATATTCGTACAGATGAATAGACCATTAAAGATCCAAAGCAATAATCGTATAAAACATTGAAAAGACAAAAAGAAAATTGTTCTGTAAGTTCATGAATTGAAAATCATACAGATTGACTTACAACAGTACTTCCATTGGCACCATCTGTCAACTGTTGTGATTTGTTGTTTGAGAGACTAAGAACGTGCAGCTCAGAGTCTCTCACGTAAGCAAGCATTAAGCCGTTAGGAGAAAGACGGGGATCGATGATTGGGGAGGTGGGTAAACTCGGGAGTACAAGCTCGGGATTCAGTGAGGAAAGGTCCTGCAAATAAACCTACCACAGCCACATATGCGGAAAACAAAACCCAAGCCCAGTGACTTATCAGAAAATCTATACCGATAAAGTTTAAAAAGTGAAAAAAGATCAATCATGCAAACATGTACAAGCCAAAGAGACCCTTCTATGTTCGAGGTTTCTTTTACATTTTCTTGCTAATTAAACAGGTAACTAATCAAATTAAGGAATGTTGAGAAGAAAACTAGCCATTAGATTCAATAAACACAACACAACTTCAACTTTTTGTCATGTATTTTAAATCTCAAGTTTCTAGTACTTAAAACATACACTAAGTCCAAAAAGTGGAAAAGGATCAAAGAAAAACGAATTGGAGAAACAACAAAAGAACCCAGTCCAAGGCTCCCGTTGAATTTCCTCTTAACCTAACAAGGTCTTTGAGAATCCGACTGTTCCAAGGAAAAATATCAAATGCACGCAAAATTCTCCAGCTTTCTCGTTTAGAAGTCGAAGATCCAACCAAAAAAACGTTATCCTAAAAAAATAAAAGATTTAAGAGTTAAAGAACGAACCCCAGATGGTAAAGGCACCACAATCAATTGCTTCTTCGAGTTTGTCTTAACCCATTCATAACGGGTCACTCCTAATCCACGCTCCCGCGACCTCTCCCTTCTCAACTTTTCTTCCTGTGTTATGTTGCCCTCATCGACTCCACCATTGGGAGGACTGAAAGCCAACCTGGATTCTCCATTCTTCACATCAAACACATACACATTCCTGTTCAATGTCTGTTCAGGGCTGAACAGACAGCCTACGCAAGTGTCGTCAGGGCTAAAGCTAATAGATGCCGGGGCCACGTATCCGGGCAATGGCGTCAGAACAATCGCCTCAACTGGAAAATGGACGTCACTGTCCGGAACATGCGACACAGTTGAATCGATCAGGGACATATCCGCCACGAAGGAAGCGTTTTTCTCCGTTCTCGGATTATCGGAAAGTATTTTGTCCGTTCAGTGTCACGATGAATAAGATCTATAGCCAACAAGCTGCAAAAAGATTATTCGGAAAAAGAAAAATTTCAGCGGAAGAGAACTGAAATCGAACAACAATAGGGCAAATACCTAATTTATGGTTGATTCAAGGACTAAACCCTAATCAAATCTACCCATATTTTCCTTCAATTTTTTTTCTCAAACCCAGAAAATCTTCCATGATGAAAATTAACAGGAATGCGATAAAATCCTAGGATCAGATCATCGGGCATCACAACCAAAGTAATATCCCAGGAAGACAAATGCATGATTCAGTTAACTGCCCGAGAGAAAGACATGGATTAAACAAAACCATACATTGATTTCAATCATCCAAAACTGAGGAAAATCTCACTTACACGGTCAGATCGGAGATGGAACGGCGCATAAGACGAGAAAGCGAGAGGAGGCAACCGTTTGATAAGGATAAGGATAATCCAAAATCGAAGTAATTACTCGAAATCAGCAGATTCTGGTAGATTCCGATGCAATGTCACAGAGAGAGAGAGAGAGAGAGAGAGAGAGAGAGAGAGAGAGAGAGAGAGAGAGGGAGAGGGGGAGAGAGAGAGAGAGACTGTTGTTACCCAATTATTTGTAAAGTTCAAGTCTATACGAGATCCAAAAGAAATCATAATTATGACCACCAAAAGATTACAAAACATTCCAAAAAAAAAACAAAAGATTACAAAAATCTGAAAACGGGACATGCTAATAATTTGAGGATGATCCTTTTCCTTTAATATAAAATATCGAATTCAGATCAAATTCAATGTTACCTAATCATATCTTATGACGAAACTCGATTTAAATATAGATTAAATATGTTTTTTAAGCAAAATAAATCGAATTTGAATGGAATCGCGATCGAATATAAACATAATGGAAAAAAGTTGAAAAGAACGAAAATCCATTTGTAAAATGAGTATTGTTCTAGGTGAAAATTAGATTCAAATAGAACGTGGAACCAAGTTAAATCCAAAAAAAATTGAATTGATACAACTTCTTAAAATAAAATAAAAATCACCAAATCAACGGCGGAAATGCAAGAAACCTAGTAATAACACACACACACATATATATATATATATATATATATCAAATGATAGTGAGCCAGATTTGGATACGATTTTTATTGATGAATTTGACAAAGGCCATCTAATATATATATATATATATATATATATATATATATATATATAATTTTAATTTTAATTTTGAAATAGCAAAACTTGAGATAGGGCAAAGTCATGTTCTTGATGGGAGATGGGTTCTTTGATACAAATTCCGTCCATTGTTCGATCACCCTTTAATATACCATCCGAATTTGATTACAATATATACATATATGATTAATGATAAGTTTTGTTACGTTATCTTATTCACAATTAATTCATATTACATATCCCAAAAAGACCAATTCAGATTCATGAGTCATTACCATTTCTTTCTTACGTAAATCTAAAAAAAAAAAAATTATCGAATTTTGAAATAACCTATACATTAATACTAACCTTTTTGAATTTTTAGATTAAATATAAATTCATCGATTTTGATTTAAAAAAACACTCAATTTATGTTATAAGACGTTAAAAAAAAATAATGGACAATCTGATGTTGCATTGACAGTTTACAAGTGATCCGTCATCTGAGATGAAAATTAACTAAAAAATTAAATAATTATAATTAAATAAAAATAATTATAATATAATAAAAAAAATAATTGAAAAATAAAAAATTACAATATATATATATATGTATTAAAAATAAAATGATTATAATTACATAAAAAAAATTAAAATAACAATATAACGATGTTTTGTTTTCTTCCGAATCAACAATAAAGTATAAAAAAAATAAAAATGTGACGGACGTACTTTTCGATGAATCTTCTTCGTCTTAGATCGTATAATTTGAAAACAACTACAAAAATAAAAACTCAAAAAGTTTCAAAGGTGGATTAAAAAGAACATTGAATTCCAGCTCATACGACGTTTTTCAAACAATGTTAGAGTTTATGGTCAAACGGAACTCGCATGTCACATGTGAGTTTTTGGTAGATACACACACATAAAATATAAAACCTAAAAATTATTTATTTTATAAATTGAATTATGGGTATTAAATAAAATTTGAATTATAAAAATGTGTAGTTTTTACATCTTTTTTTTTTATCTTTTTATCAAAATACTTTAGTATTTCTTTTTAACAAATATACCATCTAATAAATACTTCTCATTTGATGGTACCTACTACCTAGTGGAGATATTAGCGAACCTGAAAAAAAATTATAACAAGGAAATTTAATTTTACTATGTCACAAACATAACTGTATCATGGGATATTTATAAAATTTGGTTAAAATATTATAAATTTTATGAAAAAAAATATTTTTTCAATCAAACAAATGGATATATATGTTTCTATTCATATCCAATTGGGTACACCCACATAGAGAATGTTTAACGAAAAATATGGAGATATTTTAGATGAGTCATAAAAACATTATTGAAACTATTTTTAATTTTTTTTTATTAATGATTTTGGTTCTTTTACGTTCTGAAATTTTTTGTTAGAATTAATCAAATATAATATTTATCGAACTATTTCTAAAATACTATATATTAGATGTTATTATATTTTAAAGGGAAAATGGCAAATAAATACATCAATTTGTCTAAAAATGCCAAATAACTACATAAATTTTTTAATTAGCTATAAAATACACAAATTTGAAAATTTGTGCCATATTCCTACACCACATTAACACCGTTACTTAATTACGATTTCTAAAAAAACAGTCCACCTATTTGCCCAAGTCGATGCCATGTAGATTAAATTGCCACGTTGGAATTATAAATTGGTTTTGAAAATCAAAAAGAAAAAAATCTAGCTATCACTTTCATCGACTTGTATTTTGTATTAAAATACGAACTTGATTTATATGATGACTATAAACGAGTGAGAAACACATATTTCATAAAATAAAAAAATTTGTCTGAATGAATAAAACATCTATAGTACAAAATAATGAATAAAACATCCGTACTAATATCTGAATGACCAAAGCAAAGTAGATCCAAATACTCGAAAAAACTTTCAAGTAAAAGTGAAGAGATTATGCGTTTTGGTGGCGAGATGTCGGCATTGTATTAGCCTGCTGTGGAACTTGGAATGATCGACCGGTATACGGAGAAATGAAGTTGACTAGTCCAAATTGTTCAGCGGGTTGAGTGATTCCGATACTTAGATGTCGACGCCTTCGACGAATAAGAGTTGATTGCAATTGGCTAGATTGAGATGTTGTTGACGCAAACACACCTTGAGTTGGAGCATTAATTGAATTTGAAGTAGTTTGTTGTGATTGTTGTGTCTGTTGCGTTTGCGACGATTTTGACTTTATTCGCGATTGTACATTTCCGCCCAACTGTGATAAAAAAAAGATGTCAAGAAAAGCATAGTGCATATATTAAAGTTATCAGAAGGTCTCTACCGAATGTTTTCTTGGTCGTCCTCTGCTCCTCTTGGGTCCATGTGTTTGCACTGGTTCATTTTTACAACCTTTTGCATTGTGCCCGAGTTGCTTACATCGACTACATGTAAACAACCTCCCATGTCTTGACATTTTCCCCTTTTTTGATGGAGACTCATGGGGATCCTTTCAACGATGGTATTTGCTAGGTCGCCCAGGCATTCGTTTTTCAAGAGGGACACCGATCGGTGGTTTATGCAGTTTCTGCCACATTGGCTCTCCGTTGACAGGCATTAAGTTTTCCTGGTATGTTGCTTCCAATTTGATCTTCGAATAAAATTCGGAAACATATCTGTAAAAAAAATAGCATTATATACTAAAAAACAATACAAGAAAACACAAGGAAAAAAATTCTTACCGAGAGATATTTAGTTGTCTTTCGTTAATAACAGCAAGAGCATGTTGACAAGGCAAACCAGTTAAATCCCATCTCCGACAAGCGCACCGTTTTCCACTGAGATCAACACTATAACTGACTCCAAATTCCATTACTTCAAACAAGCCCCGTCCACTTGGGAATACAATACAATACTTTGTCTTCTCCCGAGCTTTTTCCAACTCAGTCACTGCTTTTGGACTGAATTCTTTCACCCATTTAGTAGATTCGACTGACCTCTTTGCAATTCGTTGCATTGTTTGTCGTCGAATATCTTCCAACATATCAATCATCGGCCTCCTCCTTGCATCTCGGATTGTTCGGTTAAAACTTTCAGATAGATTGTTATGGACGTCAGAGCATCGTGATTCTTCTTTGAAGAACGCACGAGCCCATTGCTCCGGTTTTTTTCGGATCAAGGCTTCATATGCCGCTGGATTTTTGGATTTTAGCTCATCCATGGCTGCTGTGAACTCACCTAGATGGAAACTACATGTTGCTTTCCAAAATAACAGCTTCATGTCGAGTTCTTTGTACACCTTTTTCCAGTTTGCATAAATGTGTCGAGCGCACATTCGATGATCAGCTAATGGAAGCTTGTGTTCGACTGCATTTATTAAACCCTGAAAAATCAAGAAACATATCAGAAACGTAATTCTGATTTCACAAAGTGTCGTCCTAAGTTATCCAAACTTTACCTTTTGTTTGTCTGAAAGTATCGTAATATGTTGTCCATCACCGAGACATAAGTCTACTTTCAACTTGCGAAGAAACCAACCCCAAGTGTCACTGTCCTCAATCCGAACTACAGCCCACGCAATAGGATAGATGCGATTATCTGCATCTCTGCCAACGGCAGCTAAGAGTTCACCTTTTAACTCCCATTTCAGAAAACATCCATCTAAACCTATAACCGGTCGACAATTATGCTTCCAAGACTCACGCAACATCTCAAAACACACATAAAAACAGTCAAACAGCTCCTCCCCATTTTCTCCCAACTTGGTTTGGATTTCTGTTGAAGTGTTGGGATTTGATCGACGTAATTCAGCCTCATAATCCCATAGCTTTGCAAACTGAGTTTTTTGATCTTCCATTACCATTCCCAACGCCTCTCGTCGTGCCTTGAAACATTTACTAATATTCACTGTTAACCCCCACTTGCGCTTAATGACATATTGCATATCAGCTGCAGAGAATGATGGTTTTCTTCTAAGTATGTCGGAGAAGAGTTTTGCAATGTGGCTCTTTGATAACATCGAAGCAGTTCCGGTAGGTTGGTGGGGATGATCAGGATTAAACACCTTAATCATCCATTTATTTTGGGATTTCTCGATAGAACAGTAAACCCTCCATCCACAGCCTTTATGAGAACAAACTGCTGCTAACTTATCATGCTCCCATCTTGACAATTTCACATCATATGTCGTATCTAAAACATATTGAAATAAAGCATCTTTGAAATCTTCTGCAGAAGTAAAGGTTGTACCTAGTAAGAGCAATTCATCTCCCTTAGGAATTACTCTTGATGTATGAACCTTTTTTCGTGGTCGATCAAATGCTTCCCACTCTTTATCTGTATGTTGCGGAGTCCCCGGACACACATTGTCATCATCGACAAATTCATCGTCACTTATATATTCTTCATTTGCTCTCCTATACTCATTCATCTCAACCTCCCTAAACAACTCAGCAATAGTCTCATCATCAATAATATTTGCATCTTCAACGCTGACAACATTTGAATCTTCTACCCTAACTCTGACGTCTTCATCCTCATTTTCAATTTCTTCTTCAACATTTAAATGCTCAGCAATATCACTAAACCTAAGGCTTCTAATTCCTATTCCCTCATTACCATCATAATTTCTAGGTTTTTCCTTCTCGACAGATGTTGGCTCTGACTCGTGGTCAAAGTAAATGTCTACTTCTCCCCCAGTGCTTGCTAGAGAACACATTTCTAGAATCTCATAATCCGCATCTGCTTGCACTTGTTTCTTTTCATCTAAACTTTGATGTGGTAACTTATACCACATCTCATATATAGGTGCACTTATTTTTCTAGATCTAACAAAGTCTTCAAACAAAAACCATGATAGGTAGTCTGGATCGAAACTAATCCCCTTTTCTACTATTCCACCAATATATGTGTAATGTCCATCAACGATATCCATAAATCCTCCCATGTAAAAATTAATCTTTATTTTCCTGCATTACAATAAAGATTTGTTCTAGTATTTTTTTTACTCATATGAACAACAACATAACTTGTTGGATCAAAATGACTTACCTCATTATACAATCTTCAAATAAACCTTCTGCAATTTAGCGACGAGCACAAAAAAATAGCAGTGACCACAACGAACTCGATGAAAAAGCACAACAAAATCAGCGAACACGGTGGACAAATCGACGAAGGCCACAGCAAAATCGTCAACGACAAGTCCTGGAAACCGACGAACTTCGCGGTGAAGAGCACTACTCTGTCTTCGATGACGATTTTTGGAGATGAAGAACAAACACAAAGGTTTTGTAGATTGTCAACGGAAAGAGATTTTTTTAATCTGGGAGTTTGAGTTGTTCTTATGCGATAACTAGGGTTTTTTTATTTTTGGGTTTTTTTTCAAAATAATTTACAAATTCTATTTTATCAATAGGTTTAATTCTTGGTTCATTTCAGTGAACCGATTTCGTCGAGGGTGCAATTTAAACTACGTGGCAAATAGGTGGACTATTTTTTTTCTTCTGAAATCGTTAATTAAGTAACGGTGTTAATGTGGTGTTAATGTGGTGTAGGAATTAGGGGTGGTCGTTTCGGGTTTCGGTTCGGTATTCAAGCGGTTCGGTTCGGAAACGGTATTTTCGGTTTTATAAAAAGTGTACCAAACTAGAACCGAATGTTAAACGGTTCGGTTTGGTTCGGTTTTAGTATCGGTTCGGTTCGGAACGGTACCATTATATGAATACCAAATAAGTAATATTCTACACATATATTAGTGGAATATTCGAATTTTGGTTCGGAATTCAAACGGTTCGGTTCGGGAACGGTTCATTCGGTTCCATAAAAAATGTACCAAATTAGAACCAAACGTTATTCGGTTCGGTTCGGTCCGGTTTGGTTTCGGGACGGATCGGATCGGTACTAAATTCCCGAACCGAAGTGCCCACCCCTAGTAGGAATATGGCACAAATTTTCAAATTTGTGTATTTTATAGCTAATTAAAAAATTCATGTAGTTATTTGGCATTTTTAGACAAATTGATGTATTTATTTGCCATTTTCCCTATTTTAAACTATAATCTTATCTTTTTAGATCAATGTGGAAGATCCAAAAATTATTGAAGCCCAGAAAGAGCCCAGTTTAATTTATATGGGCTTTCTCATCCGCGCGCATTTTTCTCAGATCCCGTTCTAGGACATACGTATCCCAGTTTCCAAACAACCCCTCATCTACGCCATTTTCCTTCGGCAACTAACTAAAACCCTAACAAACAAGAACCCTAACTCATTTTTCTTAGGATTGCCCCCATCGACAAAGTCTCCATCATGGCGTTATCCAAAGCCGTCTTCTTGACTCACCTCCGAACCCTAGCGAAACCCTACCGTCCCATTGTTCTGCCGCATGTTGTCGCCGTCCGGTGGTTCTCCTTTGCGACGCAGGAGGAGGCCGCCGCCGAACGCAGGCGCCGCAAGAGGCGTCTCCGCATGGAACCACCGAACGCGCTTAACCGGACCCATCAGCAGCCGCCGCCGCAGTCTCAAGCCCCGAGACCCATCCAAAACCCTAACGCACCCAAGTTGCCTGAGCCCGTGACGGCTCTCACGGGGAAGCGGCTCGAGCTTCACAACAAGATACTGAAGTTGATTCGGGAGAATGATCTGGAGGAAGCCGCTCTGTACACGCGTCACTCTGTGTACTCGAATTGCCGGCCGACGATTTACACGGTGAACGCGGTTTTGACGGCGCAACTCCGGCAATCGAAGTACTCTGAGCTTCTTTCGCTGCACCGCTTTATCAACCAAGCTGGTATTGCTCCTAATATCATCACCTACAACTTGCTTTTCCAGACTTATCTTGATGTTAGGAAAGTGGACATTGCTCTGGATCATTACAAACAGTTGATAAATGATGCGCCATTAAACCCTTCCGCTGCCACGTTTAGGATTCTGGTCAAAGGGTTAGTTGATAATGATAAGCTTGAGAAGGCTATTGAGCTCAAGGACGACATGGGTGTGAAGGGTTTTATTCCGGACCCCCTTCTTTATAGTTATCTGATGTTGGGTCATGTGAAGAATTCTGACCCTGATGGTATATTTAAACTTTACGAGGAGTTGAAGGAGAACCTTGGTGGTGTTATTGACGATGGTGAGGTTTACGGGCATTTGATGAAGGGGTATTTCATGAAAGGGATGGAGAAAGAGGCTATGGAGTGTTATGAGGAGGCTGTCGGGGAGGATTCAAAGGTAAAGATGAGTGCATTGGCTTATAACTATGTGCTGGATGCGTTGAATAAGAACGGGAGGTTGGATGAGGGCTTGAAGTTGTTTGAGAGGATGAAGAAGGAGCACAAACCCCCGAGGATTCTGGCATTGAACCTGGGAACTTTCAATGTCATGGTTGATGGGCTTTGTGCCGACGGAAAGTTTAATGAAGCTATCAAGGTATTCCGGGAAATGGGTGATTTTAGGTGTAGTCCGGATGCTTTATCTTTCAACAAACTGATTGATGAGTTGTGCAAGAACGGGATGTTGACTGAGGCCGAGGCATTGTATAATGAAATGGGCGAGAAAAGGGTGAATCCAGATGAGTACACTTATAGTGTACTAATGGATGCATGTCTGAAGGAAGACAGGACAGATGACGGAGCTGCCTTTTTCAAAAAGATGGTGGAGTCAGGACTTAGGCCAAACTCGTCAGTATATAACAGGCTGGTCGCTCACTTGGTTAATGCCGGGAAACTTGATGACGCAAAATGTATCTTTGATATGATGGTGAGCAAACTCAAGATGGACGACGAGGCTTACAAGTTCATCATGAGGGCGTTAAGCGAAGCTGGTAGGATCGACGACGTGCTGAAAATCGTGGATGGAATATTGGATGATGATATGGCCGAGTTCAGCGAGGAATTGCAAGAATGTGTGAAAGAAGAGCTCGGAAAAGAGGGAAGAGAGGAAGACCTGAAGAAGCTAATGGAGGACAAAGAGAGGCAGAAGGCAGAGGCAAAGGCGAGAGAGTTAGAGGCGGCTGAAGAGACCAAGAGGGCTGCGCGGATCAGCATAAATTCGCTGATTCGGCCAAAGCTGTTCGGTAAGGAAGAGAACAAGTCAGGAGATGCCGAGAAGAAAGAAGAGGGTGTGGAAGAAGCTGATGTGGTAGAAGGAGGTCAGGATTCATCGGCAGGAGCCGAGGTTAGGAGTGAAGCTGGCACTGGCAGTGTTACAGAACAGGCAACGGCTCATTAATTTCCTTGGTTTTGATAAGGAGCCTTCTATTTTATTTTATATAATATATATGCTTGTCTTTATTTGTAATTACTGAAAAAGGATGCGTCTTTATAACGCGATCTTTCTAATCAATCTTGGGTATTAGTTAGGTTTTTGGAATTTGGAATTCGCGATCGAGTCTTTTTATTATGGCTTGGCTTTTGGTACTTATTACAAAGTCATAGCAGATGCCATCGTAGCCGTTGACGTGAATGAAATTCAACACGAAATCATAATGTGTATATATATATATAAATTCTGTTTATAAAGCTGTAAAAATGATTATAAAACAAATGGTTCCATGGTCAAAATGTAGACGTGGAGGAAGAAAAGTCAATGTAACGGCAGTTCCCCACAGTATCCATTCCCGAACAGATTCATGAATAGGGGGTCTCAATCGGTTCGACACGGTCCGAGTTCGCATTCGGTCCGAAGATTTCGAATTTGAGTTTGGGTCGGATCGATTTTTTTGGGTCTATATAGTTAAGTCCGAAGCCCTATCCTATATACTCCGAGTCCAGGTCGGACCGACCTTTATAATTCCCTTTGAAAATCTTTTTTTTTAATATCGAGTTTTTGGATTAGTCCGATTCGAGTCCGAAATCCGATTCGAGTCTGGTCCGAAAGTCTGATTTTTTTCAGACTGAAAAAAATTAGGTCCAAAGTCTACTAATTTTCAGGTTAGACTGGATCGGTCTTCGGATCTCAGGTCTAAATTGATATCCTATAACTGCACTAAACACATGACGACTGTTCAATTATGTCTGGCTCCAATTCTATAGCAAATCTTCCATGTCAACATCAGTTCTATTATATATGTACGTGTTATATTATATTTCCCTCCAAAATGGATATATGGACCGATGATATTATTATTATTATTATTTTTGTTGTTGTTCTTTTTTTTCATGCATTATTGTTAGGGCAACAATTTTGGTGTGTTCTTACAATCGTCCCTAAACATGGAGCCGTGTCCTAAGCTGAACCCCAAACATACGAAACGCGTGCAGAAAAAAAAAAAGAGAAAAAAATCATATAGACGCAAAACGCAGCGTTTCGTGATCGTAATGGGCTTTTGGGGCTTGATATTTGATCATACCTGACAAATACAACCAATCATAACGAGCCACGTCATCAGTAAGCAAAAGATTCCTTGCTCCTCCCTCCTCATACATTAATACCTGCGCAGCCTAATCCCAATATCTTCTACCCAGCTTCGACTGAGAGAGAGAGAGGTAAGCTTCGCGATGATTGAATCAGTCATGGCCGCTCGCTTCCTCCCTGGATTCTGCTCTTCGCATACGCTGCTTCGTAATATCTCTCCCTCCCTCTGTGTTCCCCATTGTTTGTTTCCCGAGAAAACTGTGCTTCGATTCGGCGATTGAACGACTTTTAGTATCGTATTCGCGTTACAGTATTACGATTTCTGGCGTAGTTTCGGATTTTTTGTTCTAGACAATCGTATCTGTTTACTTTCAAGCGAGTTTATAGGCTCAAATTTATACTCCTTTCATTGAGCAAAGAACAAAATTCGGAATTTTCTCGTTGCATTGTCGAGAACTAAGCAGAACGGTTCGTTTACAAGCAGAGTATCGTCCTGTTCCGAGCGTGGAGGAGGGAGGGAGCTGCTTCCATGTTTCGTCTCGCCGCATTTCTCACTCTCACCGTGTCAACAACGTCGGGTACTGTACACGAATCTGTTTCTTCACAAGCGCAGTAATGATTTCAACTCTCATGCTAAAAGCAACCCCCCCCCCCCCCTTTTTTTTTTTTTTGTT
>NW_010965541.1:1037007-1059883 GCF_000463585.1 Tarenaya hassleriana
GTGTATCCTATTACAAGCTGGAGATGCCCCGTTTTATTTTTTGTTGCATTCTGCTTGATTTGCAAGTCTCATAGAACAACAGTTGCCGGTGCTCCACTGTTAGGTTTGGTAACAAGAAGGTGCTACCAATGAATGTCTTTTAGTTTTCTGTCTCTTGTTAGTTCATAAGGAACCAAAGTAACTATGGGATGTGTCCCTCATCTACTTATGCCCATGAATATTAAAACCATCAAAATCTCGAGTGTGATTGAACAGGCGATTAGGTGGTAAGACTTGTGGATGAAACTTGTAACTTTTTCTTTGCATATATGTTTCTTTATATCTCAGAGTGTCAGATTTTTTAGTAAGTTTGTTTTACGTAAGTTTTTATGAGGAAGATAATTGACATAACTTATATGCACATTACCAGGAGCGGGTTTCTGAAGTATAGCAGTGACTATTTCCCGAGAAAACATCTGAGGAAGAATAGGACCCAAGCCACAGCAGAGCATTTAGATTCAGCTTCAGAACCGAAAAAGCAAAACGGGAGATCAAGCTACCATCCTTCTGAGGATATTAGAGCATCCACATCACATAATAACAAAGAGGCTAGGCTTTCGCCTGCCGAAACCACTAGAACCATCATCGAGGTATTATATTGCATCTTGCAATAAGCAGAAGCTACATTCATGGTGTACAAAGCAATTTTTGCATCTTTGTCATTCTAAATTTGTGTATGTGTGCAGTCACGAGTTTATACTTATTACTTGCTCTCCTGTTGTACCTAGCTTCAGTATTTCCATCAGAATGCAATTTCTTGTTAGGGTTCTTTAAGCATGATTGTTTAAAGATTGTAAAGTAGACATTCCATCTCCATAAAATCTGAAAAGATATATGTTCTAATGTCCAGTTTGATTTTTTTTCTCCCTTTTATTTATATATACCTAGCTTTGTGTATCTATTATTTCCTGTAGTGTGTTATGTTCAGGTGAACAAGAAAGGAACCCTGATGCTATCAGGTGTAATTGGTGATGGAGTTCATGAGAATATTCTATGTCCGGATATACCTTACATAACAGATCAACATGGATGTAAGATGTCGATTTTTGATGAAATTTATCTTCACTTGTCTTTCGATCTCATGAATTTATTCAATTAACTTACCTTCTTCACACGTTGGATTGAAGTAACCTTATGTTCTCCAGGTATATACTTTCAAGTGAAGGATGACGAGGACATTCTGCAGAGTATTAGTTCTGATAATTATGTGGTGTGTTGCCTTTCTGTCATGCATCGTTTCTCTCCTATTACAAAACGAAGAAGAAAAATCATGAAAGAGTAAATATTGTGTACTTTTTGAGACTTAGCTTTCAAGAAAGTGATAAGTTATTTTCTTTACCTGTAGCAGTAGCCTGTAACCAAACCTGCTTGCTTAGTTTAATCACCTCTGTTTTCTTTCTTTTTCTTCTTACCTTCTGGTTTCTTGTTATAATTTCTCAACTTTCCAGTCCTGAATTTTGAACTTGTGAAACTTATGCATGCTCTGATGAGCTATCATCTTTATTTTTCAGCTTATTCATTTGCTTTCATGTATATGTATATGTATTTATTTGCTTTCATTTGCTTTCATGTATATGTGCTGCATCCACATAGGCTTCGTTGAATGCCTTATTTTGGCATGTCAAAATGTAGATAATTAATCAGTTAACATGCAATGCAGCAAGTAATTGTGGGTTTTGATACAATGGAGATGATCAAGGAGATGGAGTTGATGGATCCTTCTGACATTGATTTTGGAATCGAAGAAATTGAAGATGAAGAAAGTGAATCAGAAGATGAAGATGGAGAGGGAGAGGATGAAGGAAATGAAGAGGTCTAACTTTTCAACTTTTCCTTTTATATTTTTTACCATTAGGTACCATGAGAGGAATATGCGTGTTGCTCAAAATGCTTCATTAGGTATTGTGTCCTTGACTTCAGGATTGGGTTGTTGTTCTTGAAGATGACGAAGACGGAGATGATGATGATGACGATGATGATGATGACGACGATGACGATGACGATGATGATTCTGATGAATCGCTTGGAGACTGGGCAAAGTTGGAAACGATGCGGGCTTGTCATCCAATGTATTTTGCCAGGAGGATGACCGAGGCAATTCCTAATCCCAAAATAGGAACAAAAATTTATCAAATTCCTTCTGTCGTAATGAACTAACTATGAATTAATCATTATACAAGATAATTGAAACTTCATACTTTTGTCAAATTTAGGTAGCTTCAGATGATCCCGTCGATTGGATGGAGCAACCATCTGCTGGTCTTGCTATTCAAGGGCTCTTGAGATGTGTCGTTGTGGAAGATTATCCAGATATCCAAAAGCATATTACCCTTTCCGAATCTTCAAGCATTGACGAAAACAAACTTGCAGAAAACATGGAAGAGAAGCTTGAAGAAGTGGGTACAATGAATGGCGATGAACCTGAAATAGATGCATCTGGTGATAAATCAAGTAATGGTGTATCCTATTACAAGCTGGAGATGACAAGAATTCAGCTCATTACGGCACAAGGAGACCAGGTTAACAATAAAGGCTCCTTCTTTGTCTTTACTGTTCACGTTGAGCTGTTCAAAAGACTAATTTGTCATTGTCACAGTTTTTCCCTTGGATTTTACAATGATGATGATGATTATGAAATACTGAGGATAAAAAACTTCGAAATCAAATCCGTATGTTTTTTCTGTTCTTAGAGTCCTGAACTTAAAGAACTTGTGTTGCTAATTGGCAGATCACATGCTTTCCATGTCAAGCTATACTTCTAATAAATCTCTTATTTTCTCTTTAGCAAGGTATGAACTAGTTGTGTTTTTATGGTCCTACACAGACTGATGTTGACGTGGAAGACGTTAGGAAAGCAAAACCGGATGCTATTGCTCATGCATCTGCGGAAATCATAAGACGCCTGGAAGAAGGTGGCGAGACTCTAATTCAAGCCCTCAAATCTCTATGTTGGAGGCATAATGGTATTCAAGCAGAGGTAAATAGCCAGATCCCGGATATATAAGACATAGTACACTTAGATGCTGGCATTTGACCAAGAATTTTGCATAGATTTCACAAGAATTCATGTATGGCGGTCCATTTGTGGCACTGTAAATATGCAATCCATGTTAACTAGAAAGAAAAAGAAATCAGCTGTTTTATGGTTTAAACTTTGATTGTTATTAAATTCTTTTGCAGGAAGTAAAGCTTATTGGGATAGATTCCCTTGGTTTTGACCTCAGGGTTTGTTCAGGAACACAAATTGACACGTTGCGGTATTCATTCTCTGTAAGGGTACGTTGCATTTTTTCCCGGATCTTCTTAAATCTTGTTGCTAATCTACAATGTCTAAAATTTTCATACAAGGGTTTAGGGTTTAGGATCTTAAATCTCGATGCTTTGATTAGCTTGAGGCTATCTTGGCCAGTTTTCTTGTGAAATCACAGATACGGTTAGGCTTGATGAAATCAGAAACAATACTGATGTTGAGAGCTAAAAACGAAACCTTGAGAAGAAAAAATAATGCAGATCCAATATTTTCTCCACCAATCCAACACTCCTCCCATTACCAAACCCTGATTTGGATGATCTTCTCTAAGTAAAAAAGTCTGCCTGCACTTGCCGATTGTCTTTGCTTCAGCCATTATGAACCACAAAGATAAGTTTAGTTTCTAGCATGGTAATTGCTGGGGTTTGCGTGGAAAGGAAAGGAAACTGAGATATGATTTTGCATGCCTAACTGATACTAGAACATTACAGTGTCTGATCTGTTTGTCCTCTCCCTTTTTGCACTTGTATTTAAGGATGATTAAATTTTTTTTTCTTTTAGGAATATGTTGGCAACTAAGTTTATCTCACTTTCAGATGTAACTAGGTAGGGATATTCACTAGAAACCTATCTAGTTTGTCCAAAGTGTGAAACTTTCTTGATCTTGCAGGCGATAACAGAACAAAGTGCGGAGAGACAACTTAAGGAGCTGCTGTTCCCAACAGTCCTTCCTAAGCTTCAGAAACCAAACCGGACGCATCAGAAGGAGTGCTGATGCACATTTTTAACCGACAAAAGCTAAAAAAAATACAGAACTCAGATATGGGTCCGGTCCCATGACTCAAATCCAATCTCCATCTTGGGATCATGAAATGAAGCAACAGATGCGAACTGAAATCAACCGTTGAGATTTATATGGAGCTCCCGACGGGGTAATGGCTGATTGGGCGACTGTCTTGGGAAAACAGGTTGCTGGGTTCCTGGATATGTGTTCAGTCTCTTGTCTTTGATGTTTCAGTGTTATTTAAGCACTTGTGTTCTGTTCAAGTTTCTGGGTTCAATACTGGAATGCGCATTGAAGTTTCCAAGCCATTTTCAAAGTGTGTATCTTTTTGAAGCAAAAAGATCTATTAGGAGACAAGTCAAGATTAAGTACTTAGCTAAATATAATTAAAGACAACTCTAATGGATTATTCATAGATTATTCTTGATCAGGGATTAATAAAGATTCTCATCCATATATTATTTTATAACACCTAAACCGACATAATCATCAAACATAACTCTCTGGGGCTAGAGCCATGATTCACAAGATTGTAGTTTGGTATATATGTTGAGCTAGAGCTGTTCCAATAGCCGGCTGGTTGGGTAATCTCTTAGAAAGAAAAGGAAAGTTTTCAAATCTTAAATGTCTGAGTTTTGTTGTGGTTGATCCAACTGTCCTTCTGATTCAACATTATAAGATTTCAGTTTTCGGTTGGTCCGCATGAACAATTTAACTGTTTATTGGTAACTTAGAAATTGAAATCTGTGACCGGCCCAGACCCAGACTGAACAGGCATAGGGTGTTTACGATGGAATCAAACCGATCCGGTTATAGATATATGTTAAACCAAGTTTTGTCACAAATGACCACTGTTAAAATATGACTTCATAAACTCCCCCAAGTAAAATCAAGATCTCATATAGGCCTAAGAGAGGGTCCATGCTCGAACTGAACACTACAATTCTCCATCAAGATCCTACTGCTCTAGAAGCTGATACTTAAAACCCGAAATTCTCATTCAGCAGTCGCAACTCGATGGTCGTATGATCGAGATTGAACCACCCACGAACAAATTAGTACTGGAAATGCGCCAACATTAGTTTTTGTAGCATCATCACCATCTATCTTAATGGCTATAAAGAACAGGGCAACTCCAGTTCACTTCTGTTCTGATCAACTCAGCTGAGCCACTACCAAAGATCATTCGGAACTGATAATACGTTTCTATTTTGGGAGCGGAACTCAAGAACATCGAGAACAAAAGGGCACCAAGTTCAAGTTTTTCCTCATCAACAAACTAGCACTTGAACTCTCTAAATATCCATCAAAAGAACATCTGTTGTCCAATAGTCTCTTCGACGATATCATGACAACCTAGGTTACTATCCAAAGATGCTAAGAGCTAGAATTAAGTTTGGTTACGCACAAAGGTCAGCTAAGCCATCCAAAAGCATAAGTATGCAACCTATAGGAAGAATTTAAAATTTAGATAAACTGATTCATGAAACAAAAAGAACGAACATTGGGAACCAAAAAACATAGCATCAAAGCTTGAACAGAAACGTGCTCGCACTAGAACTCTATATTGTCAATCGAATGATTGTACTTCCTTAAAGAGCACACAATATCATCATCTAGTTCCTGTACAAAAGATGCATACGAGAATGAAAGAAGAACAGTTCAGGTTCTGATAAGATCAGCTAAGCTTACCACAAAAATCAATATTCGCATAGGCGTGTCACTCACATCAGATAGGCTAAGCTACCACACACACACAAAAAAGAAGAAGATATTTGCATAAGCATTTGACATTTCAAGAACTCAAAAGATAGAGATCTCAAAGTTTACAGAAAGGGACAGAGAGCAGAAGCCAATAACATCAAAAACTGAAGGGCATAAAACCAATCATTAACACAACAAACAAACTAGCACTATAACTCCATATGTCAAACAAAGGAACCTACATTCTCAAAGAATCGATAAAATCGTCTAGTTCCTGTACAAAAGATGAATACATACCAGACAAGTTCCATTCCCATCTGTTCCATTTAGCCGCCAAAAAACGAGAAGAACCCGCGTTTCTTGGGTTCTTCCTCCACCATAACAGCCTTCATACTATCTTGCTCCACCAGCCTCCAAGCCGCCTGCTCGAAAGCCAATCCCGCAAGAGTGGGAGGCTTGTTTAAAACAAGCGGGTAGCCTCTGTTTGTGCTTCTGATAACCTCGGAATCTTCAGGAATCACACCAAGTAAAGCCAAACCCAGCATCTCTTGCACGTCTAACACTGACATCATATCCTCTCCTTTGATCATATCCGTCCTCACACGGTTAACCATCATCTTTATGTCTCGAATTCCGTCACATTCAAGCAGACCAATAACCCTATCAGCGTCTCTGAGCGCTGTTATGTCAGGAGTTGTCACAAGAACTGCTTCGTTTGCCGGAGTTATGGCGGTTATGAATCCGGCATCTATTCCAGCAGGACAATCGATGATGATAAAATCTGGGGAACCCTCTTCTCTGGTTTTTAAGGCATCGACGATCCATTCCAATGCTTTTCCCCCAAACCCCATGTGAAGTTTCGATCTAGGTTTTGAAATGCAGAGCAACTCGAAATTCGACCAACGTTTATCGCGTACCAGAGCCTGGTCGAGACGACAATCTCCATTGAGGACCTCAACGACTGTATAGTTGATTCGATTCTCCAGGCCTAGGAGAAGATCCAGGTTGCGGAGGCCGACGTCGGCGCTGTTATGTCAGGAGTTGTCACAAGAACTGCTTCGTTTGCCGGAGTTATGGCGGTTATGAATCCGGCATCTATTCCAGCAGGACAATCGATGATGATAAAATCTGGGGAACCCTCTTCTCTGGTTTTTAAGGCATCGACGATCCATTCCAATGCTTTTCCCCCAAACCCCATGTGAAGTTTCGATCTAGGTTTTGAAATGCAGAGCAACTCGAAATTCGACCAACGTTTATCGCGTACCAGAGCCTGGTCGAGACGACAATCTCCATTGAGGACCTCAACGACTGTATAGTTGATTCGATTCTCCAGGCCTAGGAGAAGATCCAGGTTGCGGAGGCCGACGTCGGCGTCAATGGCGACAACGAAAAAGCCGTAACGTGCGAGAGATAGGCCGACATTGGCGGTCGTTGTCGTCTTGCCGACACCCCCTTTGCCAGAGGTGATAACCACCACACGCGGCGTTTCTCCGGCGAGCTCCGGCTTTCGGTTCCATTGGAGAACGCACCGCACTGGACTTGGTCTGCCTGGGTTCACCGGTCTGGATTTGATGGATGTCGGGCACGAGACTAGGGTTTTGGGGACGAACGAGGACTGAAAAAATGAAGGCCGAGGGTTCGTGGAAACCACTCGCAGAGACGACGACGCCATTGCAATGCGCTTCAGCTGTCTCTTCGGAGAGACAGCCCGACTGAGAGAGTATCTGGGTGCTGAAAAGCGCGAGGGTTGGGTAAAATAGAGGCTAAACCGGTTCTTGTAAACCTATCTTCCCCGGTTAATTGTAAAGCAAACCAAAATCTCGGTTAACTCAACAACAAATAAAAAATGCTACATACCGAAAAGAAAATTACTTTTCCGGTTTTATTGTCATGATTCATCCTTCGTATATGAACTACAATATATGCTCTATAGTACAAGCTCATACAAATCGAACCGATTAATACGAAAAATAAATACACCACTCAACAAACCGAATTTGAGATACCGGTTTTTACCGGTTTACGATGACTAAACTGTAAATAGTCTACAAACTCCGTTTTTTCATCTGCCTTCCTTCGTCATTAATTGAGAGAACACTTGACTGCTGCTTATGTCTGAACTTCCATCTGCATTGTCCCTCTCAGTGTTCGAGCCACTAGATGGGTCCCACGGAGCCAATTCCAAGCCAGCGATGTTTCTAGAACCTTCTCGAGGCTCGCCTTCAGACTCAGACCCCTGAAGTTGAAGCACGTGTTCTAAGTTCCACAAGACGTCGCCCATCGTCGACCTATCCACGCCATAATCTGCACAACACTTCTCTGCAGTCTCCCCGAATTTCTTCAAGGAGTTCGGGTCGATCTGCCCTGCGAGATTTGGATCGACGATTTGATCGAGCATGCCTTTCTTTTGCCACTGCATTGCCCATTCCGCAAGATTCACTTGTTCTCGAGCAAGCAACGGGTGGACAGCCGGTCTGGCGCAAAGAACTTCAAAGAGAACGACCCCGAATGAGTAAACGTCGGATTTGTCAGTGAGCTGTTGTCTCCTGAAGTACTCAGGATCAAGATACCCAAAGCTGCCTTTCACGCCGGTGCTTACATGAGTCTCGTCGAGACAAGGGCCGGATCTCGAAAGTCCAAAGTCCGCAACTTTGGCCACATAGTTGTCATCCAGCAAGATATTGGTGGATTTGATGTCACGGTGGATGATTCCCTGCGCAAAACCCGTGTGAAGGTAATGAAGGCCTCTGGCTGCACCGATGCAGATCTCGAGCCGTTGTTTCCACGACAGGGGAGGGTTTGTTGTGGAGCCATACAGGTGACTCTTGAGCGGTCCCTTTTCCATGTACTCATAAACCAGTATCATTTCTGATTGTTCTTCGCAAAACCCGACAAGGGAAACAAGATGGCGGTGACGGATCTTAGAGAGAACAGTTATTTCGGTATGAAATTCTGGCAGGCCCTGTCTTGAACCGGGCACGCCTCTCTTCACAGCAACTTTGGTGTTGTCACTCAGAACTGCTCTGTACACCATACCGAATCCACCCATTCCAATGACCAGACTTCTTTCGAAGTTGTTAGTCGCGGATTGTATTTCAGCAAACGAGATTCTCAGAGCATCGTAGCCATTTCCAGTTCCTCCGGATGTTCTACTGTAAGAAATCCATCCAGTGCTCTCCGAACGTTTGGATTTATGTTCTTTCTTGTTGCTCCGTCCGCATATACAAAGAACGAACAAGAAGACCAGAGACAAGAACACAAGACCTCCAAACACCGAGCCAACCACAACCCAGACGATGTTCTTCTTCCGGGTTGCAGCTCTTGAGCCACCCGGATTCAGAACCCTCATTATCTCCACACCATTCAGTATGGCATTGGACCTTGCTGGATTACTCAAATCAGATGGTCCAACACTTATCTTCATCATCCCTGAGCGATCTGATTCAGCCACAAAATCAATGTACACCGGAGAAGCAAGCACGTGAAACGTAAGCGTGGAGAGATCAACGTCCTTATAAGCAAGGTAATCATTGATAAAGACATTGAAGTAGAGCTGGTTGAGTGAAGGGCTAACAATGTCACAGAAATGCAACCGAACCAAATGTGGAACACCCTTAATACCAACAGGGAAACCCCAAGAGACGTTAAACCTCGCCTGCAACTCCGAGTTGTTGTCCCGATTCATCTCTTGTGCCGTCATATAAACATTGTCCGGAGCGATTTCTCTCGTCGCGCCACCAGTCTGATAGTTGGGAGAATGAGAGGTGGCGACACGTTTCGCAGCTGATTTCAACAGAAGATAGTCCTCATCAACAAGCCAAGACCTCCACAGTGTATCGTTGAACGGTGTCAGTTTCAGTCCACCGACATTGATCCTATGAACAGTCTCCAGAACTCGGGACGACACGTTCCAGAATTCTTGGACAAAATTGGCGGAAACAAACTTCGTTCCTTGATCAATAATATAATCCTTCGGCGCCGAGAATACTTCTATCGCGTTGACGAACCCAAACCCAGATGGCTCCATCGAAATAAACGAAATCTCCATAAACGGGTCATTGATTTTCAGCACAAATTCCTTAACCACGACGGATTTAGCACTAAACCCGTTCAGCACCGGGAACCCATTAACCAGGACACGAAATTTCGCCGACCTTAAGTCAAAATTTCGAGCTTGAAACGGTGAGAAATGGAGACGAACAAAGTGAGTACCGTTCTTGGCGACACCTAGCTTGTAGACGGACGACGACCCTCCGCGGAAAACTCGAGCCGTGCGGTACAAAACCAGCGAACCCGGATCCGGGTTCATGTCAGAAAGCGAAACGGATCTGTCAGAGGAGAGAAAACCCGAGCCAGGTCTCACGTCGTCGCCGATGAAGAGTCGGGTGGAGAAGAAGGAGACATTAGCGGTGGAGCCACAGTTGATGAGGTAATTGTCAGCAGGAGTAAATGAAGCCGAAAAAGCGTTAAAAGGGGAGAGAGAGAGATAGAAGAGGATTACAATTTTGGAAAACGCCATAAGAGAAGCTTTGGAATTTTCTCTGCATAGAAAGTTTTGAAGTATAAAAAGAAAGAGAAAGTGTGGGAAGAAGAGCGCATTTGCTGTTTTCGATCTGTATGATCTCTTCCATTGATTTCCATTTTCCACTAAGGTCTTTGTGGAAAGGAAAGTGCTTCAAGGTCCAAATCATTATGCAAACACGTTTGCGTATGTGAAATCAAAACGAGCTACTTAAATATAATTGACTTTTAATTGGAAACTAATATAAAGATAAATACAAACAATGTGCAAATAAATCTCATGCAACGAGAAACGGATCCTATTTAGATGGGCTGAGCCCTAAAGGCCCAATAAAAGGAAAAAAATAAAGAAATGGAAGTATAATATCCTTGTTTACTATTTTTTTTTTAAAAAAGATTACCATGAAATGGATATTTCCTTTTTTTCTCGAAAAAAAATGAGAGATACGAATTCCTTCTCCCGTCAGGTGATGGGATCAAATCCTGTACGGACTGAGATTATTCTCTCCCTCTCTATATATACAGTGTACCATCTGTTCATCTCCACAACCGCCTCTTTCTCTCGTGAGTACCGTTTTCTTGCATCCCAAGAAAATGAAGAACCCTCAGAAATCATCCCCGAACGCAGCCTTTGATACAATAAAATTATTTAAACATCAGAATGATTATCGTGCACAAAAAATTATAAAAGAAATATGAAATGTTCAAAATCATACAACTGATATATTATATCCAACAATTTATCTAAATGTATATCAAGTCATTCTCTAGTTATATTATCATATTTTATTTGAATGATGAATTATTAGTATTTAGATAAAACAGAATGAATTATAAAATTATCATTGTTTTGCCAAAAATTTTGTTTTAAACCAATTAAGTATACAATAAAGTTATTTAAACATAAGAATGATTATCGTCGGCAAAAAAGTTATATAAGAAAGATAAAGTGTTAAAGATTATACAAATGAAATATTTTGTCTAATCATCCATCCAGACGTATATCAAATTATTCTCTAGTTATATTATCGTATTTCAAAATTTGAAACATTATTATTCTTCAATTTTTTAAAAAATAAACTTTAAAGTGCTTAATAGATAAATACAATATTGAATATTATATCATATAACAATATTGTATTTATTTATATGTAAATATTTGTATATATGAATTAAAGTTATCTTGTACTAGCTAAAGGGATCGTTGTTATTTGATTCTCTTCATCGTAAATCATAAGATCATGAATCAATTTATATTTAACATTATCAGTTGTTTGCCATCTATTTTTAATTTAGTGGTTATTAGATTGATATTATTGATATGTTCATTTCTTATATTTTGTTTTTGATATTAGTATTTTTAGCAATGTTAATTATGAGATTCTCTCATAATCAGAGACTGTGATTACATAACCAAATCTCGGTTTTTGGTCTAGGCGAACCAAATTTGAACAATGTAGGCTCAATCTGCAGCTTCCTTCGCCAAATCGCGAGGTCTGAACGTCTCTCAAACTCTGATTGATCGTCGATTCAGTTCGGAGTACGTCACATCCGACAGAAAGCGCGCGTTTTTGGTCAACACCTTGGTTCTGGTAATTGTTCTCCTTTTAGCGTTTGATTTTCAGTTAATTATTTTAAACCATCAAATATGTATTTAAATTAAAAAAACAATCTTTAAATTTGTTTTGGTTTAAGATGAGGTAGCATATAAAATAATATCAATCAAAAAACAATCTTTAAATTTATTTTAAACCATTTGTAGATTTTGTTTTAAATCAATTAAGTATACAACAAGTTATTTAAACATCAGAATGATCACCGTGCAAAAAAAAATAATATAAAAAAGATGAAAAGTTAAAAATTATACAAATGAGATATTCTGTCCAATCATCCATCTAGATGTATACCAAGTTATTCTCTAGGTTATATTATCGTATTTAATAACTTGAAACATATTATTTTTTAACTTCTACAAAATAAACTTTGAATTGTTCAAAATATAAATACAATATTGAATATTATATTGTATAACAATATTGTATTTATTTGTGTAAATATATTTATGTATGAATTGCAGTTACCTTGAATTAGCTAAAAGGGTCGTTATCAGTTGTTATCTTCATCGTAAATCTTAAAATGATGCATCAATTTATATTTAACATCATCAGTTGTTTACCATTTGTTTCTAATTTAGTGGTTATTAGTTTGATATTATTTTTTTGGTAAAAGGTGTAGTTGTATTTTTATATGAGCAAGTACTATAAGAGTTTTATTATTCTACATAGTTTAATGATAAAAAAACGAAAGGTTTACAAATACAGTTCTTAGTTTTAATACTATTGATATGTTGATTTCTTAGATTTGACTTTGGTATTAGTAGGTTTTTACAAATGTTACTTGAAGATTATGAGATAATTTAACTTTAATACTATGAATTGTGATAAGATTAAATTTAAATATAATCATCTATTATTATCGCATTGTTAAAATATTATCATTATTCAACTTCTAAAAAAATGAATTGTTCAATATTCAAAGTTTTAGCAATATACAAATACAATATTGTCAATTCATCAAAGGACTAATAATGTTGATAATTTAGCATAAACAAACACTAAATCCTAATGTATATTCGTCAGTTTCGAATATATTTGATTTGAATAGTGAATTATTGGTGGTATTTAGATAAAATAGAATGGATTACAAAATTATCATTGTTTTGCCAAAGATTTAGTGAATTATTTAAGTATACAATAAATAAAATCATCTATTATTATCGCAATGTTGAAATATTATCATTATTCAACTTCTTAAAAAAATAAATTGTTCAATATTCAAAGTTTTAGCAATCTACAAATACAATATTATTAATTCATCAAAGGAATTTGATAATTTAGCATAAACAAACACTAAACCCTAAAGCATATTCGTCAGTTTCGAATATATTTGATTTAAATGGTGAATTATTGATGGTACTTATAATAAAATAGAATAGATTACAAAATTATCATTGTTTTGCCAAAGATTTTTGTTTTAAACCAATTAAGTATACAATAAAATTATTTAAACATCAGAATGATTATCGTGCACAAAAAATTATAAAAGAAAGATGAAATGTTAAAAATCATACAACTGATATATTACATTCAACAATTTATCTAAATGTATATCAAGTTATTCTCTAGTTATATTATCATATTTTATTTGAATGGTGAATTATTGGTATTTAGATAAAACAGAATAGATTATAAAATTATCATTGTTTTGCCAAAGATTTTGTTTTAAACCAATTAAGTATACAATAAAATTATTTAAACACGAGAATGATTATCGTTGGCAAAAAAGTTATATAAGAAAGATAAAGTGTTAAAGTTTATACAAATGAAATATTTTGTCTAATCATCCATCCAGACGTATATCAAGTTATTCTCTAGTTATATTATCGTATTTCAAAATTTGAAACATTATTATTCTTCAACTTCTAAAAAAATAAACTTTGAATTGCTCAATAGATAAATACAATATTGAATATTATATACACCTCACGCATTTGTGATACACGCACGGATGTTCAAGGATGATGGCTCGGTGATAGTATGGATATTCGGTAGGCTTATGAGCTTCTCACCGAATGATTCCAAGGGATAGTGATGGAGAAGTGTTTTAGATTTATGAGCACTCACGTTGCACTTAAAAAAGAATGGGACAGGTGACACCACAAAGAGAAATAGAAGACTCTTTGATTCCGTCACTAACTCTTTAGCTATGGCTTGAGAATCTCTCTCAAACCTTAACACAAAGAAAACTCGAAATTGCTTGTACTTGCTCAAACAACACAAAATAAGAAGAACAAATGCTCAAATTTTTATTCTGAATCAAGTCTGTTGAATTATGACATAGAGACAATCTTAAATAGACTAACAACCAAAAGAAAAAAAGAAAAATCGAGCAACAAGAATTCTGTAGCAATCTCCCTTTAACGGCTGGTAGCAAATATGACAAGAAATCAATCTCTAACTCAGTTATGGTAAGTCTTCAATTATGCAGGAATCAATCAAGTATCCCATGAATAATGCTTCCCAAGGATTCTCCAACGGCTATAAGGGTCTTGTGATCAGATTTTTTACTCCAATGACTTATTGTGGCAACAGAATTCAGGTAGGGTCGTGACTGTTCAGGTGTTCCACAACGAAAATGATGAACCAGGTGTTGGACAACAAGAGCTCAAAAACGAATAGGCTCTTGTTGCTTAATCTGCAAGCTTCTTCGGTTCTTGGATTGTCTTCAAGGGTCTTGGCCACGAACTTGTTGATTCTTGGACTCAAATGTGACACTCGAATCCCGTTTCCCGTGAAAAAGATGTATCACATGGACTAAAACCAATAAAATAACATAACACAAATTTACGAGAATTTTGAAACTTTTATTTCATAAATACGCAGCAGAATAGTTTAACGTAACCTTTAATTATCACACGTTTGATCTTAAGAACAGTGCTAAAACGATAATTATAAAACACAAAATAAACCATCATGCATATCCTTATATCACATCAAATAAAATCACAATCACAATCATGTCTGTATGATCACATCATAGGGTTAATCCGTCAAATCCTCGTCAACAGGACAGTACTGACTCAATTTGTCAACTGGTACTATCCAGATGACGCGCCAGGTAATCCCAGAAGTGTGGTACTGACTCAATTCGTCAACCGGTACCAACACTAGTCCTCACCAATATAATTGTGCTGACTCAATTCGTCAACCGGCACGATTACATGGTTCATCGGTAATCACCCACGCAATAGTACTGACTCTACGTCATCAACCGGTACTGACTGCGTGACCCACTGGTCTAACTGACCGGCATAGTAGTACTGACTCAATTTGTCTACCGGTAGCACTATGTGTCCACACACACCTCGCACAGTACTGACTCAATTCGTCAACCGGTACTGGCTCCATATCCACACGTTTCTGCAATGGTACTGACTCAATTCGTCAACCGATACTATTACAGAAACACCCCCACACACACACCAGTGTTGACTCCAAGTTTGTCAACCGACACTGGTTCCACATCCACACATCTCCTAATAGTACTCACTCCACATCGTCAACCGGTACTATTACGGATACACGCTTTTGTAATAGTACTGACTCCACGCTGTCAACTGTACTATTATAGAAACACCACACGCACGCACTAGTGCTGACTCCAAGTTCGTCAACCGGCACTGGACACGTGTTCCTCCCCATCACACTAGTATTGACTCCACATCGTCAACGGTACTAGATTCTAGGCTCATCGGGATAACCTGATCACAAACATGCTTCCATCGTGCTACACCACCAGCCCATCGTAGGCAACATGAGTAAACTACAACATGGCATACACCGTGCATATCATCCCCAACGCCCATCACACATGTCACGGTACCCGACCCCGACCGTAGTACCGTTTAACGCCATGCATACTACCCCAAACATATACCGTTTCACTCGATGTTTGTCTCACGCTTTACCACGCGTTGAAGTTATTTAGTTTATTTCTTTTCTTTTCATCTTACGAATTCTCGTTGTTCCGGACACGTTTTTTCATAGTTCGGTCGGTCTATAAATGGATCGGATCAGTCCAAGGACGTCTTCGTTTCTTCCCAAAAGTAAACTTTTATACAAATCGAAAAAAATAAATTAACGATGTGTACACGTAAAAATTATCATTGATATCTATTTTATAAACCGTTTATATAATGATTTTCATATTTTTTCCCTTCTTTATTTCTTTAAATTCATAATTTTATAATGATTTAATTTTACAATTATATTTATTTTAAATCAAACAAATAATAGATATTGCTTTTACTAAATTCATATAAATAAAATTAAAAAAAAAACAATCTGTGCATCGTAGGGTCTCATCTAGTATGATATAATTTTGAATGTTCAGATTTATTTGTGGAAAACACTAAAATTTAGAAGAGTTCGGAGTTTATTTGATAAAAAAATAGTTAATTTTATTTTAACAAATTTGATAAATTGAGGTATTATTCTTCAAATTTCTTTATATTTTTCCAAACCGTTAGGCCGATTTTATGATCCTATCTAAATGTATTGGGCCCGTGATGGTCAGTTATGGACTTTGGCCCATGGTGAATGAGGAGAACCCTAATCGTCATCTTCTTCCGCGCGAGAAGCGAAGGGCAAAGGTTCTGGATTACGTTGTGCGTTATTGGATCTGGTGAGCACCTCTGAACTCTCGTCCTCCTCTGTTTTGTATGTATCTATCTGTATATATGCTTCGCCAATTTGAGAAGCCATATCCTTCCGGCATGATTATGCTTTTTGTCTACTCGTTGTTGTCGGACATGTTTGAGAACAGGGTTTAGGGTATATGTCCTGAGAATTGGTACTGCCCTTCTGTTTATCAGGCTTCGTCGTTTGCTGGATCATGATGTTCCTCGTATGGTGTTCCTTAGGGTGAAGAAAACCGTTGATGTTGTTCGTAGCATATACATATATATATGTGCATGTATAAGCCTTGTAGCATATGTGGGCGTATGTACAACAGTAAAAGCCTCGTTTAGTTCAGAAGCTAAGATTGTCCCTGATATTGCTCTGTTTTTTTGCCAGAGTTCAGTTAAGATTTACACAGGACATGTGGATAATCCCCTTAAGCATAGTCAGTGTTGCTTAACTGTTGTTGTCGTGTCTTTCTGTGCATAGAAATGATGGAAAGTGAGACTAAACCGGCGTTCAACAAGTCGACAGGTCTTCCACGGAAGCGATTCTATAGAGCCCGGGCTCACAGCAATCCTCTTAGTGACTCCCACTTCCCGATTCCGATCTCCCCAGCTCATGTGGACTACTCTCTTCACTTCCCCCAGTTCTTTGAAGCCGACAGCTCGAAAAGGGTTGAATTTGCTGACATTGGATGTGGGTTTGGTGGCCTCCTCATTGCCCTAGCCACTCTCTTCCCTGAAACCCTGATGATCGGGATGGAGCTGAGGGACAAGGTGACAGAGTATGTCAAGGAACGTGTCTCAGCGCTGAGGAAAACGAACCCAGGCCAGTACCAGAATGTGTCGGTTGTTAGGACCAACTCGATGAAGTTCATTCCGAATTACTTTGAGAAAGGACAGCTCGGCAAGATGTTTTTCCTCTTCCCTGATCCACACTTCAAAGAGAAGAACCACAGGAGAAGAGTGATCAGCAGTCACCTGCTAGACGAGTATGCGTATGTTCTGAGAGTGGGCGGGATCATATACACAATCACGGATGTGGAGGAGCTCGGGGAGTGGATGAAGTCTTGTCTAGAGAAACATCCGATGTTTGAAGCTTTGACACAAGAAGAGCTTGAAGCCGACCCTGTTGTCAAGCTCCTGAGCTCTGCAACTGAGGAAGGACAGAAAGTTGCCAGGAACGGAGGACAAACCTTCAGAGCGGTTTTCAGACGGATAGCTTACACTTCTTCGTGATTGTCTCGTCCATCCCTTCAAGGTTCTGTTACGTTTTCTACTTGGGGTGGTGAAAACATGTTGTTGCGGCTGTCGTGTGACGATAGATTTGGAGAAATGTTTTCCGTTTGCTGTTTTAATCAAAAGTCAAAACATGGTGGCATGAATGGAGTTTACACATTAGCCGCCACCTGAATTCTCTCCAAGCAGCTTTGTGCCATCTTCTAGAATATCTTTCTATTTAGATGCTCTGAAATATTGTACGAATATTTTTTTTTTTAAATAGGTTGATTAGATGAATGGATTATTTCATCGTTATTTTGATTTGTATTTTATTGTCTAACGATATCCGAATTGTTTGAAAATTTCTAAACTCCTTTTTCGTTTTTCGTCGTGGAAACTTATAATGCGATTGATGATGTTATGAAAAAATATCTTGTAGCCTTTTTAGTTTTTTTTTTCTGCCATAAATTACAATTTTTTAAGAATTTTTTCCTTTTATGTACAGAAATATGAATTATTGTTGTTGTTGTTATTATTATTATTATTATAGGTTTAAGGTGGATTGTCCTCGAGGGGTTAGGTCACCGTTATTACAGCAACTGGAATAGTGGCATATAGTTTTTCTTAATTATAAATGGGAAAATAAAATAAATAAACACCAAAATTTACAATTTTAACAGAAAATAATATTGAATTTTTGTTTTTATCAAATGAATATTAAACTTTTTTAAATGAATTTAAAAAACCTAAACTTTTTGTTTAATAAAAAAAATACATAAATTTTTATACGATTGTTAAAAAAATATTAAATTTTTTAAATGATTCAAAATAATACATGAACTATATATAATTGTCAAAAAAAACCAACGACAATAATTTAACGTGTTTGCATCTATTTATACCACGTGATCAAATTTGTTTATTTTGGCAATCGTAAAAGAGTTAAGTGTTTTTTTATAAATTTAAAAAATTTAATATTTATTTGATAAAATAAAAAATTTAGTGTTTTTTTATCAAAATTGAAAATTTCAGTGTTTTTTTTAAATTGCATTTACCTACTTTTTAAAATTAATGTCAGTTTCCATTTTGCATACTTTTCCCTATTTTAGAACTCGACAAGAACAGGAACCAACATCAATATAACCCATGATCTTGGTATAATAATTGAACAAAAATACTGTGTACGTATCTCACGTATCGATCGAATAGAAAACTCTTGAGTTATTATAATTAAAAAACCGATTTAAACCGTGTCTTATCTCCAATAACCGGTTTTGTGCAGATAATAGCAATTAGAAATTTATATATTGAAGATGCCAATATATAAATACGGTGAAGAACAGAGGCAATGAATTGTATTCAAGGCTTAAAAGCCAACACGATATTACACCAAAAAGCGTTAAATTCCCTTGTCCGCACGCACAAACCTATAAATAGTATTATATATGGTGTTATTTATTATTATCATTAATTTTAGACGTTGTAAGCTATATATAGTCTACCTACTACAAATTCAATAAAGAAAAAAATTTAACTATTCATTCAATCTATCATTTTATTTACAAATGTACTGAGATTTAATAATATAAAAAATCTTCCAAAATTTTGATATACAAAATTAGGAAGAGGCTCTACTTTAATTTTTAGAATTTAAAAATATAACAAAACATTATATTTATGTAAAGTCCATTTATATATTATGTTTGTTTAATTTGCAATTTTTGAAAAATTTAACTATTCATTCAATCTATCATTTTATTTACAAATGTACTGAGATTTAATAATATAAAAAATCTTCCAAAATTTTGATATACAAAATTAGGAAGAGGCTCTACTTTAATTTTTAGAATTTAAAAATATAACAAAACATTATATTTATGTAAAGTCCATTTATATATTATGTTTGTTTAATTTGCAATTTTTGTTTTTTTTTTTTGATAAGGGTTGTTGTATTACTATGAAATTTAAGTACATAGTGGAGAATGTTTAAGATTTACAAAAAAGTCAGACATCCAGCAAGTGGAAAGGTGTATCACCTAGTGAAGGCTTATCCCTCACACGTGGCTCCTGAAATCAGTGGAGAACCATAACTGAAGGCTACGGCTGGCTAGTTCTGGAGCCGCTTGGCGGAGTGCTGCAATGCGCATTCTAAATGTTCGTTCAATTTCCCGAATTAGATAGTGGGTATCCTGAAAGGTTTGCTTATGCAACCTGTGATTCCTTTCTTTCCAAAGAAGGTAAGTGGATATCTGCCAAATCGTAACGGCCGTCCATCGTCTGAACCTGCATCCTATAGAGCCCAGAAGAAGCTGTAGAACAGCCTGCCATGGAGAGTGCAAAGAAACCGGGATTAGTCTACCCAAGCTACCAAGGATGACCTCATTAGAGTAAGGGCATTTGAAGAAAATGTGGTCCCTGTTTTCCTCTGAATCCTGACAAAGTAGACAGCTAGAGTTGACAGTTAATCCCCATGATCTCAGTCTGTCTCTGGTAGGACATCGGTTTAAGTTTATGATCCAGCAGTTGAATGCAAACTTGGGTATATGTTGCTTGTGCCATATCAGTTTCGAGCATGGATCAAGCTGCAAATTTTCATTGACACATTTCCAAACCTTATTTGAAGAGTAATCGGAGGATACCTTGCCTAAGGTTTGCCAAACAACCTCATCAGGGTTATGAGTGAGACTGATCGGTGCGAAGTGGAGTGCTAGCTTGAGGGCCGAATCTGATCTCGGGGTGGCGATTTGCCAAGCACCACCCGAGAAAGCTTCAGAGACCCAGGCTTGGAGGGGGATGCCTATCTGAGACGGTCCGCCCCTACCAAAGAATCTGATCAACGGTCCAAGAGGTGTCCATGGGTCGAACCAGAATTTAGTTGTCCTCCCATCACCCAATCGGACACTGAAAAAATTTGCAATTTTTGTTATAAATAATTCTATGGAAAGGAAACGGTAACATATATTTAAACCCGTATTTATTATCTTAGCCACAGTCATCAAATTTTAATTTGTGTTCATGTTTCATTTGTAGATATTCAATTAATACAGATCTTGGTATCATGACTAACTCATACAATTTGACATCTAAAAACGAAAAATTACTGTTAATATATATATATATATCATTTACTTTTAAAGGATTCTATATATATTTTTTTTACTAAATATGTAGGTCAATTTTATATTGATTTTGATGCATCATTTTTTGTAAATGTTTTGGCAGTTAATCCAAATTGGTTCTCAAAACATAATATACGTACTTGCTGTGTATCTCGATTCCTACATGGCTCGATAGTTTAACTTGAATTAAAAAAAAAAAAAGGCCCGTGAAACCGTTAAATACTTAACGGCGGTTAACCGGACCCCACGTGACTCCGTTAATTATTTATCAACGGTTGGTGAAACCAAGCTCGCTCCCCTTCGTTAACTCCTCTCTCTCTCTCTCTCTCTCTCTCCCTCTCTCCCTGACAAGCTCTCTCTCTCTCTCTCTCTCTCTCTCTCTCTCTCTCCATTTTCAGAATGGTTTGATCACACATTGTGCATATATGTAAGTTTTTTTTTCTATAATATATATATTATGATCGTATCTTATAGAGTTCGTGCTCCCATTTTAGGTTAAATTTTATGTTTTTCAGTTATAAGAACATTTAACTATTGAGTTCTGATTATCACTTCATATTTGCAAAAGGTTATTTTATTTCATCTTAGCGTTACAAAACTTCAAAACAGTTTTTAGTATGATAACAAATGTTACATTCGCTTATAACAAAAACTACTAATGTATCTCTATTTCCTCGCCTCATATCCAAACTAATATAATGCAGGCAAATTTATGTTTGCGTTTGATTTTATCACTTATTTATATATTTTGTTAAAATAATGTTTCTATACTCACATATTATGGACATATAAATAATTTATTGTTGAAATTTAATTAATATGTAAGTATATATTAATTGTTTCATTTTTTTTTTGGGATGACAATGCTATCAATTGAACAAAGCGATTCACCGGAGATGGGGAAGAAAGGGAGTGGTGGGTGGTTCTCGACGGTGAAGAAGAAAGTCTTCAAGTCTTCGTCCAAGGACTCCAAGGTAATTACACATATACATATATATATAGATATATAGATAGATGTATGATATAATAATTAACATATTTTTAGGTTAACTTAACACAACTGGCATAAAATTGAAGTACAATATTATAAAATATATGATATAATGACGTAATTAAGAAGGCACAGATCAGTGATCCACCGCATAATTAATGCTTTGTAAGCAAGCAAATTTTGGTTTATTGTCTTTTTCATCTTTATTTAAAGGTAATATAGGAAAACACATTTTTGTTGAATTTCTATATACTTTATTATATATATAATAAAAACAAAATGTAAATACTGTGACAAGTTGAGCGCAAATTAAATGTTGGCCCATATATCTATTAAAGGCCGAAAACTATGGTCCCCTAATATTATTTAATAAAAAAAAAAGATAACTGAAAGATGATTTTCATGACAACTATAAATTAAATAAATCCAATCGTATCTTCCTTTCTCCCTCCCAGTTTTCATGTGCATTCCACTGTTCTCTCGCCATCACCCCAACCCATTTTGGCCATATAATGTTTTATATACACGTGACGCATCCACGTATATATATATATATACACGTGTGTGTATGTATAGATATCTATATATTTTGCACTAAGTGACATGTGTCAAACTTTTCATGGGCATGTATTTATTTTACATCTGATTTTGGTTTTTACCATTTATGTTTATCTATTTTGCTCCTTCAATATTTTACTAATTTACTGTAGTTGATGTAATTGACACGTTGGTCCATTTAGAATACTATCACGTAAATCATTATTATATATAATACACTTGTGAATTTCTCTAGAAGTTATATAATCGTATAATCATATACGGCAGAGAGACGGCAGCGAGAACAACAACAATGGGGACAGGTGGCAGCAGCACGAAGCTCAAGAAGTCGTGTCGTTTGAGCATTTTCCGGCGGAGAGTTCGCCGGAACTCTCCCACGACGTACAGAGCACCGCCTCAACTCCCGCTGCCGACGAACGCAAGCACGCCATGGCGGGGGCCACGCCCA
>NW_010965541.1:1059984-1129174 GCF_000463585.1 Tarenaya hassleriana
CCGCCCGCCAGTCGGAGGAGGAGACCGCCGCCGTGCTAATCCAATCCCACTACAGGGGCTATCTGGTAATTCACCATCATTCCTTACAATATTTTTCCGGTTTAGTGAATAATATAGCGCAAATTTTAAATAAATACGTAAATTTATTTAAATATCATAGAAAAAATATATGATTATCTATAAAAACATTCCAACACTAATTCTCACGATGTTAATTGAGTTATATTTTCCGACGAATGGACGTGACTCACCGGTTTTTCTACAGTGCAACGTGACAAATTTTGTAACGTCAAATAAAATAAAAAATAAGAAAATTAAAAATTATACGATTTGTTTTTTGTGTGAGCATCTCGCAATCGATAATTTTTTTTGGTTGATAATAAAGAATAGTGTAAAAGAATGCTAGACCGGGATTCTTGGTTAGTACAAAGCTAAACCGGTTTGGTTAGCACTAATTATGTTATAAAATTTATATGGTAGGCGAGACGGGCCCTTCGAGCATTGAAGGGACTGGTTCGATTACAAGCTTTGGTACGTGGTCACAACGTACGTAAACAAGCATTGATGACTATGAAATGCAGGCCAAACATGGGCACCGTGTCATGGTTGGGTTCAGGAAACAGGTGGAGGAAGAGGAAAACCGGTTGGATGTGCAAAATCGGAATACCGGTAAGACATTTACTGGTTTTAGCTTTATTTTACTGTACCGGTCCGGTTAAGTACGGTATTTTGGGAACGCCACGGATTGTTTTCTAATGGTAGTATGTTGATTTTGGTAGGGGTTGTGTCCGACAGACAAAATCCGAAGAAGCTGGCCGGAGTGAACCGGACCGGAATATACCAAAACTTTGGGAAGGTTAAGGTGGAAAGAGACTTGAATTAAGAAAAAAAATAGAGTGAAAATAATTTTGCTAGTTTCCGAAAAAATCGTAAAAAGATATTAAAATTAATTGATTATGGTAATAAATAAAATGCAGGAGAAAGAGAGGAGTGAAGGGATGGCGAAGAGAGAGAGAGCCCTTGCCTATGCCTACAGTTACCAGGTTGGCGACCTCTCTATTTCTTTCTTTTGTTTTTATTTCTATGATAAATTAATAAAAACATATTATTAATATTTTTTAAAAATATTTATATCTCGAAGAGGCAAAAGCAAGGTTATGACCAACCGACCACAAACACCAACACCGAGGGGATTGGGCTATCCATCAATGGGCCTGACAGGGCCCAATGGGCCTGGAACTGGCTTGACCATTGGATGTCTTCCCAATCATACACCGGTCGGAACCTAGGCCCGGTCCCTTACAACCCTCCTCCGTACCCGAACTTTTCGGCAGCCTCCGCCACCACCATCCCGACGGACAACGTATCGGAGAAGACGGTCGAGATGGACGTGATGACGCCGGCGAGCTTCAAAGGCGACATCATGGATATGGTAGACCCCGAGTTTATGTATTTGGGCTCGAACCAACAAGCCCAATACCATAGAAAAAGCCCAGTCCATGTACCAAGCTATATGGCCCAAACCGTTTCGGCAAAGGCCAAGGTACGAGGCCATACACCATCTAGCAAGCCTCAGCATGTGCCTCATTGGAACTTGTCGACCAAGGCCGGTTCGGGTTGCGATTCTTCTAGTTCCGGTTATACCATTCCGAGGAGCCCCAATCCGAAAGCCGAGACGAGGCGTAAACCGGTTAGCCCAACATTGAGTCCGACCGGGGAAGGATGGAGAACCGGAGGAGGGGTTGGGAGAAGGGGTCGGAGGCATGATTTGGGCTAAAACTCTTTTTAATTTAGGGTTAATAATCCAATAAATTTGGTTTATGTATCTTACTTTGGGAACATTTTTTGTTACCATGGGAACTCGTACGTGGACTCTATTATTTAGTTTTGTGGTATTGGTGTAATATATTGTTGTATATGATATGATATGATGTATTTAAACCTATGGCCATGTTCTATTTTTCTTTACCAAAAAAAAAAAGCCTATGGTCATGCATGAATCATATAGTTTTTTTTTTGTTTTCATTTTTAATAATAGCCACCGAAAATCGAAATTACATAGATTTAAAACAATCTGAAATCGGAAAAAATATTTGATTCGGTGGACCGTGGGGACAATGGAGAATAATAATTATGTCAAATGCAATCTAATATAGTGAAAATCGATTTAGGGTGACTTGTGATGCAAGAAATGTCGCCGCAAACAAAATCAAAATCAAATATATCAGTTTTACGTTTATGATATACCGAGTTTATAGGTGACTTGTAAAGAGAGATTGTATATTTTGTAATCTAAATGATATTATACTCTTAATATATAATTTATAACATTTAGATCTTTTATATATGACGTTATTTTGATTGTTGATAAACCGATCCTTAACCGACCAAAAAGGAAAACCAGACATAAACCGATTCTATTTGAGATCCTGATTGGCACGAGCGAGGATGCAGAAGATCAACCTGGAAGAATACGGATCCCAGAAGGCACCGATCTCATCTCCTTCTCTCAGATTCCTTCTTCTCACAAACTCTTTGTACCAATTGCCGATGAACACGTAGCTTCGAGTGACCCATCTCTTCAGGACAAGACGGTGCGTTTGCTCAATGTCCAAGTCGAGCACTTTGACCGAGATTTCACCCCCTTGTTCGAGCAAAGCCGCTTCATGGGCCGTCAGATATGGCAGGATGTGAACCATTGCCGACTTAGTTGGCAGAAGGAGCCGGCACTGACTTCCGATGTCGCTCTTCGTGAGGTGTTTCTTTATCTTCCATGGGTCCAGGAAGAGAGATAGTTGGGTGGATAACCCTTGTGCGCTTTCCTTTTCCGAGGGATCCCTCATCAGCCATGGCTTGATGTTTCTTGCGGGGGAAGAAACCGCCGGGACTTGTGCAGTGTCAGGGAATGGCCAGGTTTCGTCGAGCAAACAGAGGGAGGTGGAGGGATCAGCCGAGGAGACTTTCGGATTGGTCACAGGGGACGTGTCTGGATCAAGGGCTGCTTTCGGGGATGATTCCTGATGGTTCTTCATTTTCTTGGGATGCAAGAAAACAGTACTGACGAGACAGAGAGGCAGTTGTGGAGATGAACAGATGGTGCACTATATATATATAGAGAGAGGGAGAGAATAATCTCAGTCCGTACATGATTTGATCCCATCACCTGACGGGAGAAGGAATCGTATTTCCCATTTTTATCGGAAAAAAAGGAAAATATCCATTCCATGGTAATCTTTTTTTTTTTTTAAGTAAACATTTTTCTCAAGGATATGATATATTTCCATTTCTTTATTTTTATTTTTACATCGAGGGCATTAAAATAAAAAAGGAAACACGATATAGGGCAACATAACCCCCACTATTCATCTTCTGTTAGGCCTTTTGGGCTCGGCCCATCTAACGAGGAAATTTGCATAAAATTTATTTGCAGATTTATCTTTATGTGGTTTCAAATTTAAATCCAATCATTTATATGTAAGTAGCTAATTTTGATTTCACATTTTGCTTGACGCCACGTGTTTGCATAATTGATATTTAACCGTGGCTCCACAGGTGATGTCTCCTCCTTCTCCACCCGTCTCCTCATCGGAGACGACGCGAGACCTGGCTCGGGTTTTCTCTCCTTTCGTTTTCCGACATGAACCCGGATCCGGGTTCTTCTGTTCTGTACCGCACGGCTGGGGTTTTCCCCGGAGGTCATCGTACATCGAATAACTAATAACCACAACTGATCGAAATCGAAATAAAACTAAATGATTATAGGTTTTTTTAAAATCCAAAGAAATCGAATCCAAACATGAATCACCGGGTTAAAAAATAACTTTTTTAGAAAAATATTTTGTAAACCAAATATAATCAAATCAAATCCAATAATATTCAATATAAAAATTAAACAATTATAGTTTTTTTAAAACCGAAATAACTAAATTTGAATATAACTAACAGAAATCCAAATAAACCACGTAAACATATTGACAAACCAAGTCAGCTTGCGAATTTTTTTTAACCGATTTAAAAATATAATAATATTTTTTGACCAAAACTTTAGTTCGGTATTATTTAGAAAAACTGAAAAATTAGGGTTTTTTTATTCCATTTTCTAATATAAAAAAGTTGATAGCCACGTGGCACAATATATGGGCTCCCTTCGGCATGAAGTGTCTACAGATCCTTTCTTCTCTCCTCAAATTTCGCGCTTATAAACCAGTTATAAATAATAATTTCAAAAAACAAAACAAAATCTTAAAATTCCAATACCTTCAATCCTATTTTGACGCAATTTTAAGTAATATGTTCATTTCTTACAAATAATTTATATATTAAAAGAAAATAATAAAAATAACAGTTTGTCAGGCATCACGAGAGCTCGTTTTTTTTTTTGCTAATGAAAAATATAAACTGCACTCAAATGACAAAAGGGCTTGCTCAAAACCCTAATTTAAAGATTTATCCATCTTTTTTGGGAAAATTATGGAGCTCTTGTGGATATTCTTTTCGTGAAATGTAGGTCAGGGACTCGCAGTCACAGGTTTTCAATCCATTTCGAGGCTTCACTCTCACGAGGCCGAACAGAAAATAGAAAGATAAACAGGATACTCATCACATCGCCATCGGAGTTTTTTTTTTAATTAAATATAGAGACAAACCCGACTTCCATGGCATCCCTTCAAATCGGCGGCCCGATTACGATCAACCCGTCTGCGGGTTCGCCGGGATTCGACCGGAGCCGATGTTTTCTGCCGATTGATCATCTGGGTTTCCGTCGTTTCCGCGGGAGATTTGGGATCGCGCGGCCTTTGTTGCTCCGGCGTTGTTCCGTCGCGGGAGACGAAATCGGAGATCCCAAAGGCGGCGAGGACGATGATGATCAGGGTTTCGTCATGGACGCAGAGAGAGATGTGTCTGGTTCTGTCATTGGGTTTCATCTCATTCCTCCTGGTAATTCTTCTACACCCACTTATATCCGTTTCTAATTTGGTCGTTTGACTCGTACTGTGTTGTGTTCGAAGATCAAAGGAGGGCCCACTTTAAATTCACAGCATATTCCATGAAAATTCTAATCAATGTATGATACTACAGTAAACCTTCAGTTTTAGACGACACTTCCTGTATGTATGTACGTATCTGTATGCGTGTGAGCGTATAACTGCAGACAAGAACACAAGAGAAGAGAGCATCTAAGTTCGGTCAAAGCAAGTAGCTTGGACCAGATTTAAAAGCTTTGTTTTTCATTTCTCATAACGATTGCAAATTAAGAATCTTTGTTCTAATACAGTCTAATAAAAGGAACAAAAACATTTGCCAAGTTTCTTCTCTTGTTCTTCTTCTGTCTCTGGTTTAGAGTGTTATGTCGCATTGTTGGTACACGTCAGTAATGAAGCTCTAACAGAGTCTTGTGGATTTTGAGACGAGGGATGATATGACCAGTGATTAACTTGTTTCCTCTTTTTCCAATCTGTAAATATTTCTCTCAAGACCGCTGAATCGAGTCTTTCCATGGTTTGCTTGAAATTTTACGGGTTTTTAATTTCAAAAAATGTCTCTCTGAATCGAATATTTGGAAGGAACTTTCATAAATTTTGCAGGTCTTTTAACTTGGTGGTGTGCAAGAGTAGTCGAATTCTTGGACTTGACGTGTTGTTCTCATACTGTATTTCTTCATTCAGGGATTGGTCAAGGAATCATCAGCTCTGGTACACACGAAAAAGAGACAGATGATGAAACAGAGGAAGTGGATATGGGTGATGAGGAATGCGTAGTGGTTAAAGAGGAAGATGCAGAAGAAGAGATAAAATTAATCCACAACATCATCTTTGTTACATCCGAGGCCGCACCTTACTCCAAGACCGGAGGATTGGGGGATGTTTGTGGGTCTTTGCCTATAGCATTGGCCAAACATGGGCACCGTGTCATGGTTGTCTCTCCTCGTTATCAGAATGGTACATCTGCGGATGAGAACTTTGCTCGGGCTAAGGATTTGGATGCTCGTATCAGCGTACACTGCTTTGGAGGTTCTCAAGAAATCACCTTCTTTCACGAATACAGAGAAGGCGTTGATTGGGTAAGCGTATGCGTATGCATATTTCCAAACTCTCGATTATAACAACAGCTTGAAATGTCACATATTTTGGATCGTCAACAATCCATTCTTTCACAGCTCATTGTATTACAGACATCGTTAGTGTTTTTTTTAATTAATTTCTCGCAATGTTTAGGTTTTCGTCGATCACCCATCGTACCATAGGCCTGGTAATCCTTACGGAGATTGTTACGGAGCCTTCGGCGATAATCAGGTACTTATTTTTTCATCGACCTTTTGATTTGGAAGAAAGAAAGCAATTTTTCCGACATGTGTTAAATGTAGTTTGCCTCCTTTTGTGGTTGTTTTGGAATGTATGAATGTTTTTTCTGGTGGTACAGAGACAGATGACAAGTGCTGGTGTTTCATTTTGTGAAACAGTTTCGGTTCACTTTACTTTGCCATGCAGCGTGTGAAGCCCCTCTCGTCCTCCCTCTCGGAGGGTTCACTTACGGAGAAAAATGTCTCTTCCTCGTCAATGATTGGCATGCCGGACTTGTTCCCACGTATGTTTTTTTTTCCAAGATTGATTCTGTATGAAAGACTGCACAAAAAAAAATATTAGATTTGCTTGGTACTTCACTTTGAAGCACATAACCTAACTAACTCTGGGTTTTGTTTTGATTTTGCACTTGAACGTTGATGAATATTGATTGAGCCACCCTGCTTTTTTGCGTATTTAACTTCTGATATGACGTTCGGTACAGACTTCTGGCCGGAAAATATCGCCCATACGGAGTTTATAAAGATGCAAGATGTATTCTTGTAATACATAACCTTGCTCATCAGGTAAATCTATTTCCTCATATGTTGTAGTTCATGTCTTTTGAAATGAAGCGTCGTCTAGGGTATCTATTCTTTAATATGCATCTGCCATTCATAACCACAACCCTAGAAAATACCGTCATCTTAGTCAGAAAATGACATTCACCACCATTATGTTATGTGTCATTTGAATCGTGCACGCAATTGTCTTAAGGGAGTGGAGCCAGCAGCTACGTTCAAAAATCTGGGATTGCCTTCGGAGTGGTATGGAGCATTGGAATGGGTGTTTCCAACATGGGCAAGGACTCATGCTCTCGACACTGGTGAGGCCGTCAACGTTCTCAAGGGCGCTATTGTCACCTCTGACCGGATTGTTACTGTGAGCCAGGTCAGGTGATGCAATCTTTTAAATAAAAATCTCTCAACTTTCAATGTTTTTTGTATTCATGTTTTCGAGAGGTTTTTGTAAGACAATTTAATACCTGCTTCGAGGGCCATATTTGCTAAATTTTAGAAAGTATATGTATTATATTGGGATTAAGTGCAAGTACATGATTTTTTAGTAAAAAAAGTACAGATATTAAATGGCCGATGACCGAAAAGTATAGAGTTTTGTTTTTGGTCGATGTTCTCTAAAATCATTTACATACTTCTCGCCGTTGTAGGGTTATGCAGGGGAAATCACTACTGTTGAAGGTGGATATGGTCTACAAGACTTACTCGCCAGTCGCAAGAGTGTTATAAACGGTATCATTCTTGATTGCTGCCTGCTTAAAACCTCGACGCATCTCTGAAGCCGATATTTCTATAATGTTTTAATCATTATATTTTCCAGGAATCACGAACGGGATTGATGTTGATGAGTGGGATCCATCTACAGACGGACACATTCCCTTCCATTACTCTGCTGATGATCTCTCCGGAAAGGTATCATCAAGTTGTTTGTTGCATCTTTGCCGAAAACCAAACCCTAAACCCTAAAAGGAATGCTGACAAGAATGCATTGTTCTGTCAAATGACTTTTCAGGTTAGTTGCAAGATCGCACTGCAGAAGGAACTGGGTCTTCCCGTTAGGCCGGAATGTCCCCTGGTATGACTCTTTTTCGTGTTTTCTTTTTCATTTTTATCGGACCGGAGAGATTATAATAATACGAAACTCTTACAGATCGGATTCATTGGGAGATTAGATTACCAGAAAGGTATCGATGTGATACAATTGGCTGCTCCTGATATGTTGGAGGACGACATTCAATTCGTAAGCTGAGTCTTTTCCCGCGTTATAACTAAAAAATTATGAAATGCTGTGTTTTTATACGAGTTTCGGTGGAAGAATTATGAATGCTGTGTTTTGTTCTGTAACTTTTGTTTTTGACATACCTCAATGTTTTCAAAATATGATAAGGACAGGAATATTTTTGCTCTTTTTAAGAAGCTAAAACTTATTTAAATGAATTGATTCTTGCAGGTCATGCTGGGTTCAGGAGACCCGAAATATGAGGATTGGATGAAGATGACGGAGGCTACATACAGAGACAAGTTCCGAGGTTGGGTCGGATTCAATGTTCCTGTTTCTCATCGGATCACTGCCGGGTACTTAAGATTCCTAAGTAGAAAAGTGCATCATTCATTACAACTACCTATTACGCACAGAATTCGGTTTATGCTAAGGTTTACGATGAAATCCTTCGACAGTCTGATTGTGAAAAAAGCATATTCCGTCTTTATCTTTCTCCAATGACTGGTTCTCCCCCGAGACTCACGCGGATTTTTTTTAATTCTAAGATTCGTTTCAAACAAAGAAAGCATCATGACAAAGATCATATCATTTTTTGCTCATTCTTGGAACACATGAACAGATGCGACATTCTCCTAATGCCATCAAGATTCGAGCCATGCGGTTTAAACCAACTATACGCGATGAGATACGGGACCATTCCCGTCGTTCATGGCACCGGTGGACTCAGAGTGAGTCTCAAGACTCTTTTCTACTGCAAAGTCATGTTTCTTGTATTTAGGATCAAAGAATGGTTCGATCTCATCGCATGGGACTTCCATTTTATTTTCAGGATACGGTCGAGAATTTCAACCCATACGCCGCAGGAGGAGCTGGCGAAGGGACAGGGTATGTATATATATCCATGCATATCTATATTTCTGTTGTATATCTCATCTCTATTGAATTGAATTTGAATATCACAGATGGGTTTTCTCTCCCTTGACGAAAGAAAGCATGTCGACGGTAAGATTCTCGGTTCATGTAGTCTGTATCTTCTCGTTATCCATGTCCGAGTTTTATTGATCAGTGTTTTCGGTAGGAAATTACAGAAATGCCCTGTTGTCCATGCAGGCGATGAGGTTGGCGACGACGACGTACAGAGAGTACAAGCAGTCGTGGGGAGGGATGGTGAGAAGAGGAATGGGAAGAGACTTCTCGTGGCAAAACGCCGCCGTTCTGTACGAGCAGGTTTTCCAATGGGTTTTCATGGATCCTCCCTACGTTGGTTAAAACCGGCTAATCATTAACCGAACCAAATGTAGAAATAGCCCTACCGGAGGACTTTCATCCGGTTATCCAAAATCCCATCTCCCGGTTTCGGGATATTCTCAATATCCATGAGTTAACTTAACACTGTTATTTAATTTTTGTTTGATTTAGTTTTGGGGATATAATTTATTTTTAAAGTGGAATATTTGATTGGTTCGATGAAAATATACTAAAGGACCAAAAAAAAAAAAAAGAGGTACGAATCATGGCATTAGAAGAAAGATGATGATAGAGGAGGCAGAGAAGCATGACTTCCGGGACTCGTGGAACCCATAAATTATATAATCAGACAGTAACATGGTCTGTCCGTAAGAATTTGCATGATAAATAAATTAATTGATAATTTGGAAAATAAAGGAAATGACATTTTCACCATCAAATATATCACACTGTGACATTCGTTATATATAAAAATATATAACGAATGCGTTATTTTCTGCATTTCATAATGATTTAACACAGAGAAAAGAATTGGACGTCTAAAGACGTGCTGTGCTTCCTTTGAATCATTGCCTTGTCTGTCTGTCTCTTGAGTGCGCGAAACGTATTTTCAAAAAATAAAATATTATCCATTTTCAATAAAAAGAGGCACGCACGATCCTTATATCTTATCATTTGCCTGTACATTATATTATGTTTTTTTAAAATTCATGATAGTTCGTTCACGGCATGGTTTTCTTAACTAGTCTTGTTATTTTTTTTTTCACATAGTAACTTAATAGCTGTGGATAAAACAGGAAATTGTCTAAAAAAATATAAAATTGAGTTTTTGGTATTTTGAAACCACTATAAAATATTTAAAAATTCCTAATTTTGAATCAAAATAGACGAATAACGTATAAATTTTGGATTATATTTGTCCAGATGAGATATATATTTTTTAGAATATTGATTCAAGTGTTGTATTTCATTCAGATAATTTGAAAATTCATAAGGTGAGATTAAGCTTACCGCCTTACATAATGGACATTTTTTTTTGCATTTAATAAATGCACCTCGGGGTAAATTATTTATCAATTTGAAAAAACAATAAGGTGAAAAAATAATAAAGGGCCGAGAGTTTCTCCGCTGATGATGGGACAAAAGTGAAAAGTGGGAGTTTGGGTTCTGAGCTTTCACATACGAAACACAACACATTCGCCACTTTCCCTTCTTGCATCTCTCCAATCACTGTCCCGTTTCGTTCCCCGTTTTCGTTTTTCCTCTTTGGCTTTGCCGAGGAATTCTTATCAGAAACTGGGTTTTCAAAAAAATAAATCTGTGCCTGTTTCCCTCACAAATCCGATCCTTTCTTCGAGCAAGGCAGGAGGCGGAGCTAGAGTAGCAGTATTAGCGTACTAATCCCAGGTTAGTTTCTCTTATTGCCATTTCTCATCAGCTGTTTCCTTCTCTGTCTGATCCATTTTCTGGGAATTAAGCTGAAATGGGTCGGAACTCTGGACGATTATATTGGTTGGGTCTTTTTTTTTTTAAAAAAAATTATTCTCTGGACATTAGTTTTGAAATTGAGTTTTGTTTGTGGGTTCTGTTCTTATGGTAAAATATCTGAAGATCTTCAGATTTTTTCCCCGGAGATTTTAGGGTATATGAGATCGGACCCTGGAATATAGTGGTCCGGGTTGGTGGAAGTGTTCCATTTGTTTTTGTTTAAAAGATTCCTGCAGATTAAACTGGGTTTGGTCCCTGAACTTTTTTTCTAGGGTTTGTCGATTTTTTTAGGACATAGTTTCTTGCAATTTGTACTATTTTTTGCTTGTTCTTGTTCATATGTTATAAAATATTGCAGTTCTTTCATTGATCTTGAGGGGTTTAGGCGCACTCGAACCAGAAAATCTAGGTTAGGTTAGAATTGTGTCTTGTTCTTCCTGCAAGTTGGGTTGGTTTTGCCATTCTTCTATTTCAATTTTTTTATAAAAAAAAAAATTGCAGCTTTTGAAAAAGGGTTTTATTTGTTGTTTAATCCGTAGTTCCCTTTCTGGGATCTTTTATTAATTTCTTAGAGAGTATTGCTGAAGATTCAGACAAAATCTGTTTGTCTCAGATCACTATTCTATTAGTCGCTTTGGATAGAGCTGTGGATTCTACTTCTTGTCTGTTTCTATGTTCTTGCTCTTACCTAAATCATCTCAATCAGAAGATCTCAGTCTCAAGTTTGAATTCGAGATCAAGTCGAAGATGGGTTTTTTTTTTTTGGCTAAATCAAATCAATCAGAAGATCTCAGAGATTGATTCCCGTACTCGAATGTTATAAAACACGCAGCTTTTCAGTGTTCTTGATCACATCTTAGTGTAAATAAGCGAGGAAGCTCGAGTCTTTCTACAGTCTCGTATGGTGATTCGATTTCTTTTCACAGCAAAGAGAAGAGCCGAGTTTGGGATTCTGCGTGTCTTCAGCCTTGTTGTCGAGTTTTGCGGCTCTGTCGAAGAGAATGAGCGCAGCAGCAACTACAATGTCTGTATCTCGGGAAGCTCCGAATTATGACGAGCTCTCTATGCAGCAGAGCCTGCTCTTCTCTGATAGTCTCAAGGTACCTTGTTCATTCTTCAATCCTACATTCTTCTTTGTTCATGGTTGTTTTGTTTGGTTAAAAGCCTGAAAATTTCTCTCAAGATCTTTCTTATTAGTCTGATCATCCGCAAGAATCCGATCTTTAGGCACCAGGATTCATTTTGGGGGAAAAAAGAAATGGAGAAAAGGGATTTTGGAACTTCGAAATGGGGATCTTGAAACATATCGAGACCATAATTTTTCAGGATCTGAAGAATTTGAGGACTCAGTTGTACTCAGCAGCCGAATACTTTGAACTGTCATACACAAACGACGAGCAGAAAGAAATGTGAGATGCTCGGCTAGTTTACAGACTAGATAGATTTTGTAAGTTCACTGTGTTTTTTAGCGTTTGATTTTCGGCGTATGCGTTTGCGCAGCGTTGTGGAGACGCTGAAAGATTACGCGATAAAGGCTCTGGTGAATACAGTTGACCACTTGGGTTCGGTTACATATAAAGTCAATGACTTCCTTGATGAAAAGGTTGATGAAGTCTCAGGAACCGAACTGCGCGTTTCTTGCATGGAACAGGTACCTTATACTTATAAATTCGGTTATTCTTATGTACATTTTTCGTTATATCATTCAGGTTAATTATATAGTTTTTTTTTTTGTTGTGCTGATCTATAAAACATCATGAACTGCTAGAGGCTACGGATGTGTCAGGAGTATATGGATCACGAAGGGCGTTCGCAGCAATCGCTCGTGATCAACACTCCAAAGTTCCATAAACGATATATCTTGCCCGGTAATTTTCTCTTTCTACCCACCCATCGAAATTTCGGGGTTTTTGTCCGAGACTAACTAAAGGAATATCGATTCTACCAGCGGGCGAAATGATGGCCGGAGCCAACCTTTCAAAGCTAAAGTATGTCGGATGCAGTTTGGACGACGAAGATGACTGGAACCAATTTCGGAATTGTGCGAATCCATGCTTGGTTTTTTTTTTCCTTTCTGTTTTCTGGTACTCCTGTAGTTTATGTTTCCTCGTTCAAGTTTTAACAATTTCGTCCGAATCCATTTCCCGTCGTCAGCTGTTCGGGCTACAATTCGGGAGACGCCTCCACCACCGCCACCCGTGAGGTAATTTCGGTATTCACAGCTCAGAATGTTAAGACATCTTTTCCTGTTCCAGTGGTAAAAAAAAATATCAAATCTTTCCCTTAACACAAGCTTGAACATATACTTCTCGAGAGCGGGTTTTCGGCTATACCCGAAGAGTTGCTCGGGTTTCCCTTTTTAGCAAAAGCATAGTCTTGATGAGCCAATGTCTTTATCTTTGCAGGAAACCCGCAACTCAGGCCCCATCTCCACGTCAACCACAACGATCCGCAACGTTTTCGTTCAGTTCCACCGCACCAAAGCAAGAACAAGGTAACACAGACAGTGATAGCTCAAGCTGTTGTGTTTTCCATAGAATGCATATCGAGACTGTCCTTTTTTTCCGACATTTTTGTATTTTGTTTTGGTCGTGGAATCAGTTAAGAGAACAGTATCGCCACATCGGTTTCCGCTTCTAAGATCCGGGTCAGTTGCGATCCGGCCATCTTCCATTAGCCGCCCAACGACCCCGAGCAAGAGCAAACCGGTTTCTCCTAAACGGGTAAAGCATAAATTGATCTATGATGGGTTGTTTTCAGTCAACAGACATGTTTTTTTAACCGGTTCCATGCTTCCGGGAACATGAACAAAGACATTTTATCTGAATGTGTTTTATTTCCGGTACAGTATCCATCAGAACCAAGAAGATCGGCTTCAGTTAGGATGGGCTTCGAGAAAGAACACCATAAAGAAACAGAACATCAACCGAGCAAGAGCAAAAGGCTGCTCAAGGCTTTGCTTAGCCGACGCAAAACCAAGAAGGACGATTCTTTATACACTTACCTGGACGAATACTGAAGCGAAAACCCGGTTTTATTTGTAAACCGAGGCTAAACCAAACCGGGAAATTGTATTCTGCTCCAGTTTCAATTTATTTATATATCTACATCTGTATGGGAAGTTCGATTATGGGTCTTTTACTTACGTGATGTATACCGAAACCGATGGTAAATGTGAATGCAATGTCAACGATTCTTGAACCGGATTGAAATTGAAATCCCAGTTTCTGGTTTTACCAAACTAAGGTAATCTTTCTGGTTTGCTATAATGATTTCCTTTATTCAGTTTTCATTCTTAAAATGGTACACATTTTTGTTCTAAACATGGTTTGGAGGACCCGGAGGATGTGTACGAGGACCGTCGTAGTCGATTCCAATATCCGATGCTCCTCCGTGGGGACTTCCCGGAGGATGTGTGTGAGGTCCCGAGTAATCGATTCCGACATCGGCTACCTATTTCACCAAAAAGAAAATTACAATCACAAATCATGGTTTCTATTTCATGTTCATACGGATGTATTTTTTTTTTTATAACGGAGGACCCCTAACTGCTACCATTCGGACGCGTTGACTAGGTAAACATGCGGTCCGAGAACAACCTTTGTATATGGATCATATAAACCCAGAAATTACCTCACTCCCTATTAACCAGGAATCGAACACTCAACTTCAAGTTGGTGTTAACTCCTACCCCAAGTTTGACTATTCGCCCACGATCTGTTGGGTCATACGGATGTATTTACCTTGTGGTTGATCAGATTCGCAGGAGTAGCTTCATCTAGTCCTCCTAATACGAGAAGACAAAGTATAGATGATATTGTTCATCAACAATATAACAATCATAGTTTTTTATATATAAAAAAAAAATCGTAGCGGTTCTAATTTGTCAGTTAGGTTACTTGAATGGCACAACGGGAATAGGAGCAATAAGAACGATGAGAGAAGCACCAACTTCATCCTGCAAACGACTCTTTTAAGTAATTATAGAATTATAATAGCATAAGCACCCACACAAACATATATATATATATATATGTATATATAGTTACATTTAATCACTTACCATATTTGTTGGGTTATTGTTATCACTAGTTAATGGTTTCAATGATATTGATATCAGAATGGCCGATTTTGAGATTTTTTAAAAAAATTAATGAATCTTTGTTTACCCATCAATTGAAATTTACTACAAAATCTGTAGATTTTTAATTGTTAATTTATTTTAAGGATTCTACCACTTTTTTTTTTTATGTTCATCTGACCATTCAATATATGGATCATAGTTTGGTAGAATGATTCCCCTGAATGGGCTTGGACCGTTCTAGAAAATAACGGCCCATTTCCCATGCAAATGTTTGACCACAAAACCAAATTATACGAGGCCTTCAAGTATTTGTATTTTGGGCAAGGAATCAGACACTTTATATTTCGGTTCAGGTCTGGTTTGTTATTTTTAGGTTTAGTTTTGTTAATATAAAAATAAAAAAATTACGGTCATTCTATTTTTACATTAAATTAAAATTTGTTAGGCGCGTGGGCATTTCGGTTCGGAATTTGGTTCCAAACCGATCTGAATCGAAATCGATCCGAACAGAAGAAAATTGGGTATTGATTTGGTACAGTTTTTGTAGAACCAAATAAATCATTTTCAAACCGAAGCCAGAAATATTGAACCAAACCTGATAAATACCGAATTATTCATAACCATATATGAAGTCATATGTAAATATCAAATTTTGCTCCATATCTGATACTCTATCGAAGTGAAACGAACTGAACCGAACAAATACCAAAACGAATTCCACACTCTGTTTCTAGTAACCTATATGTTCGGAAATCGTTTCAAAGGCCATCATAGTCAGACGCGGTGATTCGTGTGAGTGTTTTCCCATAGTCCGGGTTTGAATCCCACATCGACAATCACCAATATAAAAAAATACAAATTCTTGAATTGTTTTTTAAAAAAAGAATAGAATAGAGAAGCTTACAAATATTTATATTTATTGTATCCAAAGTGTCTCCCACAAACCCCCAACAGAAAAAAAGATTTCAATGGTAAAAATCAAACAGTAATTTTAAAAAAATAACAGTTTCAAATTGGGACGGTTCAGATTGGATTATTTTAATTTTATATAATTTATAACCAATCGGTTTAATATTTATTTTTAAAAATACTTTTGGATTTTTTATCTGTCCAAATTTGATTTTTTTTTTAAAAATCATAATTTATACCGACTCAACTCAATTATCGAATTCAATTAGATTATAATTGTGTTATTTGCAGTTCGATTGACAACCCTATTATAATCTTGGACCAACCAAATCAATCCGGATATTAACAATCTGGAAAGTGGAAACAGTAAAATCCAAGCCTCTTACATTTGAATAACATTAATTTGACTATTTACTTGCATAACCCCAAAAAAAAAAAACCTGTATAACGATTTTTTTAAATCAAATCTCAACCCACCATTAATTCAGGCAGCTCAGGCCCAACAAAAAGACCAAAAACCACAGGCCTTGTGGATCCGCCATTTGTCGCAAGCTAATTGGCGCTTGTGAAAGCTGGTGGTGGTGCATTAGCAGCCGTTGGATCAGACGGTTACAGGTAACCCGTAGTTGTGAAACAATCTGATCCGTCCATCCCAACCACCGGTGACGATGACGAGTCCCCACAGATGGGAAGACTCCGACGTTCTCTGGCACGACGACTGGAGAAACTTGTACTGCGATCTCCGGATGGCCTTCGCCGGCCCGAGCTTCTCCTCCGGCCAAGTAGCCGTCCCCTTCGGAGAATCCAGAACATACTCCCGTCCCAACGAGAACAGCGAAGGCGAGAGTTCGGGGTTGAGCCCGCGCCACGGGATGGCCACAGACACGTTAGCCGAGAATCTCTCGAAAGATCGGATCTTGAGACGTTTCTTACGCGACAAGGAACCCGAAGACGGCTCAGGGTCGTGGCCCCGGCCTACGCAGCAGTTCCACATGTAGACAGAGGAATCATCGCATGCCGATATAATGTGCTTTCCGTCGGCCGTGAAAGACGCCGATATCTGGTTCCCGGCATTGCGAGAGCCTACGAGAGATACGAATGCCGGGGCGCTATCAGAAGATGTAAAAATAACAGGGTCTTTTGTGTAATTTTAAGAAAATGTGTGCCTTTTACCCTTGTATTTATGGACAACGTTGAGGCCATCAAGGATCCTCACTTGCGAATCCGCGGACACTACCATGACTCTGCTCGGATCACTCGGAGCGAACTGCATTAGGACATTAGCCATTATCGTTAACGATATTCGATTCCCGAGTCATGAATCTAAGCCATTGGCCGATGAAATTCGGACCTGAAAGCTGGTAATCCGTTTGTTGGAAGACCTCTTCTTGTTATGCAGACATATCTGAGCTTCGAGCTCCAAGTGATGATGATCTGACAGAGGACATTACGTAAGAAACCGATAAACAAACGCAGCTGTCTGAAGAAAAAAAAAAAGTGTATGCCCTAATTCATTCACGCATACCCGACACGTTGTAGAAGAGGCAATCACTTGTCAGAGTTCCGACAATCCCTCCCTGAGATTATCGGCAAATTAAGCTGAATCAACAAAATAGATCGACGACAAAAAAGAAAAGAAAAGAAAAGAGCTTCGGAATAAACAGTACCTGCCCGTCTGGACGGTAACACACAGCAGTGACGATACCTCTAACGTCGGCCCAATCTATGACTTGGCAGTGAGGAACTGACCAAATACGAACTTTTCCATCTATCGAACCGCTAATGAAGTAATCATCGTCAACCGGGTTGAACTGAACTGACGTAACTGCACAATGTGGAAACCCGAAATCTAAAGGATCGGAAAATAACTATACAGCAAATGGCGGCGGTATGCAAGGAGTGTTCCCGTACCGTAGTTACTGTGGGAGAAAACTCCGAGACAATTTTCGCAGCCCATCTGCCATAACCGAACAGTTTTGTCTACTGAAGCTGACAACAGACGCTGCCACCAATATCACACAATCAGCAACTTGGTCTAGTTTCTGTTCAAAGACACACATCATGGACTGAATCTACATTCAAACCAAATAAGAAGAAAGTAACCCAAAATCTGGATCGAGGAAAGGGATCCGAGTTCATTTTTCTGTGTTAAAGGAAAAAAAGGGTTGGCAGCAGCTCGTGTCTCGGTTCAAAGTATATGCATAAAGTGAATTTAGCTTCATGCTTAGAGATCAGAAAGAATGAAAAATATGGGCGGTTCAATGAATCATACTCACGTTGTTCTTGGACCATGAGATATCAAGGATGTCACCCGTGTGGCCGAGGAACTCCTGAACAGGTCTCTCCAGAACCCGGAAAATCTTCGGGGGGAAAATAACACAGGCTGAATCCGTTGTCTTCCTCGGACTCATCAACACACCTGTAATCTTTTCCTTTTCTACAGCCACGGGTTTCAACTCGGAAAGATTGTTCACTTCGAAGTACATACAAGAGGGATCGATCTCGGGAATGTCATGTTCATCGGATCTAGCATCTTCAACGACGCTCCAAACCCGCAAAACCCTGTCTTCACCCGCACTTGCAAGGTACTTCCCGTCGGGACTGAATTTCATCGAGAGAATCGAACCTTCATGGGCTTGTACTTCTTGCCCCTTATAAAGAGCTGAAAGCTCCTTGACCTGTTTCTTGTACTCCTTAACCCTAACTCTCTCGATTCCACCCCCGAAACCGGCAACATTGTCTGAGTCATCTCCCGATCTCCGCCTATTACGCACTTTTCTCAACCGACTCAACCATTTCTCCTTAACCCTCTTCATGATCCCACCTAAATCCCGCTGTTCCACGGCAGTCTGATCTCTAATCCTCGCATTCGGGGATTCGGGTTCAATCAGTTCACCGTTTTCCATCACAACTCTATCTACATTATCCATGAAACCCAGCGCATGGGATTCAGAACATAGACTAGAGTTAAATTCATCACCAAAATCTAAGTTCCTTAGAACCACTCTGCTACAATTATCTCCCGTTCTAGCTCCACTTGCATCTACAATGCTATCTGCATTATCCCTTAAACCCGATACAAATGATTCAGAGCGACAAGAACTAAATTCATCATCGAATCCTGATGTCATAAGAACCGCTCCGCTATGATCCTCGTTGATTCTGTTCCTACTTGAACCCAGATCTACATTGTACGAATTTTCGTTATGAGTTTGTCTCACACTTACTCCCATCCAATTCAAGAACTTGCTTCGGCGTTCTTCAGCTTTTTCTGGGCTTTTGATCCAAACATCGTACTGGAAATTACCCGGAGTCGATGATGGAGAATCATCGATCTCGATTCTGTCGGAACTTGCACTGGAACATGATGCGATATCTTCGTGCGCATCAAAAAACCGAAATTCTTCGTCTTCAATTAGGGATTCCATCTCTTTTCGCCGTTCCTTTTCTCTGCTTTATGCGGTGTTCTTTCTTTTCAGCTCAATCCATGAACAAAAAAATTGGGCTTTGAGATTGAGAGTTGCCTGCACAGAAAGCAACAGAGAAAATTTTAAAAAAATTTCCTGAGAAACAAAGGGAAAATGAACGCGAATTCTGAGAAGAAGAACAGAAATTGCTAAAATAATTCGAGGAAACACTTGCATAGAGAAATGCAAAACATATATATATATATATATATAGAGAGAGAGAGAGAGAGAGAGAGAGAGAGTAAGTAGATCCAACAACATAGATCCCAATCAAATATGAACCCAAGATTAGAACACCAAAAACAAGAAGATTAAAAACGAGAACGAGAGAGAGAGAGAGAGAGAGAGATTGAAACGACATTGGAATTCCACGGAAGAATCAGTACCCTGAAGCAGAAACCGGAGTCCTCGTTATTCCATTTGAAAAATCGAATCAGAAAAAGAGAAACATAAAAAAAAATCCAATAATCGGGACGAAAGAACAAACCATGCAAATCTTTTTTTAATATATAAGAAAGCTCGAAATTTACAAAAAGGGGTTTCTGATTTCTTACATTTGGGGATTTTGTTCTACGAGGTTTCTTTGATGCTGGAGAGCTCGCGAAACGAAGACGACGAAGAACAATCACCCATCAGATTTCTCGAAGTTCTCCACTTTCTTTTTCTCCTGGGTTTTCCAAAAAAAAAAAAGAGGGGTTGATTTTGATTTTTTTTTTATGTAACCTGATAGAGGAAAATCGAAAACAAAGACGAGGCGTAGATTGAATGAAAGAGGGAATCTCTGTCACAGAAGGGGAGAAGAAGGAGGTGGAGAAGAAGGAAGGAAATTATTATATTTTGGCTGTCTATGGAATATTGTCCGAATCTGATTTGGGAGGGACATATTAATATTGTGATCACTTTTTTTTTTAATTTCATAAGTAAATCATTATCTAATTCTATACCCAAATACATAATTTCGTTGGTTTTCTTTTTTTTTTTTGCCGAGAAATTTGCAGATTACTAATACAAAATTAGAGAACTAAAGGTACTTTTGCAAAATGATACATTTGGGCGAAATTTATAAATAATTCATTCGGTGAAAAACAAATTAAAAAGGAAATATTCACTTGTTCCGTTTACCAGAAGACCATCAAAGAGTTGCAATTATAACAATGAAGTATGTCAGTTTAATTACTTAAAATTCAATAATATTTATTTGGTAAATTATTAAAAAAAACTGAACCAAACTTGTTTAGTTCGTGTGGAAAAAAAGACTTCTGTCTTCACATTATAGGCAAAATTTTATTATATATTTTGGAATCTTGAGACTTAGATTTGCAGATCATTTGAGGAATGAAAGTTGTGTGATTTAATATGGAAATGTTTGTGTGTTTTTTTAGTATACGGTCCATTTCCAAGGTTATATATCATTGAAAAATCCATTAAAAAAAATAAAATCTGGTGGGTTAGGTTAGGTACCCAATGTCTTTTCTTATTGATATTGCTCTTTTTCCTAATTACAATAATGTGACCATAAAATATTATTTAATTTTACAGTATTTATGGTGAAAATACAAATTTATTAAAGCTTTTTGACTGAAATTTTCTAACAAAATATACATACTGACTCAACTAAAGTCACGTCAACAAAGCAGGTCGTACATTATCCTAAAAGTGAAAATGGAATTTGGTAATTGGGTTAGTATGCTTCTTTCAAAACTTATTAGAAAAAAATAAAATATGAAAAAAATAAGGAAAAAACAAAGAAGAAAAAGTCGCATGTATTAAGTTCTCAATATAAAAATTTAAAAATAAAATCTTAAGAAAGATGGGTTCAGGAGTCCAGGACGGAAGCTATTTGGTGAATTGTCAGAATCACCCCTGAGTATTACATGTATTTACAGAAGTTGCCACTAACAAGTCAAAAAGGTCAAACAAAACAAATGATATCATGCATGGGAAATGTCGTAAAAAGACATGGTTTACATGTGTGTGTGTATATACATGTCTTTATAATATAAGTGCATATACATGTGTACGACTGTATACTCGTGTATACATACATACATATATATATATACACATGTAATATCCTCGCGCAAGGCCCATGAAATTGCACATACATCATCACATGTGTCCCTCCAATCATTCCATGTACATCTCTTCTCATGGGACACCCCATCCAAAAAAAAATCCTCCACCAAGCAACAAATATCACATATACGTATATATATATATATATGCACCATAAACATTCGAAACCTGACGTCCGAGCTAAACATCGTGGTTCAAATTTCATCAACAAAATGCGCACACACACACATACATACATACATACATACATACATACATACATACATACATACATACATACATACATACGGTTTTTTTGGTAAAAGATAACATACATACATATATGGAGCTGAGTGTGGCGTACAAGATAATTATACATTAAATAAAGCATTCTGACAAAAAAAACAAAATTATATATTATAATTGATAATTAAAAACTTAATACAAACCACTCAGAGTATTAATTAATTAACCTTATCTAGTTTAGCCAAATATTATCATTTTGTCTTATGTTACAACCAACAGGTTCAAGATGTGCACGAACGAGCGAGGGCCTAATAATTATTTACTCGAGCACCAATATATATTAAATTCCGAGACAAAGTTAAGCTCCTAATTATTTTATTAGTGACAAGACAAAAACAAAATTAATATATTATGAGTGGTGGGATCTTTTTAAATGATTGTATTTGTCGTCATAATTTTGGTTTGTAATATTTTAGCATTAATTAATATTAGTATCGGAAACTTCTATCCGATCCAGCCTCTTGTTTTCCGTTCGATTTTAAATAGATTAAAATAATCAAAACTAATTCATATAAACAGAATTAAATTATATCAAACATATATTTTAAATATAACATAAAAATTAAAAATTGAAAGGCAAAAAAAAATGGAAAGAAACAAAGGTGTGATGAATTTTCAATGAATAGGATATTTGTAACCAATTTAATAACACAAACCCAACTTTATATATCAAATTATTGTTCTATCGCGTTATGGATTACTAGTTGAGGTATTGAATCTATTTATTAATTATTTATTTATTTTCATCGAAGACGCTATGATTAAAAACAAAAGATAAAGATGAGATTTGCCTTTTTCTTAACCACTATTATTTGGAAAATATTTTCGGATTACGTGTTAGAAATAACAGCAGCTTATAAATTGTTGAAAAGTTACAACTTTGAAAAGATTTATCAAGTGGATGTCTAATTTGGACACCTTTCAATATACACATCACAATCATATATACTTCACATATATATGCCAAAAAAATAAAATAAAATAATTTTAATACATATATCATTGGTCATGTAGAATATGGACATTTGACACCAAACACATCTATGAAAGCTAGAGAAATAATTACTCAATTTTATTAATAGTGATTCATGTCTCCATTTGATCCCGACATAAATCCTCGTGAATTTCCTTTTTCTCAAGAATGTCTCGTTAATTTCTTTTTTGGGGAATTATATACGGATAAAAGTAAAAAATGGGAAAAAAACAGAAATAGATAATTACTCATAAGTAACATATGAATTGAAAAGGGTTGGTGGTTACTTAGTCTTATTTAATATTATATAACATTGAATTCATATATTATGCTTTTTTTTTTGTTATCTAACATTTATTTTTGCTAATACTTTAACAAAGGGAGGAAAGGAAAAGTATTTGGCTAACTCAAGATTTTGTTTGTATTTTTTAAAAGTCAAAAACACACTTTCAATGTTTGTTACCCACACTCATATGATATATATATATATATATATATATATATATATATATATAACATGACGATCACTTTTGATACGCTCCGACATGTTTTTCCATTACGAATAATTTTTGCCGATATTTTTGGAAAAGCAGCCCGCAATGAAAATATATATGATTTGGCTAACTCAAGTTCCTGTCTAATTCCTAAAGTCAGAAACATACTTCGGTTTTGTCAGATGGTTACTAAGAAATCTTCATTTATCGAATAATAATAATCACATTTCTAATTTATTTGAAAATCCTTAATCCCAACATATTTTATTGAAAAAACAATTAAATTAATTAAAACCGTTAAAACATGTTTTATATATTTCTAATTATATGCGTGCTTTTTCGGTATGGAAATTTGAAAACATAGAAGACCGACATTGGGAATTTTAACTTAGGATTTGAGCAAAGTGCATAGTAAAAAGCCAATAATCGAATTGCCATCATTAACCTTAATCACGCACAATTAAGACGCCTGCAAAAAAAAATTAAATGGAAAAAGCAAAAAAAAAAAACGCAAAGCAATAGAGGTTATACCATTTTTATAATTTCTATAACATTTTCAAATTGTATCATATGAATGAATTACAAACATCAACATTAGAATAATGTTCATTATACTATTTTCACGGCTATTTAAATGCACTTTTAAACCGTCATTAGTGTCGAAATATCAAATACTTAAATGTTGTAAATTCCACAGATACATCTGACGATCTAATTTAAATATCTACCGCAATAAACAAAAAGCTAATGTGCGGTCGATATTGTATATATGATATATGAATATTTGGAAATTGATTATATAAATAAATAGACACATAAAATATGGTTGAAAACTTACATATTTGGTGTATTGATTCTATATCGTATCTTTTGTGTGTGAATGCAAAACCGAATGTTAGGACAATTCACTGATTTTTTTTTTTAATATATAGTATTATCCCAATAATAAAGACCCCGACTGTGGGGCAAGGAGACATTAAATATGGATTATCTCCCTAATTAGAAGACAAACCGACATTGATTATTTAATAATTTTTTTTCGTACGGATTAACATTTGTTTTTTTCTAAGTAATATGATTTAATTTCTTCTGTCAAGGGAACATAAGGCATAATTATGTCGGTATTAGGTGTGTATTTTGATAACCTAGTTAAAATCTTTTCATAATTTCTTTTTAAAAAATCGTAGACAAAAGAAATGAAATTTGAAAACGATTTTGAAGTGGCACAAACCAATCTTGTTGACCACAAAAAAAATGTTGAAATTTGAATTTTTTTATTTTATTTTTTTTAGAAAGAAATTGTAAATTGTAATTAAAATTAAGAACAATGTAAAAACCATTATTTTTACTCAAATGCGTATTTAATCAAAATATAAATACATTATATTGAAATGATGGATTTTACGTGTGACCCCTCACGTCTAATGGAGTAGCGGAAATCACGTGAGGCCAATTGCCAAATTCATCATTAAAATAGAACATTTTTAACCTTTAATTATTTACCTTTCTTCCTTTTTCTTTTATAGAGCTCCCGAATGAAATTAAAAAAAAAAAAAGATTAATAACTTTTAATCACTATTCACCAACGAAGATAAAAATAAATAAAAAATTTTGTGCTGATAAATAAAAAATATAATATAATAGATAATTTAAATTATTCGTCTAATTATGCGTGGCTAAATATATATTTAGGGGACAAAGAATGGTGGGGTGAAAAGTGGCTTTTGCAAATTATAATCACTTCTTCTTTAGGGAGACCAAATAAGGTTAAACCCGTTTTGTCCTTTGTTGTAACTATTAAAGGCACGTAACTTTTCAAATATTATAAATTTCACCCTATTTTCTTAGGCGTTGCCTATAGCACCCAATTTTTTACACTTGATTTTGGGGTTGATACTTATTAGACCGACACTAGTTCATGGAATCTCATAATCTTTTTTTTATATATATATATAAATAAATTAAAGCTGATATTAGGATTTTCAATTATCCGAAATTTGATTTTTTAACACCATAGATATAAAAAAAAAAGTACTACTTGTATATTTGATAATATTAACAAATTCATTTGGAAGGAAATAATTCGCTGTCATGAAAAAAATGGTCCAAAAAGTTTAAAACAAACTTATAGAAATCAAATTGTGAAAATTTCACTCACTATTATAAATGCGTGAAAAAGTAAATTGAAGATATAAGTTAAATGATAAAAGGAATTATGAAAAAATGAGACATGCATGTAAATTTTCAAGATAGATTACATGTTTAACTTTAAAAAAAATAAAACAAATCATATTAAACCGAAATAATTTTCAAGTAAATTGTCCAAAATAAAAATATAAAACGAACATTAAAATGCACCAAGATAGATGAATCTTAAGCCGGAACCGGTGGGGGTGTTTTCATGAGAAGGGTTGATTACATATGCCAATATGGAAATGTGGGTCTCGTGTTTGGTCGAGAAATCATGCGAACGAACTACTATCTCATTATATGAACAAATCCATAAAAAAATAATAATAGTAAAAAGAGAAATTAGAATAATAATACCTAACTTATCAAATTTACCAAAATAAAATCCAAACTAAATTTTTTGCCAAATAAATTCCGAAGTCGCCTGAATTCTAGTGTTTCCCACATATAAACCCGAACTTTCAAAATTATATCATATTTAATCCTCAATATTGACATAACATTTGGTCGAATTTCGAAATGCCTAATCAGCATTAAGGGTTAAATATTGTATAATTTTAAAAATTCAAATTTATGTATGGAAAATACTAAAATTTAGGTGGATTCAAGATTTATTTGGCAAAAAAAAAATTAGTTCCGATTTTATTTTAGTAAATTTGACAAATTCATGCATTATTCTTCTAATTTTTCTATAAGAAAAAAGGATTAACCAAATTAATTCAATGGATCAACTTAAAACAGTTAATCAATCATTCAAGATATTTACTTGAAATGAAAAAGAACCAAAAAAGAAAAAGATAGGTCTGGTGAGAGTGGGACATTCAAATCAGATGAGGGGAGGGGTCTTCCAGCTACTGTGTTGAATGCTCAGCCCTTAGGGTTTGGACCATACTATGCTCCTCCCCCTCTCTCTTATGTCTTATGTTTTGTGGTCCTGCCTTGTTTCTGACCAACATTGATAGTGGATCACAGCAGTAAGCATCCATCCAACTTTTGTCCTTTCTGATCCAAAATTAAAAACCAAGAAATTGAATCAGACATTGAGTGATCCAATGTGGGTTTGCTGCAGAGTTTTCAGTTTGACATTTGCTGTAACTTGCTGGACAATCAAACATGGAGGAGTAATCACAACACCATCGTTTCTCCCTTCGGTATATCTCTATTCGCTACGAGAAGAACCCTAGCTCCTCCCCCGTTCACGCATTTCAGACTCTGCTTCTTCCGACCTTCCCCTGCATCATCACAACATGGCCCATGAACTTACTTTACAGACACAGAATTCAGTTTAGTCTCTGAACCAGTCTTACTGAGTATGGTTGATTCTTTTATGAACTTGTCCGCCTCTACCACTTCAACAAGTTTTAAACTTCATTACCAATCAGCTTTGGTTTCGGTTTTATTCATATCGTGAATGTGGATCTTATAAAGAGATATGGAGAAGATTTGAGAAGATTACGTAATATTTAGATTTGGTTTTGTTTCTATATTTTAAATATTTATATTTATTAAGGTCTCATTTGGGTCTAATTCAGGTCTGGATTTGTATGCATGCATGTTGTACTGCACATCTTTTATTTAGACTAATTCCTATTTCAACACAACATAAAAAAAAAAGTATACATCTTGCATTTTTTGTGAAACTTTCCAGACAAAAGTTGCATACCCTTCGCGAGGATCAAAGACAAGAAGTGGACATTCCCCTCGGCCCATCATCTTCTTGCACAGGTTCAAGGTCTCCGTGTCTTCTCTGGACAGATATCATCGAATGGTTTTCAACCATGTTTTTGCAAAACCCAAAACGGCAAGCTGTTTGCTTGTAATGAAGGATGACTCACAAATCACAATCCAATTAAAACATGTAATAAGCCGTACCTGCACGCCGCCTTTCTCAAGATCAGCTTGGTTTGCAGATCTTGGAGCCATGCTGGGCTGATAGTTGAGAGCTCATTGCTGAACTCTGTGTCTGAGGTTTTCAAGGAAGTGGCAAAGAGTCGTCATTTGCTCGAGTCTCCTCTGAAGACCTTTGCTTGGGCTGAACGGAAGAAGCTTTCTCTTCTACGTCTTCATCGCCACCAAACTGCTTGACGCATCTCATCCGGTTATAGGCACCTGTAGGCCGGTTGGGGTCAAGAAACCAATCCCAAGATATGCTGATTAAACCCATAGACCACCACCACCTCGAATGAAACTGGAATGACCCAGTCTTCCACTTGTACAGGGTTTGATCTCCACTTTCACTTGGTTTCCTGTTTTGTAGGATCACGTAAGTGATCGATCCGTTTCTCTCCTTTCTTATTTAATAAACTGAAGCTATGATGGATAAAGCAGAGAATTTTCTGCTAAAACCTTGCGTTAATTTTTCGCTTCTGATCGGGACAATCGCTGCCCTTCCTCCTCTTCTTCCTGATACTATTCAGACATTGCCACTTCCCATTAACATTCCCTTTTCCATTAAAATGGAATGGGGATTTCAAGATCTAATAGGATGAAAACATGAAGACCCAAAATCGATTTTACCTGAATCCGAGATCTGAGATGAGTCAAATGACAGTTTGATCCGGAAGAAGTCTATAATCTTTGTCTGAACAAGAGGGAAAGCTGAAAGAATACAAACTTCAGCTAGGGCACAGATTCTGAGTGTAAAAATCCCATGAATACGCAGTTGAATCAAGTGGTTTTCACATGACAAATTCGTACCAATGGTTAGGGAGTTCTTCAAGACAATGAGCGACCATTTGGAAATGATTGCAACTAATAGAATCACAGTGAAGTTTTCCAAGGCACCATTACTTCAAATCCAAACCAGTATTTTCGCAATTCACAGTAAACCCTAAACCCAAGAAATTCCAAATTCTAATCAAATTCAGAACATTCTCAAAAACCCAGAAACGGAATCTGTAAGAATCGAATCCTAAGCTCACAAATTGCATAATTATAAAAAAAAGGCGATAATTTTTTTCAGAAAATCAGATTAAGCAAATAAAAAGGAGACGCATTACATTTGGGGAGAACCTCAACCTGTGCTTAGAGCAGGAAGGCAGAACCAGGGGCCTTTAGGAACAGAAACCAGGATTTGACTGAGGCAGAAGAGATGAAAACCTCTATCGCATTTGTCGCAGAGACGCAGCTTCGCAGGTAGTTCTTCGGATCCGCACTCCTCGCAGACTGTGTCCGAATCCGAACCCGAATCGGAATTGGATTCGGAGTCACCAGAATCTGCCGCTGCATACGGTGGAGGATCGGCCCTAGGGTTTGGCGCCTGGGTTCCTCTTCGGCGAAGCACCACCATTGTCGGATTTTTCTGCTGATCAGAAGCTCCGAGCAGAGATAGACTTAGAGTACAAATGCAAAGGTGTATATCGGCCAATGAAGAGCGTTCGCGCGCTGAAAAATGCCATATGGGCTTGTGTTATATGGCGCTACTGTTACAGGCCAGTTTTACGCACTATTTCTTGGTATGGACCGGTTTATTTGGTAATATGAATATTTTCAGACGAATTTTTTAGTTCAAAAATTCATTGAAAGCTTTAATTTTATCGGTTCGCATTGTAATTATCTTGTAACCTCAAAAACCTATTCAGTTAAGATATATATATGTCCATTATAATTGAAAACTACAGCCAATGATTAAACCAAGACCCGGTTTTGAAAACCGATCGATTTGACCGGTGTACAAATCCCAAGCCCAAGCCCAGTAAATATCCCAAAACATGCAGAGAAGATTATACTGGAAAAAAAAGTCAAAAGTCTTCTCCTCCCCTTTTCTCTTATGGATTGCAATTTGAAGATTTATCTGGTCTCCTCCACCGACTCGCCCGAGTTCACTAGCCTGACTCGGTTCCTGACTCGCTCTCCGATCGTCGCATTCGATGCCGAATGGAAGCCCCTTCGTTCCCCTTCCTCGTCGTTCCCAACCGTCACTCTCCTCCAGGTCGCTTGTCGACTCGGCCACGACTCGGATGATGATTCGGCTGTTTTCCTCATCGACCTGACCTTGATTCCTCTCCCGTCCGTGTGGGAGCTATTGCGGGACGCCTTCGTGTCGCCGGATGTGCTGAAATTAGGGTTCCGTTTCAAGCAGGATTTGATTTACTTGTCCTCTACATTTACTCAGCGAGGATGCGAAAGTGGATTCCACGAGGTAATTTCTTGTGCTACTTTCCTCTTCCTTTTTTAGACCGAGAAAATGTGCTGAAGCAGTGAAATTCTGCAAATCTCGTTGAAATTTCAGTTTTAGTTTACACCCATTTAAATTATACTTTGGACTTATGCGAACTGTTAATTGGTGTGTGTTCATAAAGCTCTTGCTTGCTCATCTCCCATTGACAGTAATCTGGAATCTTTGTTTGTCGAAATGTAGGAAACTGATTGGTTTCACCAATTTTTCATATTTGAATGCAATTCCCAGCAAGAGAAGTTTTTGGTAGGAGTGGTGTTTGGATTACTTTCTATGTAGATATGATTGAACGGTTGGCTAAACTTCAATTTTTATAGCTCTTGTATTATTGTTAGGTTCGAGAATTATTGCATTTTGAGCATGTTTGGTGCAAATATATGGATGAATAATATATAGTTTATCTGTAAATTGAAGCCCTTTATCGTTTTCAAGCATGCAGCTTCACCCGGTAAACTCATGTAAGAATGACATGCTTATTGGATCTGCTTGCTAATGTTGAACAGGTGAAGCCCTACTTGGACATCACAAGCATATACAATCACCTACAGCATAAGCGGATTGGTAGGCAGGCACCAAAAGATATCAGGAGCTTGGCAGCTATTTGTAAGGAAGTGCTTGGTGTTTCATTGTCAAAGGTTTGTCTCTGTTTTCTCTGAATGGAGTTATTGGTCTGGTCAAAACCTAGGGCATTATTACTGAGAGGAACTGTCGTCTATAGCTGCATAGAATAACGTAAGAGAAGGTTTGGATCGCTCCTTAGTCCTTACCCTATGGCATGTGTTCTGTAACTCTGTTTTGGACTTTTGTTTTTATGGGTTGTCATAAAGTTCGATATCATGGAGAATCTAGGCATTTTTCATGCTTCACTTGTTATTTAAGAAAAATAATGTTTCATGTAGGTGCAACTTTGGTGTATAGGGTGAAATTGAATAGGAAACGCAAAGGCAGTTAACCCTCATAGAGTTTGTAATTTTTCCTTCTAGTTCTAGTCCTGTTCTGTTTTCTTAATGTTGGTGGCAGTTCTAGAGAAATTTATTCTTGATGAGGCCTTTTAACAAGGTTGTCTCTTCTTTAGGAACTACAATGTAGTGATTGGTCACTTCGCCCTCTTACAGAAGCGCAGAAACTATACGCTGCTACAGATGCTCACTGCTTGCTCCAAATATTTGCTGTATTCAAGGCCAAGCTTGTTGAAGATGGCATCACAGAGCTGGACTCTTCGGACTTGAATGTTGGCCTAAGAGAAATTCTTGAGATATCAAATCATGGGAATACTATAGTCACAGTTAAAATTTGCAAGGCTTTAGATGTAATCAGAGCAACATCCGAAAGTTGTCAAAGCCTTGCCAATGGAGTGGTTTCGAGAAAATCAATCCGAAATACCATGCCGATGGATGAAATCCTGTTGAAGATTGTCAGGAGGTATGGAGAAAGGATTTTGTTGAAGGAATCTGATCTTCGACCAAAGAACTCCAAAAGGAAAGCAAGAAGGCGTGTCGCTTCGAATACTGTGGACAGAGACAAGCAGTTGTCCTGTTGTGGGGATTGGCAAGGCCCTCCACCATGGGATGCATCTCTGGGTGGTGATGGCTGCCCAAAATTTCTCTTGGATGTGATGGTAATCAGATTCATTGCTGTGCACTTTTGCATTTCTTGAATTTACTGAACTTGAATTTTGGCATTGGAAGCAGAAATGAGAGGAAAACAGCTCTCTGGATTCGGCATTTCCTTTTTATGATCTTGTAATATGTTCTGTTGCATTTCTTCTTTAACTTGCACACTGGCTGAAAATCTTTTCCGACTTTCACATGAGAGTGTAGTGTAGACTTGTAATGATTTCAGTGGATGGCAATCATGATTTTGACCTCAAACAGTTTCGTTGTTTATGCGTTGAATTATCTTCTGCTAATTTTAATTCCCATATCAAATCGAAAGCTTATGAAACATCTGCATAATAGGTTGAAGGTTTGGCCAAACATCTACGGTGTGTGGGAATAGATGCTGCAGTTCCACATTCGAAGAAGCCGGAACCAAGGTATCTTTTTTCCCAAAAATATAATGAAACTTATTCTCTGTGATGTGGGTTCCACTGTTTGTTTTCCCCCTTAATTTGCTATAATGCCAGGGAATTGCTTGATCAAGCATACAGAGAAAACAGAGTTCTCTTGACAAGGGATGCAAAACTATCAAGACACCAGTACTTGGGGAAGAATCAGATATATCGAGTCAAGAGCCTTCTAAAAAACGAGCAGCTACTCGAGGTACGGGGAAAAAAAAATTACTCCTAATATGAAGATCCGGGAACTGGCTCTTTTACTGAATTATTCGGTCTTTAAGAATTTGACTGAATAATTTTGTTCGAGTGAGTTCCCTTCTGAAAACTAAACTACACCCCCCCCCCCCCACTACATTGTACTTTTACTTCAAGTGTTTCAGTTGTCAACATGTCAAATAGAATGGTGATGAATTTCATTACAGGTGATAGAGACTTTCCAGCTAAAGATCAAAGAGGATCAATTGATGTCGAGATGCACGAAATGCAACGGGAAGTTTATTCAGAAACCTCTAACCATTGAAGAGGCCATTGAAGCAGCAAAGGGTTTCCAAAGAATTCCCAACTGCTTATTTAACAAGAATTTGGAATTCTGGCAGTGCATGAACTGCCACCAGCTTTATTGGGAGGTATACACCCCCCCACCCCATTTGCTTTTCTAAGGGTTGGCCCCCAAAAAAAATGCTTCTTGACACATTTGCATATCTTTTTATTTTCTTGCAGGGAACTCAGTACCATAACGCTGTGCAGAAGTTTATGGAAGTATGCAAGTTGAATGAATGATTATTTTTCTTTCATACTCATTTTTTGTATCTTGTCTTTGAACTTTGGTGTCTTGTCTTGTCCCTGAGTATTGGAACTCACCGTTACATATTTGTAATTTGCACATTCTTTTGGGTAATTTGTTTTCTATTTCCGTAATAAATTATTAGATTTGGTTGAATTTGGTACAACGGATCGCTTTGAGCATGTATACATATTGTTTAATTCATTAGGTTAATATCTTGATTCGGCCTACTTCTGAAAACTAAACTAACCCCCCCCCCCCCACTACATTGTACTTTTACTTCAAGTGTTTCAGTTGTCAACATGTCAAATAGAATGGTGATGAATTTCATTACAGGTGATAGAGACTTTCCAGCTAAAGATCAAAGAGGATCAATTGATGTCGAGATGCACGAAATGCAACGGGAAGTTTATTCAGAAACCTCTAACCATTGAAGAGGCCATTGAAGCAGCAAAGGGTTTCCAAAGAATTCCCAACTGCTTATTTAACAAGAATTTGGAATTCTGGCAGTGCATGAACTGCCACCAGCTTTATTGGGAGGTATACACCCCCCCACCCCATTTGCTTTTCTAAGGGTTGGCCCCCAAAAAAAATGCTTCTTGACACATTTGCATATCTTTTTATTTTCTTGCAGGGAACTCAGTACCATAACGCTGTGCAGAAGTTTATGGAAGTATGCAAGTTGAATGAATGATTATTTTTCTTTCATACTCATTTTTTGTATCTTGTCTTTGAACTTTGGTGTCTTGTCTTGTCCCTGAGTATTGGAACTCACCGTTACATATTTGTAATTTGCACATTCTTTTGGGTAATTTGTTTTCTATTTCCGTAATAAATTATTAGATTTGGTTGAATTTGGTACAACGGATCGCTTTGAGCATGTATACATATTGTTTAATTCATTAGGTTAATAGTAGAATTCCAAATTGATATAATATGCTTCAGATATAGATAGAATCAAATCATAATATCATCATTTTTTTTCCAATAAATCCCCACAACATAGAGCCTTTTGGATCCCACCTAATCGTGGTTTTATTTTCATATTATTTGTGTATCTCCACGACTTCTCGACCACCATTCGTACGTCCACAGTGGCATGAACGTTTCGTTTTTACACCTTTTAACCCTTCAGCGCTGCAATTCGAATCAAATCTTTCGTGATATGAGTCTGCACATACATACATACATACATATATATATATAGTCTCTAACATGAAAAGAAAAACAATTGTGGGAGAGTAACTCACGTTGGGTTTGAGAAGGAGAGAAGACATGGACTGAACATGTTCTCCGGTGGTCGGATGCGAGAGAGGAGTGTTGCCAGACGAAGACAAAGGCCCATCTTGCCAAACCGTGTTGATCGACCCATCACTTCCCACAATCTTGGAGATCTCCAGATTCGCGAACACAACCATCTCACTGTTCTTGTAACTCGCAGACACCCCGGACACGTTAAAACTCAGACCACCCTCTCGCAGAGTCGTCGAGTAGCTCCCGATCGGCGACGTGTATGCCCGGACGGAGCCGTCGTTTTTCGGGTAAGCGACGATGGCCTGAGAGCCGACCATGCCGGAGGATGTCGGATTGACGGCCCAAGCGACCCAATTCTCCGGCGAGAGGTTGGTGCGGCGGTAAGCGATTTTGAGGATACCGGCGGAGGAATCGTAGGTGTAGTGGAGGAAGGAATCGAGGACAGAGAGGTCGTTGCAGGATTCGAAGACATGGCCGCTCTGAAACTTGTAGTTAGAACATGTCTGAGCGGAGCATGGAGTTAATGTTACGGAGATTACGGCCGAGAGAATGAGAAGAGGATTCGGGATTCTGGCCATTGGTTTGGTTTATGTATCAGAAAACGTGAAAGATTCAATTGGGAATGTATAGATTAATATACAGAGAGGGAGGAGAAGCTTGAAGGTGAAGATCTTTTATGACTTATTATTCATTTATTTATAATATTATAATGCAAATTACTTCTCGTCGTGTTATGTAAATAGTGTTTCTAATTCATGCATGACAAATTATAATTGACAATGCCCATCCGTGCAAATGATAACACATTTTCATTCTTGCTACTTGTGCGAGGTGAATAATAATAAGAATCGATATTGATGAAATCTTTACACCTCTCAACTACCAGCAATTTTTATATTTTTCGTGCCAAACTCCTCCACCTTGGCACCCAATTCATTTTCCTTTTTTCTTTTTAAAACATTCGCAACCTCTCCAACCATAACTCTATTAAATTATCATGGACGGGGTTTGTGCATCTTTCCATTGCATACCTATTAGCTTATATAACTTTATATTATATTACCGTCGCAGATAAAACTTTCCATGTACTGATAATTGACTTGCAAATTGTCGGAATAAATATATATTAACTTTTGGAACAAGTCATTCTCTCTCTCTCTCTCTCTCTCTTCATTTTTAGAGTGGATTATGACGGAATGCGGTGAAGAGACGAGGATGCATTTTTAACCCCAGTTTATGGAGAGACCAACTTTTATATCATTACCCAAACCCAAAAGAAAAAAAGTGTACAATGTACTGTGTTTCTTTTCCAATTACTAGCAATATGGAGAATTGAATGAGAGAAAATTGACAAGTGCACTTTTTTTTGGGACAACATCAACAAAATTTAAAAAGAGAAGGAGAAAAAAAAAACAAAAGTTTAGGAATTGGGTTCCAGCTCCATTAGAGGTTAAGTGGTTCAGCTTCTGAGCTCCTATCCTTCATTGGAATCCAATCTTCTGTCTCTGAAAGAAAGAGAAACCAAGAAACATGCAAACCACTCTTTGGTCAACAATTCTGTTTCATAAATGTTCGGTTTATTCTCTTCGATTCTCCCAAAACTTTTATATCACATATGAAGATTGACAACGAAAGCAACCAGCCAGTGTGAAGTCTGAGGAGGGAAGAAACGTACTTGGCTTGTCGGAGATTACCATAAGCCTACGTTGCAATATCGACGCAACGAAGAGAAAGATTGAGCACATCCCAAACATTATCGTTATCGGAAACGCATCAACCTGCCATCGTAACAAAATCATCACAACAGTTATACTAAAAAAGTATATATACATGTATACATGTATAGACGAGGGCATTCGTTGCTTACATTGTACAAGATGACGCATACAAAGATGTTGAGGGGAATACGGAAGAAGTTCATGATGGTGCTCCTTGCCTCTTCGGGGATATACTGAGATCTCATCTTCATTATCGACGGCCAGAATATCCCCACGCACGCCTCAAACACACAGAATCCCACTAGTTGAACGCATCCTCCGTACGACATTCCTCCCCCTTTCACCTCACTCGGCTTCACCAACACCTGAATTGGATTTTTACCACTTCCTTATTGACTTGGTTAAATTGCCCTCTTTTAAATCCCAGTTCATGCCATTTGTGCCTCAATTCCGAATGATATTATCATGTCAACTGAAGCGGAATAATAGTAAAAGCGGAAGAGTTTGAAGACGTACACTTGTTATGGTGGGAAGGAGAAGAGTGGCAGAAGAGACTAGAAAGACGATTTGCATGTAGCTTTCGACTCTAGGAGACGAGCGTGCCATGAGACGAGCGGCTAGTGAGCTTCCCAGCATCGAAGCCAACATGAACGTCGCGAATATAAATCCATGCGGGATTTCTTCGTCGTTTGGGCTGAGAGCTGGCGTCCACAGGAAAACAAATGTGTACATCGATCCTTCAAACAGAGATTGAATGGCTCCCAGTAGTGCGATTTTTTCGTCTGAGGCATAAGAGAATGTAATATGTGAGATCTGAAAACCGGAAACAGAAATAAATTTACACGAGAGAAGGTCACGTGTGAAAGTGCTTTGATATGATCTCATATATCAAGTAGAATGAGACTCCACTTTTAATGTAACTATCATCAACCTACCTGAAGCAATGGTTATGGCAGCAACCTTGAACTGGGTGAGCAAATCTTTACTATCAGATGGATCTCCGAAATTCTCAGTCCATGTTGCCAATATGATGGCCATTCCAATTGCAAGAATACATGCAGCAGCATCAAAGGGCGCAACAGGTCCGAGAGAAAAAGTGTCAACAAGTAGATTACCGAACAATCCAGCGAGAATAGCCAGCAGACCATTCCCAAGGAAAACAGCCTTAGAGAATGTCAATGACAGCCATTGTTGCTCAAAGTTCCTCTACACATTCAGAAAAGGGAGATCTCCAATTAGGTCATGACCAAAACTAATTGAATCACCCACATGTTTGTAATTTTTTTATTTCTTCATCCTACAATTTTCTACAGAGATCACAAATGAATTCCGAAATTCTAGATATTTTGAATCCCCAAAAAGGACACTCTCCAGTAACTTTTGAAATGAAATACCACAGGGGAATTGAAATAAAATAAATGTGGAGTAATCGAGATATTGTCTTGGTTCAGAGGGAAACTGCAGTCCAATCCAACAAAATATCAGACCAGCAATCACACTCAAGCAAATAAACAGTTCATGAATCACCCCTGAAAAAGGCATTTAGTCCATACTTAGAAATGCAAGAGAAGTAAAAAAGGCAAATGCTGACCTTGTTGTGCTCAGCAATGAGCCATGACTCAAATGATGAAAACAGGAGAGATGTTGCAATACCGCCCAAGATGCGGCCAACCATCAGAATTCTGTACTGAGGAGAATGCTTGGTGATGCAACTAAGTATGTAAGTTATGCAGTATGTAACACACGCCCTCCTTCGTCCCCTGAATCCAAATACACAAAGATATTATTTCCCTTAGCAATGGAATTCTCCTTGGATCACACGGATATCAAGTTAAAAGAGAAAATGTCTCACTGTTTGTCGGCCAGAGATCCCACAATTGTTCCAAACACCATTGATGAACCAAAACCGGCAATAAACAGCTGCCCGATATCTCCTTTTCCAAAACCATAAGTGCTGTAAAGGTAATACACATATGGACCCTGAAGCCAGTCTCCAGCTGTAGTAACATGTACATACAAGTGTATCAGCAAGAGTAGGGATATTTGACTTCCAAAAAATTACATACATACTTCGCCTCAGCATGTGCTTCCAAAGTTTTCTATCAATTTCAGCTGAAATCTCCCATCCCTTCAACCGATCAAATTCCAAGAAAATAGTCCAATAGATTAAACTGAAAACAGCCCGATATATTCCATCAACCTCTCCTGAAATCCTCAATCCACGACGTGATGATCGAACGTCTGATTCGAGGGGAGAAAAACCTATTTAACACTTAAAGTCCGTCTTGATTCGGCCTATGACACCAGAAGAATACGACACCTAGACGAATTGATGAAACAAAAAATGAAATACCGATTCATGTACTCTCGTCTCACTCCGGACGTCAAAAGGACAAATACTCCTATTACGTAGATCTGATCCACAACAGGGATAGTAATCAAATTACAGGCTCCAATGATGCATAGAACAGGTCCAGGTCTAAAAGCTCGAAACTAACATAAGGAGAGACCAAAAAACGGACAAGATCTTACGCACAGAGAGAGAGGTTCACAGACCAAATGAGCGACAACGAGTGAAAGGAGATTTCGAGATAATTTGAACGGATAAATGCAATGATGCCGGAAAACGTACCCATCATGAGGGAGAAGACGAGGAGGTAATTGTTCTTGAAGGAATTGAAGGCAGCGGAAGTGTTGATCCGATCCTTGTTCGTCTTGCTCAGCTCCAACACCGCTACCACAGCCGCCATGGCTCCAAACACCAAGAAGTAGAAAACCTCCATTGTTGCTTGTCTCAAAGTCGCAGCTACAGAGGAGAGAGAGGGGAGAAGAAGAAGAAAATGCCACTGGGAGAGAGAGAGAAGCGAGAGAGCGTGTGTAATTGTACCGAACCAAGACGATAGAAGGTTTTATCTTCTGCTTCGCGGTAATGGTACACCGGTGCACCTCGATTTTAATATCCAATCTGGATACTACAAATATCCAATCTGTGAAGAATAAATGATGACATGGTAAACATCTTCTGTCAAACAAAAACCAAATCGCTACAGTTACAGTCCGGGTCAACATTCGGTTTACAAAATGAATGTGCTAAACCGATCAGCGGTTAGCTCCAAAAACCGATCGCAAACCAAGCCGAGCTGGATCTAGTTTGCACTAATGATCCCTAAACCGATTCTCTATCTCACAGAGAAGCGAAACAGTACCAACCAATGTCATCAGTCCGTTTAGGTGTTAGCCATGTCTGGTTTGCACCAACCCATCATCGGTTTTACATAGAACCGTACCAGAAACCAAGCATAACCGGACCGACCCCGTAGTATTTAGGACATGAGAGAGGCTCTTGCCATTGCTAAAGCTCCATCATAGGTCCGGTTTGCAGCAATGAAACCGCTCATATGGACGAAAACACAGCCAGGAATGGATGTCTCGGCCGAAAGCTTCTCGTTCTCGAGGCCCCTCCATGAAAGCGGGAACCCTTTCCGGCTTTCAAATCTGTCTGGTGAAACCGCCACTGCCTGGATTCTCCAGTTTGGGCTTCTATCGTCCTACATGATCGCAGCACGAGAATAACCAGAAACTTCATCAATGGGTTTTCATGTAATGAACTTAGACAGATATCCGTCGAGAAACAAATGAGGTATCTACCTGGTAAAGAACGTATTTGATGGGAGGATCTATCTTCATTTCCTCCTCAAGCTCGAATATGTGGAGCTTCCACTGTCAATTTCCAAAAGAAAACTCAGAAAAACATTAACGATCGTCCGTTCCTGCACGTATATACAAGCACGCAATTTATATATGCATGTATTTCTTAGAAACTTTTCCTTTTACCAAATATGAATCCCCACAAGTAACAAGGTTTGGATCATGAATGAAGAAGAAGAAACCTTGTAGAAGTTGCAATTTTGAAGGTAGATTATAACTATAGAGTATAGACTACACTGGATAAGCGGCCTAAATGATGCATTCATTATACACACACATACATATATATATACACACACACACATTCTATGGTCAATATGCATATAAACTATCACGAAGTATATTCCTCTGTTTGTTGACATGGAAAGTTCACAGTTCTGGAAGTGAGAATTTCTCCGGAATGCGAGGTTTTACTCAGAGGAAGAAAAATATAATGACATTCTGAGAAACATACATGTACAAGAGTACGAGGCTGTATGCTTAAGACTTGAAGCCGCATTATCAGAATAAATAAAAAAATTTATCAGTAATTTGGAAGTTAAATAAAAGGGGTATTATCACTTACCGGGCACTGTTTCTTCAGAACCATTATTTCTCCACTGGAGTCTACCTCCTGCCGCTCTGCAATACACTCCTTGACAATTGATCGAGCAGGTAACCATGATTTCGCGTGAAAATGCACACACTATCAGAAGGGAGAACCCATTTAGATGCATACCCCCGTCAATACAGAGGTCAGTATTTACAATGGTAAATAAACATATGTAAAGACCAAATAACTTCCATAACTAATCAATTCTACTAAAACAGGGGAGACAGAATCAGTTCGTTGTTTCATGTACGTGTAACCATCAAAGCAAGCTTCTAGTTTGGTGTTGGTTCAGTCTCCTTGATCATCAAGATTCTACATCTCTCTAGTTTGCTTATCGGGTAAAATTTGTTCAGTCATTCGGTTTTGCTTTTTGCGAGTTGCACCATTATTTGCCATGGAGGAACCTTGAACAAGAACCACAAGATCTTAGGAAATTACATGAGATATAGAAATAATTAAGAACCTCCAAGAATTCTGAGCCAGCAAGTTCCATTGCCCTGTGAAAGGCCTCGTCTTCCTTCTCGGCAGATTGATCGAGTTCGGTCCAGTCTAAGTTCAAACGCCCAATTCTATGTGCCAAGCTCGTACTGTTTACATATCTTGGAGGCTGGTCAGTGCCATACTGATGGATTCCGTTGTCAATAGCATCTACAGCCTGTTGTAATAATACATCACTGCTTACCTTAGATCCGAGTTGAGCGATACAGCATAGTAACTTCCAACTTTCAAAATGTAACTAACAGTCTATAACATCAACTGAAATATCTAACTTTGCAAAATGTTGAGGGTCTTTACATTCTTCAACAGTATACCATTACTTTGATGATTCAGCTTGTTCTGTACATGTATAGTTTACTAAAAAAAACGAAGAACATACGCTGGCTTAAATAGAAAGAACATAAATACCTCGATGAAATTTTTGTAGATAGCGAGGAACAATCGCTGAACATCGGGATGTCCCTGATCAAGTTGCAGCTCCTTAGCGATTATCTCCAAGCCATAGTGCTATAACACCAAAAAAAGAAAACTGATTATATCAGGAGAAATCTGGGAAAAGTTTTAGTGAGAGAAAGCAGAACGAAAACAGGGGATGAAACTTTTCTCGGGTATTATTCATTCTTAACTTCAACTTAAATACAACTGTAACATATGCATACACTGATACAATTCACTCTCTCTCATTCTGTTGAAATACAACTGTATATCTAATAGATTAGATATCAAGACACCTTCCACTCATTCCCCAAAAGCACAAGAAAGGGTCTTTTGCTCTTTACCTTATAGACAAGGCCGGCACTGCTGAGTTTAGTGTTAAATCCATGGCCAAACACGTCGGTAAAGCCCTTTTGATGATGGTCATATCGGTCAGTTTTTGGATCATAGACACCTCCCACATCAAGAACTGCATCAAGTGTCTCTAATACCTTTTTGAACCACATTACAAATTCATCAACCACTTCACCAAAAGCCGGATCCGATAGGGATAGACGTAACCCACCCACCAAACTTACAGAAAAATATTGGCTTTGACGCTAAATGTTCTTAACTATTCATTGGCCATTTCAACCGAATAGCATTGCAAGTAAATTCACATCTAGTACTTGCACTATGGAATGAATTCCAGATTGTATTTTCTCAATGGTTTTATACATACAGGTATTATGGGTACCACAAATTTACAGACTTGATATTTCCTTATATTTTCGAAAAATTTCCAGAAAATTCACACAGCGAGACACAGATTAAACAGTGAACGATGGTAGGGTAGGGTACCAGGGGATCTCTGGTACGGACGATATGGGCACCGGAGAACTTGGGGGAGAGACGGATGAGGAAGCAAGCTAAGGTTTCGTCGCAGTGGAAGCTTCCATTGTGGGTCCCAACCCGCTTCTGCTTCCCTGCCGCCGCCTTCATCGTCGTCGTCTTCGAGAGCTCAGCTCGGAAGTTTCTAGAGAGGTCCAGAGACAGAGAATGATTCCAGATTTTTCCACACCTCGAATTTCGAATTCCATTGCAAAAACTTCTCACACCAAACATGGCAGATCGATGAAACTGTACCCGATTTCATCAAACGCTCAGGCTTCAAGGTTTAAACCCCGAGTGATGGGATCGTTGTTTGCTTGGAGGGTTTAGCTTCACCGAAAACGGCGCCGTTTTACCCTTTAATTAAAAGGGAAAATTTTATTTTCTGCGTCAAATGGTAATGTTCTAATTAAATGAATGATTAATCGTATGAATTAAATTACAAATTACATATGTTATATACTTCATTCGAACGCAAATCATTGTACGTGATCAACGAATTCCTCACCCACCACCATTGATGAATCATGAATGCATCCAAAAAAAGAAATTGAGTGACGTACAATTAAATACATCCAACGAACACCAAAAGATTCATAATTTAGATCGAGAAATTATAAAAAAAATAAAGAAATAATGTATAAAAACCATATTCCATCAAACACTTGGACGACGGTGTGAGTGAGTGGATGAACGATGTCTCCCTTCATCGCCATCTTCTTCGTCGTCGCGTTTCCGTTCACAAACGCAGTCGTCCCCAACCCAAAAACGCAAACGCTGATCGCCAGAATCTGCTGCCAAACTACCGATTTCGCGTTCTGCAACTCCTCGATCACGGTTTCGTTGCCGTCATCACGCGCGGGGATCGCGACAATCGCGCGGCTGACAGCCGCGAACGCGTGGATCAAAGCGATAGAGACGCTCGATTCGATCAGAAGCTCGCTCATTCCCAAGGCGAGGGATCCGAGGGACAGGGAAGAGTTCGTGACGTGCGAGAAGGCGTACAGATCGGTGGAGTCTGATCTCGACAACGCTTACAGGTTCCTGTTTCTCCGACAGTATCGTGTCGTGAGGGCATATCAGGCTCTGGCGCTTGAGAATCTTCACAAGTGTAAGACCGATTTCTTCCGTACGACTCCGATGGTGTATGCGAATTGGAAAGTGAGGATGTTGATGAGCATGGCGATATATGCCGCCCGTATTCTCTCTCCTCCACCTCCGCCTCGTCCGACAGAGACAGAGACGCCATGAACGGAGCTTCGTTTTGTCTTGTCCTAAACAACGCGGGAGTTTGCCAAAAACCTTAACAGATTGTGTCTCAAATATTCATATTCAGTTTAATTTTAAGTTTTGGATCAGATTTGAATACATACTTGCTAATTAAACGTAGCCTTATAAAAAAAAAACGCGGGAGATTTTTATTCACATTCAACCAAAAAAAAACGTGGGAGATTTTCTTTATTATTTAAATTCATAAAAGAAGGTTTTTTTATTCATAACCTTTGCCATTGATATGTCTTTTTTGCTTTAAAAAATATTTATCTGTGAAGCTGTTTTTTTTTACTATGTTTAATTAGCAAGTATGTATTCAAATCTTATCCAAAACTTAAAATTAAACTGAATATGAATATTTGAGACAATCTGTTAAGGTTTTTTGGCAAACATCAGGAATTTCTGAACCAAGAAGAGGCTCTGGGCTGAGTAAAAGTATTAGTTAATGAGACGCAGCGTTTTTTTGGTGGAAGGACTATTTTGGAATTTCAAGGCTAAAGGTTGTTAGTCGATTGTCGATTGTACTTCAATGGTGACCTCGTAATTTTGATAATTCCAATTTTATCCTTGAATATAATAATTGTTTTTTATTATTATTTTATTCAGAAGATTTTAATTCGTTTTTGAAAAAAACTCAATGTTTTTTTTATCCAGTTTAATGTTTTTTCTAAAAATGGGAGCCAATGTCCGTTATAATTATCTTTTGACGAGGTTTCCTAAAGTATTCAATTTTTATTTCTTTCATTGTGATTAATTTATTTAGTTCTGTAATTGTATTATTAATTTGTTTTTTTTCTATTAAATATTGCATTCTTCTTAAACTGTCTACTGTTTCGAAATGTCGTACTGGTGTATCTAATAATTCAATATTTTTTTATATATTTTTTCTATTTTATTCGTCAATAATATCTCTTATTATTTCTCTTATTGCATTAAATATTGCACTAATCATTTTTATCTTTCGATTTTCTTCATTAAACCATTTCGTGATATTGGTCCATTAGTTCGTTCTCTAAATATATTTTCTATTGTTTCAACTAATAATTGTTCAAAATGATCAAAACATGCTAGACTTTCGAGATTTAGTACGGATAGTTTTTCAATAAAATCTTCGTTCAAATTCATCTGGTAAGACTGTTGATTTGTGATATCGTTTTTCTTAATTTAGAATAATCTTTTTCAATGTTATTGTCCGATTGTTCAGTATTGAATAGTAGATATGGTGGTTCTAGTATTCTTAATCTTGGATTCAGACGTAATCTTGGATTCAGACATAATCCGATTTTAAACATATTACTGGTTTAAAAAAATCATCTATTTCGATTATATCTTTGTTCCTGAAATTTAGACTATGATAATTATTTGTTAATGCATAATTGATCTGATAAGTTATAGAGAAAGGATGATTTCATTTTTCCATAAAATCTGTTCGATCTAGTTTGTATTGAATAACTATAGAGTTATCCAGATTCCTATCTTTTAATGATAATCCAAGTTGGATATTGATATTGAATTTAATCTTTCCGGAAGAAAGGTTTCCTTTTCCTTCTGCTATAATACTTTTAGTGTAATTTGTTAGTCTATCGTCTCTGATCTGAAAGGTAATCGGTGAATCGATTCTTTCTTTAAATGTTGATTTGATGATTATCTAAATAGTACTACAATGTGTGTAGGCTATTTGGTTTCTTTGTTTATCTGGGCAGTTTTTCAACCGTTCTAGAATTTGTTCTTTGTTAATGATCGGTAAGATTAATTCTCCTGTAGTTTGTTCAATTGGTACTAGTGTTTCTCCTACCATGATCCCGAATTTTATTATGTTTTTTCGTGATAATTGTTTCTTTATTTTTTCTAGTATGGTTTGTTCAAAGTTTTCATCTATCTGAAGATCGAAGTTGATCTTTCTTATCTTGTTTATATCGATTATTCCGTCAAAGAAATAATCTGCATCTGATTGTATAAAATTATCGAATACAAAGGTTGATGATATACTTGATTCGTTTGTGTAGATAATAATTCATGTTGGTTGGTGTTGGTGATGATCGTTTTCTTGTTGGTGATCCGGAGATCTAATCGGTTTTTTCCAGAGTTCTGGAATAATCTGTTTGATGATTTGAAATATTCTAATCAAAGGCCTCCAGAAGATCGGAATCTTCAAGCCGATCTCTCAAAGAGATCCTTAAGAGAGTTCTGAAATATAAAGATTTATTTACACTCTGTCTTCTCCAAATGGAGAGATCACATATTTATACAACTTTGGAACCCTTATCAGCTAATAATGTAATCTTATGCTGGGGCCCGAATTTTACACGCGTCACTACATAATTAAATACTACAGATTACAACGATGAGGTTTTTGTTAACATTATCTTTTATTGGAGCCTACTACCGACAATATAATTTACATGATCAAAAGTCGTTACTTTAATAACGTGTCTGCCGACTGATCTTCTGATGGTGGTTGGCTGTTCTTTTTCATTTTGTCATTTATCTCCTTGCAGATAGTACATTTGTGATCATCATACCTCATCAGGAAGCTGCAAAGCTGTTCCTTGATGGATTCTTCTAATCCTGCGAATTTTCCTTCTAAGTGATAGAAGTCTAATTCGAAATCTGCTACTACTTGCATTTCTTCCTTAGAAATAGTCGAATTGTTGTAGGTTATGATTAATACATTGTTGCTGGTATAATTGACTTTGATCTCTGAATCCGCAAGGATTCTTCTTGATGCTTTGAATACTTCTAATAATGAGTGAGCTTCCAGATCATCCGGAATCTCATATTCTGATGCATCATCTCTTGAAGGCAAATCTTCTTTTGTTACTCCAAGGTGTATTACAGCCTGTGACTGAATAATCTTTTCCTTTCCAAAGATCGGAACTTAACTCTTAATCTTCAGAAAAACAGTTCTTTCCTTCGCGAATCGTTCAAAATAATTCCTGATAATTGGTTTCATCTTTTTTGGGAATTCTTCGAATATTCTCATCGAGTCAGTATAGATATTGTCGACTAGTCCAAGTTGAAGATAATCAAAGGTTAATAATGGGTTGGCTTCTTCAATGAAGATAGCCTTTGGTCCGACTCTGGTCATTTTTGGGTAAAAACCCATGGTAGTGTGTTTTTTTTTTGTAGTCCACTAAGGATGCTCACTAGGACTGGTATTTCTCGAGGGTGACCTTTTTCAGAGCCTTTTTTTCTTGTGTGGTTGATATTTGTGCTATTCTTGGTATTTTCATCGAGGGTAGTTGGGCTTTTGGTTTAACTAGTTGTTTTTGGGTCATGGTTTTGTATGATTCATTCAGGGCTTTTTGGGTCTCTTCTTTGGTCTGGAAAGCTTGGTGTGAAACCTCCTTTCCATTGGTATGTTGCGAAAAGATCGCATAGTCCGCTTAGATTCCTCTGAATGGTCCGCTGAAAATAGCATACCATTTATTCGGTTTTTCTTCCACCTTGATGTCGGTAGGAAGTGTTACCTTGTCTGATTCTTTTATTGCTTGTTCATGTTTTTGATCTACTTCTATTAGTGTTCCACCAGTTGCTTTTATAATGATGTTCAGGGATTTAATCAGCTCATCCCTCTCCTCAAAGAGTTTTTAGAGATTTTCCTGAATATTCTTGATCTAGTTGTCTTTTTGACTGATCTGATTTTGAATTGCTTTGATTATTCATTCCATTCTCTTGTTAGAGTGTGTGCAAAACAATTGTTTGGTGACTTAATATATTTAATATATGGTTCATATTGGTGCAATTCTAGTTGCCATCTGATTAATCGTCCTTTTCGGAATTCTGGTTGTATTTTATACCTCCAGAATCCTGTTACATATTACGAATCAGTTCGTAATTCGAACATTTTTCCATTTCTTCAAGGTTCGAATACACGCAAGTGTTTCGAGCTCGTGAATTGGATAATTCATCTCTGTTCGTGAGAATGTTCCTGAGATATATTTGCATAATATTGTTTTTTGTTTTTCAGTTTTTGGTGCTTCATTATTATTAGTACGACCGTATTGGTCAAGATGGAGTAATTCTTTTCTATCCTTTATTGCTATCATGCATCCTGCCTAAACTTCTTTGGATGCATCTGTTTCAATAATCAAGAAATCTTTGATCGTTGGATTGTATAATCGTGGTAATACCTTGATATTCTCTTTTATATGTTTTGCCAAATTTGTATCATGGTTAGACCAAGACCATGGTATTTTATCTGATATCTTCTTTTGTAATTGTTTTCGGTCTTTTGCTAGGGATTTCAGAAATCCTTGTTCAGAAACATAATTCAGACACTCAAGGAATCTTTGAATTTGTTTTCTGTCTGATAGTTCATTCGGAAAATTGTTGTATTTTTTCATAAACATTAGTTGTTAATTCAATTTCTCTATTATGATTTATCTTTAATCCAAGATATTCAATTTCTTGTTGTATTAATTTTGGTTTCTTTTTAGAAATTATTAGTCCTTTTTCTTTGCATCTTTCTAAGACGCTGATCAACTTTTCAGTGTGATCTGATCGTGATCCATTTGTGAATATTATAATATCATCAAATGTAAGCTAGACAATATTCTTCTAACCCATGGAGATTTCTATCCATGAATTGTTGGTATATTGCTCGTGTTTGTTTTAATCCGAACGGAAGAACATTCCATTCATAATGCTTTTGTGGAGGGCATGAGAATACCGTTAATGTTTTGTTTCTTCAGACAACCGAGGTTGCCAGTATCCTGATTTAGCGTCAAGGCTGCTAAACTAGTTTTTTCCTTTTACTCTTTCGAGTATATAATCTTTTCTTGGTAATTTGTAGCTATTTCCAATAGTCGCTTCATTTAGCTTTTTATAGTTTATTACCATTCTTCTTTTTCCTCGTTTTATTTCATTATTATTTTCTACGTAGAAAGCCGGGGCCGAATGAGGACATGTATTTTCTCGTATAATTCCTTTGTCTAGTAATTCTTTACATTCTTTAGTAAATTCTTTCACATCTCTATGGGTATATTGTATTTTATTTGGTACATTAATCTCTTCATCGGGATTTTTTAGCTTTATTATTATTAACTAGAAGAGGACTCACGCGATGCGTGGGTTATTTTTATTAATTCTATTGTAATATGTGTCGATTTATATTTGATAAAATATTTCAATTATTTATGTGATTTAAAAAAATATATTTATAAAATTAATGGTTTATTCTAGATATATTCATTGTTGATTTATTTTTTCGATGTCTACAAACAAAATTTAGTTTTAAAACAATACTAAAAATTATATTATAAAATATTATAGTTATCGTTTATTTTAAAAATAATTAAATTTATATTATTTTCATAATTTAATTTTATTATATTGGATTTTAAAATTTTTACAGATGATAATAACAGTTCAATTATAAAGTTCACAAAAAGTCAGTTAACTTCAAATTATATTGAGATAAAAATTATAAAAAATAGTAGTTAATATAATAATGATATTATTTTATATCACAAGTTCTAAAATTTCTAAATTAAAAAACAATCATTTCTTTTTAAATATATATAAATATAAATATATATATATATATATATATATATGCTATAGAAAAAAATATCAATATATTTTATGAAAATTATAATATTTGATGAATAAATTAATTTTTATGATTAAGTTAGAGTGGTTTATATATATAAATTGAACAGTGATAACATAAAACATTAGTTAATACTAAAGATAATTAAAATAGATTATGTATAATTTTATTAAGTCCAATAAGTTTATTTTCTTCAAAGTAATTATAAAAAGTATAAAAATATTATAAAAATAATTATTAACCAAATTAATTTCGATTCAAAATCTTTTTCCTTTTTGGATATTTTTTTTCATTTGGCAAAATTGACAAAGGTTGTTTCTGTGTCATTTTTATATTGCCAATTCTGTACAAGACCTCGATATTTCTATAGACCTCAGATATAGGGTTTAGCATGAATGTCGATGTTTGAAACATCGATATTGATGTTCCACAACATCGAGATTTCTCGATTTTTTTTTAAAATCCGATTTTTAGTTTTTTTCTCAATCCCAATCACTTTTGGTCATTTTTCTAGCAACGTATGCTTATGATGCATGAAATTAAACGTGTTTATGCGATGCAATTACACGGGTTACCTCCCCGCAAAGCACTAATTTAAGGTCATCAGCTTTACCCTCTTGATTTCAGTGGTCTGGTGGTCGCGTTGGACGGAATTGGTTAACTTTCCGCCGTCCAGGAGGTATGTACATTGTCCTGGTACACACGGTCTGTCTCAACTTACAGTCGTTTCTGCTTGTATACTTAGGAATTGGATCGGGAGGTTTCTCTTTAGTACCTGATCCAGCATTAGGAATCTTCAGCGTGATGCTTTGTTTTTGTAGAACTCTTCCATTGGGTTTACCCTTAGATGTCTTCATCAGGAATTCAGGTTTGGCTTTTATCCCGTTCTCTGCCTTTGAGTTTTCTGATTTAGCCACTGGCAGGATGTAGACATCCTCACCATAGGCAATCCCCTTGCCTTTATCCTTTAGTTGCACAATTTGCTTTTCCGGCATACCAGGCAGTTTTTCTGGAATAGTCAACAACTGTGCACTTTCGTCCTTAGCCCGTTATGACTTTGGTTCAGCTTAAATTCGAAGTCCTCATCTCCAATATGCATCTTTATGCATCCCTTTCGGACATGAATTACGGCATCAACAGTGTTGAGGAATGCACGTTCTAAGATGGTTGATTCATCCTTTCTGTTGTCCATATCGATTACTCAAAGTCGACCAGAACATAGACATTCCAACCTTAAGTGGTACATCCTCTCGATGTTGCTTACTGGATCTGTGATGGATCGACTCATCCTCAAGGACACATCAAGGATTATATCGTCCGTTTGTTGGTTGATCAGATACGTCTTTTATGAGTTAATAAACGTAAGGAATTATAAAACCACATACATATACATACATATATATATAAATATATATATATATATATACTCCGGTGTTATTGGAGTTAGGGGTGGACAAAATATCCGAAAAACCGATCCGATCCGTTATCCGAACCGAAAATTCGGATATCTGGAACTCCGTATTAGATACGGATATTGATTTCAAAATATTTGTCAGATATAGATCGGATACGGATATCAAAACAAAATTATCCGACATAACCGATCCGATTCGTATTTTTTAATAATTTTAATAATTATGACTAATTTTGTAATTAGTTTATATATTAGGGTTAAAGAGTCGGATCCCATGTTTCCTAAATAATTCTGCTGCAGGCTTTTTCCCTTTCCTCTTTTTTTTTTCAAGATTTCCAACACACTGTGACTTCTTCTGCTGCCTTCCACTCTTTTTCACTCCCTCTATCATACTTCTTCAGTCTCCGCCAATTCTCTCTTCTTCTCTATCGTTCTTTCTATTGCAGATCTTTGGATCTAAAGGTATCTTTTTATTCGTCGATTTGTTCTTTATTTCAATATTTTTTATTTTTTATTGGATTATCAACCGTAATTTCTATCAATTTATTGCATACAGAGATTTGTCCGAAAAAGATTTTGTTCGAGACATTTTTTTGTTTTAGATAGAGATTTCTTCGGATGGATATTTGTTAGGGGTTAAGCATTTTTACCCGAGACCCGCGGGTTTCCGGGTATCCGGTCTCACGAGTACGTACTCAGATTATATGGTTTGATGAGAACGAGATAGAGACCGGGTTTTTATCTCACGAAACCTGAGTTCCGGGTTTCGGGTTCGGATTTTGATATATCTGCACGGGTTATCTCTTGGGTACCCAGAAAATATGAAAATTATAAAAATACCCCTTATTTTAAATATATTTACAAAACTACCTATTTCTGAACCTAACCCTAACCCTAATTATCTAACTCTCTTTCGGTCTCTCCCCTCGATTTGGCCTTGCTGCGCCTCCTCTCAGTCTCTCTCACACTGTCGACCGTCGCCTGAAATTGAGCTCCTCCTATTCTCTTTTCGTCCGTCGTCGCCTGAGCTTCAGCCTCCATCGTCGCCGTGCTCTCTGTTCGTCCGCCTCCTCTCTCTCGGTAAGAGCCTCTCCCTCGTCGCCTTGTGCTTCCGTCTTCTCCCTCGTCGCGAATCTCTTTGTTCGACCGAGTTGGAAGCTCTCTGTTCGTCCGCCTCCTTTTTCTCCATCGCCGCCGCTCTCTTTCTCTCCCTCGGTTTGACCGTCTCCGTCTCAATCGTCTCTTCCTTGCTCCGCCTCAGTCTTCGCCGTCGCCGTTTTCTTTCTCTCCCTCGGTAAGAGCTTCTCCCTCGTCGCCTGAGCTTCTGTCTTCGCTCTACTGATTTAAGTGTACTCCTTGTTACAGGTTCGATCCATATGTATGTTTGAAAATCATGTGTATTTCAATATCTTGTTGATTTTTTGTTCTAACTAATGTGGTTTTTTTTGTTTGTGGAGGTTTGTTCAAATGTGTCGGATACGGATATTTTTTTCGGATCAAAATATAATATTTGTACACATCGGACATAGATACAAATATCTCTTGAACATAAAAGAAATATGACCAACTGTGGTTCGAATGTATTTGGAACGAGCATAAAGAAATTAAGCATACTGCCCACCCCTTAATTTATATTTCTAAAAATAATTTTATTTATTTCATGCAGATTTTTTCTAATGATTTATATTTAATTTTGTTTTCTACCAGTAATTTACAATTTATTTATTTTAATTCAAATATTAAAAATATAACATATAAAGTCCTCATGTTTATATCTTCGCACACTTTGGTTCATAAGGGTATGTAAGATTTTTCCTTGTTACGCGAGAGTAAATTTGACATTTGATAATTGATTCTAATTTATTGATGTTTCACAGAAATTGTTACGACACCAAAAGTTCAGTTGTGTAATTTACCCCTCTGCACCGTTGTGAGAGAGAGAGATGGGGAAGAGGGCGAAGAGTTCGAGGAAAGGGAAGAAAGCATGGAGGGCGAACATAAGCACGGAGGACATAGAGGATTTCTACGAGAAAACAACCAAGGATGCTCTCTCCGGTGGCAATCTCTCCGCTGCTCCCACAGAGGAGCTCTTTCACGTTGACAAATCCCGAGGTTTTTGTTTCTTCTGTCTCTGCGTATTCTTTTAGTTTCCGGGTTCTCTTGGTTGTATGGGTCTAGGTATTATAGTTCTCTTGTGGTTCAAATCGATTGTTGTTGTGATTCCTGTATTTTTCTTTTGGGTGCTTAGAAGCTGCAAAATATTGAGCCTTTTCCGAGATTTGGGCTCTAAAGTGTGAATTTTTTCTTGCTTTGGGTTCTGCAATCATCTCTTGAGTTGCATGTCTCTGTTCTGAAGTTTACTGGAGGAAGAACTGGGAAACTCTGAGCATATCTGTTTAGGGATGTAAGTTATCTGGTTGCTTATAGATTAGAGTAGAGATCGGAATTTACATGGATTGGATGGGAACTGACCTTTATAATGATCAAGTCAAATTGGTCGCTTTCTGTGAAAATGCAAATTATAAGTGATGCAAATCATTCTTTCCTACAAGTTGGAGAATATGCCTTGTTTTGTTCTAAATAATGTGGGTTATCTCATATTTGAACAGCGTACCGACGAAGTTAATGTTCTTCAGTTCTCATGTTCTAGAGCTTCTGCAGATTGATTTGAAAATAAAAAGTATTATATCTTTTACATATGATGTCAGATCTTTCGGTGAAGCGGAAGATTGAGAAACATAGGGCGAAGGTGCTCCGGTGTGACAGCATTTTGCAGAAAAACCCCTTTGTTCAGGCAGTGCTGTCGTCAAAGCCTAAGGCGAAGAAAAATGAGAAAACATCTGTCAAAGCAACTGAACCACCCAAAGAAGTTCAGAAGGTTAGGTATCGATCACCAACAGGTAAGGTGGTTTTCTTGTAATGATTTGTGAAGCTTATTTTCTTAATGTTTTTCCTATGTTGTAGGTTAATGGTGATGATTCTGGAATGGTGGACTTGTGGGATGATGGCCAAGGTCCGTTTGGTGTAATCTTTCTATTTGCAGATTGTTTCTTACATTCGTTGTTTCCATCTCTTCCGTGATATCATTTTTGAAAAAGAATTCTTTTGCAACATCTTGCAGGGGAACAAAAGAATTATACTAGAAAGGTAACCCTGGTTTGCCATTATTGTTTGATTTTTCTTCTGTTCTTGTAGCTGAAATATTCGTTAGACGGAAGCTTACCCTATTTACTGGAATCACACGGTATACAGGTTCCTGCTGTAGAAGTTGAACCTGCAGGATGTTCATACAACCCTTCATTTGACAGTCACCAGGTGATGGATGCTATGAACGATGGCTCTTGTAAGCGAGCTTATTTACTGGTTAATGTGCTCATTCTGTACTTATTATTCCTTTCCAGGATGTGTTGGCTGAAGCAGTTGCTCAAGAAATGCAGAAAGTCTACAAGGTGGAGTTGGGGCCAGAGCCTGTTCCTTTGACCATTGAAGGAGAAAAAATTACTGAAGAAGATGTGAGTATCATTCAATTGTATTATTTAACCTATTGCATTGTTGATTTTCTGCAACCTTAAAGAACATGTCCACTCACACTTTCAACTGACCACTCGCTGCTGTTGTTTCTGTTGCTGTTGCTATCTCAGAGGTACTTTCTAGAAGTGGACAATGGTAGTGAGGGGGAAGATGATGCAGATGATGAGAACAAGGGAACCGAGTCAGAGAAAAGGTGAGGCTTCTTATAATGACAGTTACCGTTTGTTTGCACATATCACAGTTAAAGAGTCGGATCCCATGTTTCCTAAATAATTCTGCTGCAGGCTTTTGAAAACAAAGAGGGTGACCCGTGTGGAATTGAACAAGCGAAGTAGACAAAAAGAACAACAAAAGAAGGAAGCTGAGGAAAAGAAGAAAACTGAGATATCGAAAGAAATTGACAGGTTTAATGATTTCCAATCCTGATGTCCATGGATGCAAACGCACAAAAGAACATGTTCTTACGGCTGTTTTCGCTTATTTCCTTTATGTAGTTTGCCGAGCATCTTACAAGAAATAGCCAACGAAGACGAGGAAAAACAGAAGAGACATCTACGGCGAGTCATTGCTAAGCTGGAAATACTAAAGACACGTCCTCCTCGGCTGGGAAAACACAAGTATGAAAAGCTTCTTATGCCTTGTACAATTTCTCTATGCTGGTTTATGCTTCCAATTTTCGATGTGGGGATCTGTATTTCAGATTTGAGCCTGCTCCAGTTCAAGTCCTGTTATCTGAAGAAATCACTGGATCACTTCGCAAGCTAAAGGCAAGTACTTTTTTTTTCTTCCCCTCCATTCTCTGATTCCTCGGCCCGGAAAGAAGAAACTAAAAGAACCCCCCTTCCTATGGTGATAGGCGTGTTGCACACTTGCGAGGGACCGGTTCAAGAGCTTGGAGAAACGAGGACTGATCGTCCCGACAAAGAACACAAGGTTAGTCAATTCAGGTCTTGTAACAAAACCAGACTTCCATACCCACTGAGACATGAACATGAAGAACAAAGTTTGATTCTACAAATTCTGACGGTCGTGTTTCAAACAGGAAGATTTAGAAGCAGTTTTCCCTTGCCAGAAGGAAGCCTCAGACATCTCCCATCGGTTCATATACTTTTGAGCAGATTTGCTAATGTTTAAATATTCATTGTATGTTCAAGAAGCATGTCTACTGAAACTCACTTCAACAATTTTATTTCTTGCAATCACAAATTTCGGTGCATCTTTTAATGTGTGTGATGAAGTGTAATTATTTCGTTCAAATGAGAAAAAGGGTCCAATAATTCCAACACATACATAAATACATTCAACGATTTACCATAAAAAAGATTTCAACTTTGGTTGCAATACAAGAAAGACACAAACAGATCAGTAAATACATCGATACATTCAACAATTTACCTTTAGAAAGATTGAACCATAAGCAAACGAGAACTGGGTCGGTCTTGAGGGGCAAGCAAGCTTATTTTGTCTTCGATTTCCCAGCGAAAGTCGGCGATAGGGAGAAGTCATGCGGATTCTTGCTGCTCGCTTAGCCAATGTAAGCATTATTAAACCATCCTCTGAATTTTCGTTTCTGAAATTCTTCGGCTTTCTCTTAATTGATCAATGGTTGAAATTGCAGTACTGTTGCAGAGGGTGATATCCGTAATACCCCCTCCTCAAGACGGGGACGGAAGGAACAGGCTTGAGATATTCATTCGAGACAACAAACTCGTGAACAACGAAGGCTGCAAAGCTTTGGTAAAAATGTCAGCTAGCTGGTTCTCGGTAGAAACATGCATCAGGAGAAGGAACCCAACTTTTAGTTTATCACGAACGAGATGACAATCGATCTCGATATGTTTAGTTCGCTCGTGAAAAATCGGATTTGTTGCAATGTGATTTGCAGAGCGATTATCACAGAAAAGCTTCGCAGGCCCAGTGACAGTAATGTGTAAATCTTGGAGAAGATTGTGTAGCCAGACTAACTCACAAGTGGCATTGGTTAAGGAGCGATATTCCGCCTCTGTGCTGCTTCGGGAGACCGTAGTCTATTTCTTGGCTTTCCATGAAATCAGGGAGTCTCCAAGGAATACACAAAATCCAGATGTGGATCGACGGGAATCTAGGCAAGTTGCCCAGTCGATGTCGGCAAAGCATTAAGGCACAGAGAGAAAGAAGCAGAGTAAAACACACCCTGTCCAGGGTTGTTCTTCAGGTAACGGACAATCCTCTGTGCAACAGCAAGATGAATCGAAGTGGGACAAGACAGGAACTGACTGAGCTTATGAACCGCATAAGCAATGTTAGGCCTGGTGATTGTCAGGTAGAGTAGCCTTCCAATGAGACGCCGATAAGCAGTAATATCAGGAAGGGGATCGCCGGAATCTTTAGAAAGACGGACTCCTAGATCGAGAGGAGTGGAAACTGGTTTGCAAGCCAAGAACCCAGAATCATCGGTCAGATCAAGACAGTATTTTCTTTGGCTGATAGAGATCCCAAGCTTGGAGCGAGTCACCTCTAAACCCAGAAAATACTTAAGCTCCCCTAGATCTTTGATATTGAACTTTTGATGCAACAAAAGCTTGAGGTGCTGAAGGGCAGAATCGTTGTTACTGGCAATAACAATGTCGTCTACATAAACTAGCAACGCAACGAAAGAATTTCCAGTCTTCTTGACAAACAGGGTATGGTCGAAAGAAGACTGAAGAAAACCATCAGCAAGTAAGACATTGGCAAAGGTAAAGTACCATTGGTGAGAGGCTTGACGCAGCCCATAAGGCGACTTTTGCAGCTTGCAAACGGGATTGTCAGGCAATGAAACCCCAGGCTGTGGTGTATAACTAGGAGGTAGCACCATGTAAATCTCTTCATCAAGCTCGCCATGGAGGAAGACATTGGTCACATCCATCTGTGTCAAAGTCCAGTGATGTGTCGCTGCCAAAGCAAGGAGTAATTTCACGGTGACAAGCTTAGCAATAGGCGAGAAAGTATCCAAAAAATAAATCCCTTCCTGCTGTGTGTAACCCTTAGCAACCAAACGTGGCTTAAAATGATCAACCGAGCCATCAGAGTGACGTTTAATTTTGTACACCCACTTGCAGCCAACAACCTTTTTCCCAGGAGGAAGGGAGACAACATACCAAGTGTTGTTCCCATCAAGGGTGGCGAGCTCAGTGTCCATGGTTTTCCGCCATTCAACAGCGGATACAGCCTCCTTGAAAGACTTAGGTTCAGAAGCAAAGTTGATGTTTAAAACAAAAGCTCTGTAAAGGGGAGAAAAGCGATTATAGGATAAGACCAATGAAAGAGAATATAAAGGAGAAGAAACAGAAGGCAAGAGATAACAATGATAATCCTTGAGATATGAAGGAGGATGTGGGTGACGGTGAGGACGAGAAGAAACAAGGGTCGGCAGAAGGGAAGGATTAGGAGGTGAAGAAACAGAGGCAGAGGCTGATTCAGGAGATATAGAATCAGAGGGAGAAGACGAAATAGGGGGAAGTGAAGGTTGGGAGGATGAAACAGAGGGAAAAGAAGCCGAAAGATTATCATGAACGGGAATTGAGAAGATAGAATCTGAAAAAGAAGAAGGATCATTACCAATAGCAAAAGGAAACATGTTCTCGTGGAAAACAACGTGCCGAGAAATGAAGATGGAATTAGAATCTAAGTCAAGGAGCTTATACCTTTTGTATCCGGGAGGATAACCCAAGAACACCAAGCTCGGGCACGAGAAGAGAACTTATGCCTGGCTGTTGTGGGAGAAGATGCATACGCGAGACACCCAAAAGCGCGCAACTCGACATTGCAAAACCTCAAAGGATGACATGTGCATCAAAACAGGGGAAGGAGTCCTGTTAATAAGGTAGGTTGTTGTACGAACGCAATCAGACCAGAATGACAAAGGTAAATGCGCCTGAAACAGCAGAGCCCTGGCCACATTAGGCTGATGTTGATGCTTTCGTTTCGACCACTGAATTCTGCTCGGGAGTGTGAACACACGAAAAATGATGAATGATCCCTTTGGAGAGAAAATAATCAAAGAACTTGAGTTCATTCGCATTGTCAGAATGCACGACCTTAATAATCGAACCATATTGTGTTTCAATTAAGGTAACAAACTCCGGAACAAGCCTCAGAACATCGCTTACAAATTATATATAGGTAACAGATTAATTATTTTATTGTAAATAGATGTATTTGTTAGAAAAAATATTTTTATTAGAATATATTATAATGTAAAATTATATATATTAGTTTCTATTATAATATTTGAGTGATTTTATTATTTATTTTATTATAAACTGTAATGATAAATTATATATAGATATGTATTTTTAATTACACAATAAAAATTATAAAAATGATGAGATAAAATATGATGTGACTTACCTAAATAATGAATATGTCAAATGACCAATAAGATTTGAAAAAATGGATGGTGTGGAAGATGAAGTGGCTTCACCAGAATCTTTTAAACATCTTTATTAATATATATAGATTTTTAATTAATTCCAATTTTTTATTTAATTATTATTAATTAAGAATAGTAACGTATTCTGATTGTATATGTGAAAAGGTGAATAGCAAAATTATTAAATTGGGATCTTAAACGGTGGCCAACTTGAACATTTATTATATACACTAATGATACCGTCTCCGCCGGAGACACAGTCGATCGGTACCGGCGCCCACATGACGGACTCACATGCATAGCCCAGATTTCTATTTAAAGATTTTATCTTTTAATTTTTCCAAAAAAAAAATGTGTTCTTTGGCTAATATTTGTATTAAATCACTGTTGTATCTTGCGCTATTTTTAATTGTGAATACTAAAAGATAAAATATTAAAAGATCTATCAATTATGAATTTATTTGCATATGTTTTTAATCTTTTGTCATTTCTATTGTACAAATATATAATGTTGATCAGATCCATGTATGAATATTATATTGATTAGATTCATATATTAGATTGATAATTTTTAGCGGATTTATGGTGTATTATGCGTATGTATAGGTTTATCCATTTTTATCTTATTTTTTATTTTATTACACATATTTAAATTTTTTTGTTATCTTGATATAAAAATATAAATAGATTGCTATAATTAAAAAAAAGAAGTAAAATTCTATTTTTATTATATAAATAACAAATGATGATTGATGATTGATAAATTTCTATTGAGTGATTATGGTTTGTGATGTACATGTTATATGATGATGTTTTTTAATGGATTTTATTGGACCGTTAGAATGAGTTGAACTGTTGATATTAATTAAATTTTGACATGATATTTGGAAAGATTAGAGAAGTAAAGAATTGAGTTAGGGACTATGATGTGACCTCAAACTATGCTAAAAATATTTTAAAAGTTAGTTTTAAGACTATGGTACGGCGGTGATCCGTATGTGATGCATGGTATGATAACAATCGGGGCATGGCAGCGATCCATGTGGAGTGGTATCCCCGACTACGACGGCGATCCATAGAGGATTATTGCTATTGGTTGAGTTTTGAGGTCATGGTACAACGGCGATCCGTATGTGATGACATAACGAACCAAGCATAACAGCGATCCATGTGGAGTAGTAATCCCGACTACGGCGGCGATCCGTAGAGGGCTATTGCTATTGGTCGTGTTTTGATAACCCCGACTACGGCGGCGATCCGTAGAGGGTTATAACGATATTTTTTGTCTTGTTTTATAAAAAGAGTTTTAAGCTAAGTCTGATGGGTATTGAATGATCTTAGAGTCTGGACTCGTCTTAAAGAATCGAATAAAGAAAAGATAAGAGAAAAGTGCGAAGAAAAATGAGTTTGCTTGAGTTAGAATGTTGATTGTATTTGTTTTTTATTTGATTGTCTATGTTGGGTATGGAGGTGAGGTTTATAGTCTTGCGACTTCACTGAGCTATTCGCGTAGCTCACCCTTTCCTTTTTTTTTCCACAGGTGAAAGTTGAAACAGATTGTTTTGGTTGGACTCGTTAGTTGTCAGACAGAAACACGAATGATTTGATTTTCTATTTTTACGAGTTTAGAATTTTAGACTTATGTTATTTAAGACTTCCACTGTAGACTTGATATGATATATTTAGTCTTGAATAAACTGGATTTCTTCAGAATCCAGGTGGCGGCGATTCAACGGGTCCAAAATACCGGATTTTGGATCGTTACATGAAAACTGATTAACGACAAGCGTTTATGATAATAAATGTTCGATGTAAAATTAAACTTTTCTTAAGTTACGTTTTTTATGAATTTGTCCGTAATCGGTAAGTCTTGCAAAGCTTTTTATCTGGTCTAAATTTCACCTTATCTAAAATTTTAATAAACTTCATCTTTAAGATATAAAAGCAACCGCTTTTTTATCAGACCATCATTGTAAACCTCAAAAACACGTAAACTCTTCTGTTTCTCTTTTGATAAGTTTATTACACTCCTCTAGTAGTTGTCCAAAATTCTCATTGGTTCACTAATGTTCACTATTTTTTAAATAATAATTATACTAAAATGATTTAATATTATAAGAAAATTTTTATGATGCATTGATGCTATTTTAAAGATGGTATTAATAAATTTTTTTGTTTTTATATTTCAAACCCGTTATGTTGGATGAAGTAATTTAGTGATAATGATCCACGTACTTATTCCCAAACTAAATTTTTAGTTCATGAAATAAATAAATTTTTTGATAATTTTTTTAGTTCAATCCAAATGTCAATTATAGTGTCATGTTAAAAAATAAACCCATATAAATTATACATATAGTGTTTTGTTATATAATCAAAGTTGAAAAGGAAAAAAATTATGTGGTTTATTGCAAAGAAAAAAATTATTCTTAGTCACATTATATCACCCGATGGGCGACACAACTACATTTTGTCAAAATTATGTTTCCTTACATAATTATATATTTATGTCACTCCAACGTATAATTTGTTATCATTCTTAGATTTCGCCAAAACCATTTTCCCACCTCTTTGCTATGTTAATACAGAGGGTTCTATTAGATACGATTTTTAGAGTTCAAGATTTTTCATGGGATAAACAAAGGTCATGTTTTTTTTTTGTTAACCACTATGCTTCCCCGAACCTTCGACCTGACTACATCCACCATAGATTCGAAAGCAGCCTTTAGAGTGAAAATGGGAAACAAATATATGATGCAAGTAAAATTAGATTATGTGATATGATTAAGAATAATAAATGATACAATATTATTATATCAAATATTGTATATCTGATTTATTTCCGTTGTATCTATATTTTCTTTTACTTTGTTTATTAATTTTTCTATAAATATTTGAATCATTTTCATTGAAGGTAACTAGAAGAAGAAGAGATGTAACAATTAAAGTAATTCCATTTTTTTCATTTTCGTTCTTTCTTATTTATTTTATTCTCGCATTTTATTTTCAATATGTTATCAGAACTTGGTCGCGATCTGGACTATATATTTTTTTTTTTAATTTTCTAATCTCTTCTTTCATTTGCGTTTTAGATGTTCATATATTCAAATCTTTCAAAGGGAGTAAAAAAAATAAACTTCAAACAATGTGTTATGACAAAAAAAAGTCAAAGCTAAAAACTCTAAGATCAAGCAAGATGCTATGACAAAAAGAGTTAAAACTAAAATTTTAAAGTCAAGCGAAGTGATTTGAAAATGGTTAATACTCTCTAAAGAACAAAATTTAGTGTTTATGAATTTTTGCAAAAGCAATGAAAATGTATGAGTGATTTATAGCATTATCAATTCAAGATTGACTTTTTTCATTCTTTCAAAATCAATCTTGAGGGAGAATGTTAAGATGGAAAACAAATGTATGATGGGAGTAAAATTAGATTTTGTGATATGATTGGGAATAATAATGGATACAAAATTATTATATCAAATATTGTGTATCTGATTTGTTTCCATTGTATCTATAATTTTTTTTACTTCATTTATTAATTTTTCTATAAATATTTGAATCATTTTCATTGTAAGGTAATTAGAAGAAGAAGAGATGTAACAATAAAAGTAATTCCGTTCTTTTCATTTTCGTTATTTCTTATTGGGTGGTTCAACTAGTAAACTATGAAGCAAAGTTTTTTTTTAATTGAAGTTCGAGTCTCCATTTATAAAAGGCATTCACTCCTATTTTCCGTTATTTTGAGAGATATAATCATAAAAAGTTGGCTAAATTTTTCGATTATAAAAAAATAAATAAAAATAAAAGATTGGGGAGAAAGCTAGGGTTTCTTAATGGCCTCCCCGCACAGATTTGTTTATAATAAAAATAATTACAACGTGCAAATAGAAAAAGAGAGTGATAGATTTAACCAAAAAAAAGTGGATAGATTATGGAAAATCTATCACACCACAAGACTTGGACTTAAACAAAACAAATTTTGAAATATTCAAATTAATAAAATGAGCAAACTTATTTCCAACATATTTGTCTTTTCATTTTAAAATTTTCTATTTCAGATTCAAATATATATATATACACACACACGTACTCACTTGGACCTTATTTTCCGGTGGTCGAGACTAATCTGCAGTCAAAAAGTATAGCTTTGAATTTTATTTTTCAACATAATATTCGACCTTGAAATATTATGTCTAACCTTTAAAGTTATATTTTATTCACCTTATAAAAAATATGAATTAAAGATGAGAATTTAATAGTATTTTGATTACTTGATATGCGTGTGTTATTCTTTTCTACTTTTTTTCAGTAAAAAATACTAATATTTAGTTATTTACGGCCTTTTAGGCTAATTTATATAGACCGCTAAATTTTAGAAAAATTATTATCAGATTTTTATCTGAATTTTCAAATATATATGAATTTGCAAGTGGAGTTTCCAAGAAAAGGAAAGGTTGAAACCGGGTGCAAGCAAGCGAGTCCAAACACGATTAACCAATGGAAAAAAAATCAAAGAAAATTTCATATCGTTTGTGAATAAAAATGGATTTATTTCTATAACATTTCGGACTGTATATAATTTAGTATATTCATAATGGGATGGGTGAATGCATATTTGTCATGTTTCCCATTTTAATTTGTAACAAACGATGACACATTTTCGTGTCATTTCACCACTTTTATTTTTGCTCCTTTTTGGGCATAAACACTAATAATTTAGATATTTTTGTATCCCTCCATGCCATTTTTTTTTTCATATTTAAAAGAAACACTTAAAACCATTTTGTTTTTTTTACGTGCAAAAAAATTGGTGAAATTGGGTAAAATGGTGCGACTTTCCAATACACACTAATATTTGTTACCTTTCCCATTTTAGTTTGTAAAAAAAAAATGATGACACGTTTTCTTGTCAATTTACCACTTCTTTTGCCCTTTTTATTTTTGGCATACACATTAACAGTTGAGACATTTGTTTCTTTCCAATACACACTAATATTTGTTACCCTTCCCAATTTAATTTGTAAAAAAGAAATGATGACATTTTATTGTCATTTTACCACTTCTTTTGCTATTTTTGTTGTGTTTTTGCCGTAACAGGGTGTAATAATTTAGGGGTTTGGTTCCCCCCGTGATCCATTTTTCTTTTAATGCTAAAAAAATATAATTATAGAAATCGAATAAAATAATGTGGACTTTCCAGTTTGACCAACCACCATATCTCCCGCTTCTCTCTCTCTCTGTCTGAGGCTTCAAACGCGTGTAATGTCCGAATTCGTTTGTGAAATCAAACCGAAATTTGTACTGAAAACGCCCTAATCGTACTTCTTTGCAGTACATTCTCTCTCTCTCTCTCTGGCAATTCCTTCACCCCCGCCCTTCCAGTTATTTATAAATTCATCGTCCCCAGAAGCCATTCTCTGTATTTCATGGGTGCGATCCCGGGGAATTTTCTTGCTCCCTTCACGCCTTTTTTATTACTGGGTCACCGATTTCTCCACGGCTTCTCTAATCCGATTTTGGGTTCGACCGACAGCTCCCAGAGATCTCCTGAATTTCGGGAAGTCCTATTTGTCTTCCATATTCGGGAATTTTGATTTCCGACGTGATCGGTGCTCAGGAAGCGCGATTCGTCAGGTGAGCTGAGAATTCGTTGGCGTCTTTGCGATTTTTTCATTCGAGATCCTTGTTTGTTTCATCCCTTCCTGTTGTTCGATTTCGAGTTTCTTTCTATAATAGATCGAGAATTCGATCATTCTTAGCAGTTCAGCGATGATGGCGTAAATCACAGCGTCGAAATGTTACTGAGAAACCGAGATATAAAATACGAGAAACCGTCTTTTTGAATTCCGAGCTTCTCCATGGTTATCAATACGTGATTCTGTTTGATTTTCGTGTTGTGATCAGACATATAAACTCATCATCATTGCATGATATGTTAAGAGATTATGACATGCGCAAGTGTTGTTCCATGCCTGTTTGGCTGGTAAGAAACAGAGAAAAGATATGGGGATTTTTTTCTTGTCCATATACGACGAGCAGAATGCTGTCAATTTCCGAGCATTTGAACGTTTCTGTAGCTTAGCTCATGAACTGGGTTTCCACGTTTCAGGAATCTGCAGCGACTGAACTGTCTAGACAAGAACAGGGAACAAACCAAGATTAGTTTGATTCCAGATAGGGTCTTGATGGATAGCGATAAGCTCAACCAAGAGAACGATCACATGGGAGAAGAGACTTATCAGAACGATTCCAGTGATATGGGGAAACCGCCGCCATGGACGCAACAGATCACAGTTCGTTCAATTGTGGCAAGCTTGTTCATCGGCATTGTGTACAGTGTGATATGTCTAAAGCTGAACCTGACCACGGGGCTGGTTCCGAATCTGAACATCTCATCGGCCCTGTTGGCGTTTGTGTTCCTTAAATCATGGACAAAGGTTCTCCACAAAGCCGGCATTGTCACTACCCCATTCACACGACAAGAGAACACCATCGCTCAGACATGCACTGTTGCATGTTATAGCATTTCTCTTGCAGGTACGAGCAATAGTAACTTTGTACAAGTATATACTGGTATAGTCTGAGCTGACATCGATCGACCATTTTGTTGAAAACGTGGAATTTCGCAGGTGGCTTTGCGTCGTATTTGTTGGGTTTAAATAGACGAACTTTCGAGCTGACGGGAGGGAGTAGTACCATAGGAAACAATCCTCGTGGTATAAAAGAGCCCGGGGTTGGCTGGATGACTTCTTTCCTCTTCGTCACAAGCTTCATCGGGCTACTGGTATTGGTACCTCTCAGAAAGGTAGGATTTTTACGTATCAACACGAGCATATATGTGTAATAGTTATGGCCATAAATCTGAAAGGAATCCATTAAAGGTCATGGTAAACAATCCAATCATATGCTAAAGCAGTAAATTTCGATTCTTAAAGTTCTGCAACTGTGGATCAGGCTTGTATTGAAGAGATGAAAAAAGTTGTATTAGATATCACATCTGTTATTGTGATTTTTTGGGGGATGGACTGATTCCTAACATGAATCAAATACATATTGCGATCTTGTTGTGACAGATAATGATCGTCGACTATAAACTCACGTACCCGAGTGGAACAGCTACGGCCGTTCTGATAAATGGCTTCCATACTAGCAAAGGAAGCAAGACAGCCAAGTATGTAATTCTTGAATCTTGAAAGTATCTGTCTACTCTAGGAATCAGGACGTTAGCGGGGTACTGAGATTTGTCTAGCTATCTGTGTCCTCGTTCTGATCTCGATGGATATATAACTCATCGAATTCTTGTTTGTTTCGTTCACAGGAAACAGATTCGCGGGTTTATAAAATCCTTTGGCTTTAGCTTTGTGTGGGCATTCTTTGGATGGTTCTATTCAGGCGGCAAAAATTGCGGGTTTGCTAAGTTCCCTACATTTGGGTTACAAGCTTTGAAACACACGTAAGCCCCTTCTTTTTTGTGGTTGCAACTCGACAGAAGTTCAAACACAACTCTATGCTGTTTCCAAATTACAGTCTACCCTCTGATCTGTGATTGAAAAGATATAATCTTTTTCGGGTTTGCAGATTCTTCTTCGATTTCAGTATGACATACGTCGGTGCGGGAATGATATGCTCGCATCTGGTGAATCTGTCATTGCTCCTCGGTGCGATCCTCTCGTGGGGAATCATGTGGCCTTTGATAAGCCGACTCGAAGGCAAGTGGTTCCCAACAGGATTGCCAGAGACCAGCATGAAGGGCTTAGACGGCTACAAGGTCTGAAAATTACTTATAACCTATTCATCGTGAATAAAAAAATCTCGTCCTCCTCATTGATTGTTGCTGCCCTTTACAGGTGTTTATATGCATAGCTTTGATCTTAGGAGATGGGCTCTATAACTTTTGCAAGATCCTCTTTTTCACCAGCAGAAGCATCTATGCCCGATTCTTGAAAACCAATATAAACTCCAGTAAGTAATCCGCTGAATCATAGTTTTTCTCTCGATAAAACGATATCGTTAAACTCTCTTATATGTACATATTTGCAGGGACTGTTGTTCCAAGCAATGACACCGAGCAATCTGAGAAGCTCCAACGAGAGAACGAAGTATTCATACGGGAGAGCATTCCGCTATGGGTGGCTTGCGTCGGATACTTGATCTTCTCAGTCATATCAATCGTCGTGATCCCTCTGATGTTCCCTGCCCTAAAATGGTACTTTGTCGTCGTGGCTTACCTTCTAGCGCCGTCTCTGAGCTTCTGCAATGCTTACGGGACGGGTCTGACTGACATGAACATGGCTTACAACTACGGGAAAGTGGCTCTGTTCGTGATAGCAGCACTGGCAGGGAAAGACGAAGGGGTCGTGGCCGGAATGATGGCTTGTGGTCTAGTCAAGTCCATAATCTCGGTCTCAGCCGACCTGATGCACGATTTCAAGACGGGTCACCTCACTATGACCTCCCCTCGTTCCATGCTCGTGGCTCAAGCCATCGGGTCGGCCATAGGCTGCGTGGTCGCGCCTCTCACCTTCTTCCTCTTCTACAAGGCGTTTGATGTCGGGAACCCGGACGGAGACTACAAGGCTCCGTACGCTATCATCTACAGGAACATGGCCATCCTCGGAGTACAAGGCGTGTCGGCTCTGCCCGGTCACTGCCTTCAGCTCTGTTACGGGTTCTTCGCCTTTGCGGCGGCGGCAAACCTGGTGAGAGATACGGTGCCGAGGAAGTACGGGAAGTGGATACCGTTGCCGATGGCGATGGCGGTGCCGTTCTTGGTCGGGGGTGCGTTCGCGATAGATATGTGCGTGGGGAGTCTGGTGGTGTTGGTGTGGAATAGGGTGAGTCGGAGTAAGGCCGCTGTGATGGTTCCGGCCGTGGCGTCCGGTTTGATATGCGGCGACGGGCTTTGGATTCTACCGTCATCGCTGCTGGCTCTGGCTGGGGTTAAGCCTCCTATCTGTATGAACTTCACCCCCAGCCACTGATAAGAAAAAAAGACTGAACTTGTTTTAAGCAATTAAAAAAAAAGGACTGGCGTTCATTTCTTAATATTACAGCGAGCTCTGATTCTCCGACCGCCGGAAAAGATCCGACAAAAAAAAATCTCCGTACAGATCGCCGATCAGAAATGTGCACCAGCGCTTCACCGGAACCGCCGCAAATAAGAAGCCAACGGTCACCGGAACTAGTCTTCTCTTGTTGAGGGTTAATTCAATTTTAGAGTTTTATTAGTTTGTCTGTACAATTAAGTATTTGAATTGGTTATAACTTTTTTCTTTAGTAATAATGAGCCAAACAATAAACATGTCAAGGGAAAAGGGTCATACATTCAGATTCAAACGAAATATGAGAGAACCAACCCAAACCGGTTCAGACGGCCGGTTAACAAATAAATCAAACCAAACCAACTCCTGCTAATTTTGGTTCGAAATCAAATCAAACTAACCTTACCCCGAAGTGTTAATTTTGGTTCGAAATCCAAAATTCGGTCTGACCGACCAGAAAAATAGCGGACTTCAAATCTAAATATTTTGGTCCAAAAAATTTTGAACTTTTTGGGACTGAATTCAAATCGGTCCGAAAACTCAATTTTTTTTAAAAAAAATTAATTTTTAAAAAAAAATCAGCAGGCCAGGTTAGACCCAAATCTAAAGTCTATAGGACCGAAATTCGAGTTTAGTTTTTTAGACTCGAGCCCAAAGGCCCCAAACCTAAAACCCTCAGACAGCCCCCGATTGACACTTCTACCCCGAGCCATCATCACACATACATTATTCTCTCATAAATCATAATATTCATTTCTGAAACTACAATTTCATTATTCGTGCATCAGATTTGCTACCATAACCATAAAAGCAAACCAAGCTTATTACCGACACAGTCCGATATAGTTTTTGCATCTTTACGGTCACAAATTAAGATGCGTTAGGGGAGGAACACTTCACTTCACAGCTTCGAAGCCGCTGCTTTGTCCAGAAACCAAACCAGTTCGTCCTCAGCTGCAAGGGAACCAGCAGGTAAATTCCCAGTGCTCTTCAGAGACTTCTCCACTGATTCGGCTTTCCCAGAACCGCAAACCACCATGGCATTGTATCCGGCCGAGTTGATCACAGGGAAGGAGAGGGTGATTCTCTCGGGTGGCGGTTTCGGAGAGTCGGTGATGCAGGTCACCCATTTCTTGTTCTCGTTGCAGAGATGATGTCCCGGGAAGAGTGACGCGAGGTGGCCATCAGGTCCCATACCCAGAAGCATGAGATCGAATTTCGGGAAGCCGGATGATTGAGATGTGAGGATGATGTTGTTCTTCACCAGTTGTTTGATGCAGGTTTCGTAGTCTTCAGCTGCACCCTCGGCATTGAGGGCATCATTGATGGCGTACACGTTACCATCCGGAATCGGGACCTGAGTAAAATCGAAGAGAAACGATTACCAAAAGACAGAACTCTAGTTCCAAATTTCAGTATCCCTTATGATTTGCATCAAGTTATGCAACCATTAGCCGAAACTCCATCAACACTGACTTTCAATCAATTGAACTGGTACCCTGAACTTGAAAGCAATGTCAGAAGAAAAAAACCAATCATGGAATTGATTTCAAATGGTGAGAACAGTATATGTTAGCAAGATGTTACCCTTTTTCATATCCATTTCTCAAGCTAACAATCATATATTCCACTCCTCACACCCAGGGGGAACCAAAAAGAAAATCTGGGGGGGGGGGAAGAAGGCGCAATACCTTGCAGAGAAGGCCGTCATAAGCCAGTTTGTAGTTGCTGTCGACGTGATGCTTGGGAACAACCCTCTCGTCCACCCAGAAAATGTGCCACTTTGACCAATCGATTGAATCCACATAAGGAGGTTCTGCCAATTTCCTGCAATTTGAGTGTGGATTTTCCCCAACAAAACTAGATTTACGTTATTCTCGGAGCATGAGATTGCAATACCAAGCAAGAACATTCACTGCATGTGTTCTTAGCAATAAAATCGGAGTATTCACGACCATTACTGCCCGAGCACCACAGAACGCCAAATCATATGATATAATACATAGGCAAAACCCCAATTCACCCACAATTCACTCTCGATCCCTAAATTCCAGATACAATTGTTCCGTGCAATTGGAAATTTCCCAGATTGAGAAGAAAACCCCTAAAATCTGAATTCCAAATCATGCTTTTAGTCATTTCTCACATTCCAAACAGAAATCCACGAACTCGTCATTTTCAAAAACCCTATCGGAGGAAAAAATATAAACGCACGCACCTGAGCGACTTGATCAGTGAGCCGCCGGAGAGAACAACGGTGAAAGCGCCTCTCTCCTTGCAGAACTTGTCGGAGAGATCGGCGGTGTATTTGGCCAGGGCCACCGCAAGGTCCTCCTCGCCGTCGAACACCTCCACCCTCCGCTTATCCGCCGCCATGCTTGTTGCCTCCAACGCCTTTCTCCGGCTAACGACCAGATTCCGGAAAGACCCACCGCCGATCGACGAAACTGCCGCCGATTCGAAACCGAAGGAGAGAGAGCGAGAGAAATCGAGCCTAGAAGGAAAGAAACGAGGAGAGGGAGAAATGGGAGAAGAGAAGAGGAGCGAACGAAGAGAAGAAAAAGACGAAGACGCCATGGAGGGAGTGGAAGAGCG
>NW_010965541.1:1129321-1148542 GCF_000463585.1 Tarenaya hassleriana
AACTGTCGACGAAGAGCGGGGTTCTTATAGGACGCGGAGAAGGAGCGAGGAATTTGATGCGAAGATTTGGCACAGTCGTCTTCATCAGGAGGAGAGAGAAATGCTCATTCATTTTCTCTCACTTTAATTTATTTTATTTGCTTAATATATAATATATTAATTACGAACCAAAACAGAAAAATGTCACATTTACGTGAAAACCTAAATAGCAAAAATTGCGGGTTAAAAAAAAAAGAAATTCACTGTGGATAGAGAAGGTGCTGCATTTCTCCACTAAATAATAAATATGACCCAAAATATTTTTAAATACAAAATAGACACTTACCCAAAACACAAAAAAAAAAATTATAATGATATTCAGACACAAAACAAAATAGACAGTTATCCAAAATTTAGAAAAAATATTCAACTATGTCCAAATCCAAATCCATAATAGATAGTTATTGTAAAAGCCTAGAAAAATATGTAATTATTTTTCAAATCGAAAATAGAATTCGAGTCACATAGGTGAGAAAAAAGCGTATAAATATTTATTGAAAATTTTAGGGTATTTTTTTTTATGAAAATTTTAGGTTGTTGGCGTGGCGATGCAGTAAAGTTGTGTGAATATGAAGTTTGGAAATTTGGTACAAACGCCAAAAATGTGAGGGAAATGATAAATAAATAAAAAAAAAGTCGTATACATATATTATTTAAAACTGAAATATAATTAATATTAATTAAATTTATTAGAATTAGTTAGTTTTAATTAAGGATAAAATTAGAAATTATTTTAAAAAATTATCTAAAAAAATTAAAATAATATCTATTTAAAAATAATTTTTTTTGTTTATAATTTCAACTATTAAGAAACGGAGAGAGTAGTTACTACAGAAAAATATAATACCTTTTTGCATATCTTTTGTATATGCCGAATGTATAAAAACTTGAGCTTATTTAATTAAAATATAAAATATTTAGATTATAATAAAGTGAGTTTGCATTGTCCTTCTCTTTTACAATATTAGATCGAGAAACATAATCATGATAACTTAATCCAAAATATAATTTAAAGAAAATAATTATAGATACTTTTAAAAATACTTAGTCTTTTAAAACGAAAATATGGCAATATTTATTTAATTGTTTTCAATTAGTACAAAACTTTATATCCGGAGCCATGTGAAGCTTATTAAGCTCCGTACATCGAGGAAAATGCAATGGCAAATGGCAAATGGCAATCCATTTTTATATCTACAAAATAAAATAATCCGCTTTAATATCATCAGAAACTATTTCAATTAGTACTAAAACTTTAAACTTACATGATAAATTGGAAAAACTAATACAATTAGAGCATATATTAATCAGAGCATACGAGATGAGTTTTTTAAAATGTACATAGATGTGCTATTATCTCTTGATATTACTGAATACTGATACTAAATACTTACACACACACATACATATATATATATATATACATCAAGCTTTTTTTTATTAATTTGTTTTGAATCAAATTATGATATTTATGTTACATATATTAAAATATGGTATTTGTATATAGGTGTTGAATAAAAAAAATAACTTGTACCATGATCTATAATTACCCGCAACTAATTCTCGTCTCGGCTATGAGATCCAACTTGTAACGTCAGTCATCTATGGCATGGTAAACTCATGGGGTATGTCTTTTATGCTGCCTAAGTACTTTCTTAAGGAAATAGACAGCTTATGTGCGTCATTCATATGGCAACACTCGACCAACAAGACTCCAAGCCACCGTATCTCCTGGGAAGCGATTTGTAAGCCACGAAAGGAAGGAGGGCCCGACGTACGACAACTGGAGGAATTAAACATTGTCTTTCGATTAAAGCTGGTCTGGTTGTTGTCTAGTAAAGCAAGTTCACTATGGGTTGCTTGGGTGAAAGCGAACATCTTCGAGACTGCCACTTATTGGGAAACTAAACCATCACAAAACACATCATGGAATCTGCGGAAACTGTTGCAGATGAAGACTCTAGCCTGTCAGTTCATAGGAGTTAGGCTCGGGAATGGAAGTAACACCTCTTTTTGGTATGACTCTTGGTTGGACATTGGCCCTATTATTGATTTTGTTGGTGACTCAGGTCCTACTCAATTGCGAGTGTCGAAATCGGCCACAGTTGAGGTTGTGAACAACGACATGTGGTTTCTTCCTCCGGCGAGAAGTGACAAGATCCAAGAGCTACAATTCAAGTTGCTGGACACTACAACCCCATTCGTCCCGTGTCTTTAGAGTTGTCTCTACTTTTGTAATTATTTTGTATTTTTTTCGAGGTTAATTCAATCACATTTTATCAAAAAAAAATCTCGTACTATGATAAATATCATCGTACTATAATATTAAATACTTTTATTAAAATGTGATGTTATATTTTCTGAATAGAATTTTATACTGTATTTCCAATGACGATTAATATGTATATTCATAATTTATAAATCATTTACTAAAATCATATAAACTGTATGTATAGGATCTGTATATTTGAATTAAAATATAAATAAAATGGATTCAAATTTAATAACAATTTCGGAAAGCATTTTCTTTATTTTATTTCCTTGCTATATTCATATAGTTTTTTACTTTTAAGAAACTTTTCGGTGGTTAGTCGAAAGGAAAATATAGAAATGATTAGTTAATGCAAAAAACACATAATATTTTTGAACCTTGCGAGCAATATATATAAAATTGAGCTGATCCACTTAAAATTATAAAATAATTATATGATTTTAAAAAAGTAGGTTTTGCATTGCCCTTTTCTTTTACAATTTAGGATCGATATATATACAAGAGATAATTAAATCTAAATAAATTTAAATAAAATAATATAGATATTTTAAATTTTTTGTTCTTTTAAAACCAAAGAGTGATAATATTTTTTAAGGTAAAACCCCTAAAAAACCTTAAACTTACAAAAATATATAGAAATAAACTTTCAACTTGAAAAACTATCATTCAATTCCCGAACTTGTAATTTGTCACTGAATAAAACTTTGAACTTGCAAATTATTGCTCTAATAAACCTTTGACCGGTTTGACCACAATTTAAGGCGATCGGAAATCTACGTATTAACGGATTGCTGATGTCACCTTATACACGTTATCAATTTTAATTTAAAAAATGATATCAGCAATCCGTCAATACGTGGATTTCTGATCGTTTGAAATTGTGGTCAAATCGGTCAAAGATTTATTAGAACAATAATTTGCAAGTTCGAGGTTTTATTCAGTGACAAGTTACAAGTTCGGGGATTGAATGACAGTTTTTCAAGTTGAAGGTTTATTTGTATATATTTTTGTAAGTTGAAGGTTTTTAGGGGTTTTACCCTATTTTTTAATTGTTGATAGAAAAAGTTGGCATTTAGTGTGCTATGCTTGCTAAGGAGTTATGCATCCAAACTCGCGTGAATTTTATTAAGTTTTTTTTTAAATAATATTTTTATGAAGTTTCGTACTAGCTAATTAAATATACAAAGATCTTTATAAATTGAATTATGATGTTAATTTGTTTTGAATCAAACTATGAGGGAAGCGTTTTCTTTATTTTCTGTTCTTTATTTCCTTTATATATATATATATTCATTTTTTTTTACTTTTATGAAAAAACACATGTACGTATATATATATATATATATAAATATAAACTTTAGGTGGTTATGCAGTGAGGTCGCATGAATCTGAAGTAGGTAAATTGAGAAAAAAAAACAAAAAAAAAACGTGAAAGGGAATATATATTATTTTTGAACCTTGGGTAGAATGTACACATAGAGAATTGAACTGATTCACTTGAAATTATAAAATATCTAGATGATTAATAAAAGTGGGTTTGCATTGCCTTTTTCTTTTACAAATTAGGATCTATAAATGTAAACAAGATTATTAAATCTGAAATACAATTTAAATAAAATAATATAGATTTTTTAAAATCCTTTTAAAACCAAAGAATGACTATTTTTTAATTGATTTTGGAAAAAATGGTAGTTAGTATGTTAGATAGGAGTGTCAATCGGACCGACGCAATTTGAGTCTCCATTTGGTCTGTGAGTTTCGAGTTTGAATTTGGGGTGGCTCGAATTTTTTCGGATCTATATCACCAAGTTCGAAACTTGGCTCTATAGACTTTGGATTCGGACTTAGGTCGAGTCCGCCTACTCAATTCTTTCAAAGTTAATATTCGGATCTTTAAACTGATCCGAAGCCCGATTTGAATCTGACCCGAAAATCCAATTTTTTTTTTGCCGAAAAATTAAATCCAAACACCGACATTTTTGGAATGGACTCTTCTTATTCTTCTTCTTGAGCTCGAGGAAACCCGGCTGCCCATCAAAGTTCCTGATCCAATCTCTTAGCAGAATCCATTTCCTGCGTTAACAGAAGAATTCTCTGCAGCTAGTTTTAGGTTGTCATCCGTGGTTTACACAGCTATTACGTAACGGGATTCATCGATTCATATTGAAGTTTATCTCAAAACATTATGCATTGACACGAGAGAGAATACATACCCCCGACAGAGTGTCGAAATGCTACTGTCCTCGCTCTACAAGATTCGGTCGATATGCTTCCTGTCTTTTGTGAAACGCGGGTTCACCTTCATGTGACGCTTGTGGCACAATGCACAAAGCAAAAAGAGGATAAATATATGATGCACGTGTATCTACCAAATACGAAAATATTAGCAAACAAAAAGTCGGGACTCCAAACACGCAAAAGGTATGATTAGCGTGACGAGAAGATTTGTTTTCGATACTTGACAAAAAGAAGATGTGTGCCCTCTACAAAATATGAGATGATCAAGTACTATCCATATATTGTCTGAAATATCATTAAAAAGGCAGCCCGGCGCACAAAGCATCCAGTTGAGCAGAGGTCTGGTAAAGGATCCCACCACAAGGGTGTATTGTAGACAAACCTTACCTTTGCATAAAATATTCTGCAAGACAATGCTCCCATGACCTCTATGTCACAACGGCAACACCTTAACCGGTGCGCCAAGAAATACTTTCCATTGCATGAATAAGTCTTGTTTTAGTATCATGAGTAGATAATTTTCTTCTAAGGCAAGTACCATCAGTACATATTTTATTATGTATTTCCGGAAAAGGAAAGGACAACAGAAGATGCATGCATCTGACCAGACATGAGAGTTACAGGGAGTCCTGATCAGACAGAATTTAGGGTTCCAAAAACACAGGCCAAATCCTTTTTGTTGCAAGAAAATAAAATCTTGAGAACCCAGTATCAGTATATGTTATGCAGAAGTATAGAACACAAAGCAAATGATGCATGCCCTCGACAAATTATGGGAGAGTCGACCAATTAATTATCCGCAAAGTCCCGAAAACCTTTTTTGTTGCATGAAGAAGTCTCAAGTAGTATCGGCAAAACGATTTGTCATGCTTGTTCCAAACATCGGAAATGGTATTGAAAAATAAAAAACGAGAATATCAACCAATTACCTTAAAGTGCTGCTCGTCTGAAAGGTGAGGCATGGATATAAGACTCGTACATCGCCAAATCCAGAAGCAACCCCGGGTTTTCGTCTCGTAACCATGGATGGATGTGCTGATATTGCATAACTGTTTCAACGTTGTTGACTAACAAAGATCATATAATAAGGCTACACCGTCTGGTTTTCAAACAACTTGCCTAGTGCTTCTGCTGCCTATGACCCTTGTTTAGAAGCCTTCTCACGAAATCTTTCGCAATGGACGATATGGAATGCCATGCCAAATCCTCGAAACCAGGTTTTGCCCTAATAAGCACACAGAAAAACTGCAGATTCAGTTTCTTTCATAGAAAGGCCTGCTTCCATGCATTCATATTCATATACAAGTCATGACTCGGATACACCACATATCAGATTCAGTACATTAGCACATGAAGAGTACTTCTAGTGCAACATAGTAAGCACTCTGTACCTACGACGTCATTAAGACGTTGATCTGAAAATGTAAAAGATTAACAAAAACACCTTTGTTGATCAGTACACAAAAATGTTGGAGAGAAATCATAAGTTACACAGAGAACCGTGGGAAAAAACACGAAAAGTTAGACAGAGAGCTTATAAAGAAGAGAATTTGCAAGGTAAGGCAACAAAATCAGGTTCCTTTATTATGATTCTCGCAAAGAAGAGAGAACGTTACGCGAGAAGAAGCTGCACCCAAGATGATAAGTGAACATTTCAAGTTACAGCTCTTCCGTACGCAGTCATTTATAAGAAAGGAGAAAACACGCAAAAAAAAAGGTTATTACCAAATCTCGCAAAATCAGACAAGCCGAAATCATGACCTTGAGTATGAAATATGATATATTCATTAGCCAAAATCAGACAAGCATGGCATCCTCATTAAGTATGATCTATTCAAAGCCATATAAGCAGACTGTGTACCTCTGGTTCCAGATCACGATGTACAACACCTTCAAGATGGAAAAAAGTGTACAAGAATTCGCTTAGCATCAGCTTCAGGGTATTAAGGCGTAAGCAAATACAGATTCAGACTCGAAATACGACGAAAAATGTAAAGTTAACATTTAAGCAGGAAGGGCCTAAAACACTAACAAAGAAAGAGAGTCGGGATTCTGTCCGAAAGCTCTCTGCCTTCACATAACCTGAAATCATATACCGGAGTGGAAAATGAAATACCTAAAGTCAGCTCATTTTATAAGCTTTCTCGAAGCATCAATGGCATAGAAGTTATATAATTGCCATTACAGTATAATGAATCATTAGCCAACAAACACATTGGGAAGACAGCAGTTCATAGACTCCTGAGTATCGTCCGAAACTGGAGATAACAGAATGAAGCTAGACAAAGCTCTATGCTTACCTGAATTTCCCCGTTCATCATGGCACACTTTATCAAGACCAACCATCTCAGAAGCCTGAACCTTTTTCTCCCTTGCACCATGCTGACAGAAACCTGGTAAAATCCACAAGTCAAACTATCCCACCCAAGTTATTGTCATGTTCCAAAACTTCAACCGGTAATGTTGGGATCACATTGTCTTAATGATGGAAGAAAACACTACCGAGAGAGACTCGCAGTAGCTTTAGAGATGATTTTGACCACCGCCACAGTTTGCCCTTTCTTCGCCTTCGCCCAACATGTGCGACCAAAACCCTAATTTCTTGTCAAGCCTCGAGCCGCCATGCCGGCGGAGGAGGAGGGAACGGCCACTTGAACTTTCTCCCCGGAGCTACTCCGGCCGGCAATGGGCTCTAGAATGGGCTATGGGTCGTCGTTGAAAAATGCATTCTAGTTTAGCTAAAACGACAGCAGCTGGAAATAATAATAATAATAATAATAATAATAATAATAATAATAATAATAATAATAATAATAATAATAATAATAATAATAATAATAATAATAATAATAATAATAATAATAATTTGTAACAGTAATTTCTTTATTAAGAAATATAACATTCTGTATAGAAAACAAATCTCTGCTCCCAATATTATGTATGTCATGGTTGTCATCTGACCTCACCATTAATATGTTTATATTGTCTAAAACATAGTTTCTGCCTAAGAAATCACTCTAACAAGGCTATCTGAATAAGATATGTTAACAATTAATAATTGTAATTTAATTTGTAAAATTTTGTCAGTTATAATTTTATTTAAAAAAGAAAGAGAGGTCCGGAGGGGACAAGAATACAAAGAGCTCGGATCAACCTGCACAAATACGTCGCATTGAACCAGACCGGATCCGGATCAGTAGACGATTGAGTCAGGATCAAAGAGGGGCCGAATTGGACCTGCAGAGAAGTTAGACGAACTGATCCGGATCAGTCCAGCGACTAATCCAGACCAGATCAATTGCTCGAGAGATTAGGCCCGATTCAAGTCTCACCACAAGGGACTAGGATCCTCGTAACACGGGGTCGAAAGGACCGGTTGCTAGAACTAAATAATCAGCATAGAAGAACCACGATGTGTGTTGAAACTGAAAGTACATGACAGCATATATATATATATATATATATATATAATGTCCAAATGGAAACTAAGCTTACAAAACCAACATTCGAAGCAAATACTAACTTTAAGAAAACAAAGGCTCAAGAGCCAACGAACACCATTAATAATGGGTGGGAAATCAATCAATGAAAGAGACCACCAGAGAAAATAACAGAGAGACCAAAGAAACCAGAAAGGGAAATTAAACCAACAACAGAAGAGATGAACAAAGATTTGTCTGTCCAAAAGGGAAATTAAGCCAACCAACCCCCATGAAAATTATTCAAAAGAAAAATGGGTTTTTCAACAAAAGGTTTCCAATCGAAACTTTTGCTTAGTGAGGAGGAGAAGAAGGGTTCTTCAAAGATACCAGGCAGCCAGCCAAGCAAACCATAACACAGTATCATGTTTAAACAGAAAACGCCTCAAGTACCTTAAATATCTCTCTCTCTCTCCCTGCATATCTGTTTTAAACTCACAAAGCCATATGTATATATAGAGAGAGATCTCTCCGGGGTCGGCAACTGGGAAAAAAGATTCAGTTGAACTGAGGACGGGGAAGTCGCGGCCTCACCGGTGTCTTTGACGGGCTAACCCTTCACACATTCAAACCAATCCCAAAAAACCAAACATTAGTCTCTGCATTCATATCTTCTTTCTTTCTATACAGGTTTACCAAAACGGCAAAACAAAGAAACAATGAACTTCTCAAAACAGAACCTGAACGCTAAGCTTTTCTCTACAACTTTTTTATTCGATGGTACCAAGTTTAGGAGAATCCTTTGGAATGCTTTAGTCATATTCTCGTTGAAAGGATGGTTTATTAACGAGAGAAACACGTAAGAAAGGAAACAAATATAATCGGGGGTGTGTATACTTTATTGATAAAAGGCCTAAGAAAAACAACAGTTATGATGGGAGGAATTTAACGTCTAAAAACCGGAAAAGTTTCATATGCTAAGTGAACTGAAAATGTAATGAACAAAAGCTTCATGCAATATCAAAGGAATCGAGCGGAAAAAAAAAACTAAGCAGACCAACTGAATTTATCAAAAACCCTCATTTGTTTCTACACAGATCACATTTTCCAGAAAGACGCCAAAATTATGGACTGAAAATCAGGATTTAGGTTAATCCCTTTATTAATGTGTACACAAACTACCTACAGCTAAAGGTTAACGTCCAAGCACTTGAACAGGAATTGCATAGCAAGTGAAATGATAAGGAACAGACAGAAATATTTGCAAATTCTTACCCCAAATCAAGATTTAAATAACGAAAAACTAACGGCTACCCTACCACACGTAAAATATAACAGAAACCCTGTTTTATTTCTTTCTTTTCCTATATTTAAAAAAAAAATCAAAACATAAATATCAAAGCAGGAAACAACAATAATCCCTTACCTTACGGGGAGCCCGCCCACGATGACACCACTGCAGTTGAGGGCAGCAATTGCACTCTCAGCCTGAAAACGTAAATTAAATTTTTGTAAGTACAAATTTATAAATTTCACTGTTTCTCCATCGAATATGTCAATTTCGTTGAGCATAAAACATGCATGGCTAGGCAAAACAAATATATAAAGAAGACCGTTTGACGTATAGTGAACAAATTTAAAGAATGCACATCGCTGAAGTGTGTATACATTCTCATGCATGAATATATATATAAATGAAGAGAATGAATGCCAATCATTGTGCGACTGTGACAAATAAAGAAGGACGTATAAAAATAACGTAAACTTTATATCCGACAATGCATCAATCACTGGAACCAATATCCAGACTAGGAAAGTTCACTATAATGAAAACTTGACCAAGAAAATGGGCACTCGGAATTACCAGCATAAACTCAACAAAAGCAATGCGGGTTTGGTGGTGATAATCTCCGAGCAGCCTCAGACGTCGAACCTTTAAAAAAAACGTGTATAAAATGATTGTAAAACGAAAAATGTGCAATAATGTTAATTATATCAGTCACAGTCATACTGAAGACATACCTCCCCGCAAATAGATTCAAAGAAAAGCTTCAAATCTGCCTGAGAGATCTGTGACCAAACATACCAAACATAAATGCAAGCAGTTATTAGTTGTAACGAAATTACCTCGTAACGGGATGATAATTGAAAAAAAAATACCTTGTTGTCAATGTTAGTACAGTAGACAGTCCTAGAGCACATCTCCCTCTCATCCTCAGACTGGAAAAAAAAAAAGCATTATGCAAAGCCATAATGGATAAGTTTGATTTAAAACTACTCAAAAGAGATCTCGAGTTTAGCTAGGGCAACGATCAAGTCACCACAATTTACAAAATCCATGTTTTAGTAACAATTGTGTGAAGCTCGTAAATCCCCGATACATCACAGTTATGTGAAACTCACCCTGGGAAGGAAAGTCGGGTTAACTGGTGCAATAGCAGTTTTGGAAGGAAGCACCCTAACAGGGTAAAACCCAAGCATAGTGCCTGACATGCTCAGAGCAGCCCTAGCTCCCCCTGTAATATCCTTCAACAGTGAATAAAAACATGGCCGGAAATTTAAACTTGTAATATGCAAAGTTGACGAAAGAGTACCTGCATCAGTGAACTCAATGAAAGCAAATCGGAGAACAGAGTTGGGATCGCCACATACACGACAATCAACAACCTTCAGATACACAAAATTACAAGCAGATCGAATGAGAAGCAACTCAAATATATCAATACACTGAACATAGTAATATTGTTTACCTGTCCACAGTTAAGAAAGAGACCTGCAAGCTGCTCTTCGGTAACCTATAAACCAGAAAAAAAAAGGTTTATTTGATGATGGTTTTCGCACGAGAATACACATAAGCCGGAAGTTCTATTGGGTCACCTGTTGATCAATGTCAGCCACATATACAGTTCTCCCAATTATCTCTTCCCTCTGAGCCATGCTTGTCCGTTTGTTCATTCTACGCTTACCTTGGCCATTGTTCCTTCTCTGCAGGGGAAAACAAAAGCGATAAGAGAAAAATTAAATTATATACTCAAACCATCCATAAAGATTCAAGCAAATAATCATGAACAAATTATTGATTCATAACACATCATTCTAATCCCCAGCACATAGTGGAGTAATTCAGGAAAAGCTCCAAATTTTGGGTCATTATCTGCCCGCGGACTGAATCCATCAGATCTTAAAATTCATGTATGAAAAAAAAAATTCCATGCAACGCATACGTTGTCTCCATGCAACACAACACATCCATAAAGATTCACGCAAATAACAATGAACAAATCGTTGATCCATAACACATTATCCTAATCCACAGAACATAGTAGCGGAATTCAGGCAAAGCTCCAAAGCTTACATATATAGATCATTTTCTCAACACCAAACAGCAAATGAAAGAACCACAGGAGCAATGCAAAATAACATTGAAAAGGATAGAAAAACTTTCAGAGACAACACACGAACTCAATAAGTTCTTCAACAAAATAACTGAGCAAACAACTCACAAAAGATAATGGAATACAAGAAAACCTCAGAACCTTCCTATTCGTTCACCATGTTATCTAGCAGGAAGTAAAAAGGACACGAAGATCGAAATTCAAAGAAAACATTTAGTAGAACATATGAATAAAACACTTACCATCAAAGCCCTAAAAACCCGAAATATGCATTTACGGAAAAGGAAAGTTAACACGACTTGTCTAACTGTTTTCTTGAAATGTAGAAGGAAAGTTGACACGACTTGTCTAACTGTTTTCTTGAAATGTAGCTGTACGTAATATAGTCAAGACTTCATATATCAGTCGTTTTCTCAACAAACCCAAAGCAAATGAAAGAAACTAACAGAAACTAAGATACTTTGTCATGCAACGCAGAAAACCGAGAAGCTTTTCAATATCAAGCAAACAGCTCAAAGGACAAAATACGATACACGTAAAGCTCAAAACTTTCCACTCATCTGGTCTCTTATACCATAAACTGATGCACTTGTCGGTCCACAATCAAGCAAATGACTCGTGAGCCATCACATAACAAAATCTACAAAACGCTCAAAACTTCGAATCACCAGCTTTCTCTGCATCATTTATCGTCAAGATGAGAGACTACGCGAATCGTGAGACAGAATTCACACACAAATCTAAAACCTTGTTAAGGAAGGAGAATTCACATGCCAAGCACAGCCCTTTTCCAGAAACGCAGAAATGTGTATGCAGTACAACCAAAACGTGCAAATTGACTACTTTCTCAATAACTCAACAGCGAATGAAAACGTACCAAGAATCAAGAGATCATCACATAAATCATACAACAAAGCAATATGCTTTTTGATAGCCCATACGATCAAGCAAACAACTCAGGATTCAAGAAACATGACACGGCACAGTAAACAACAGAACACAGAGATCATCATATATCAGCGGAGTAGTTCAGGGGAAAAGATGATATATACCCTTCTAGCAAAATGGCCATTTCCATCAGCAGAATTAGCTTGCCCTGCAAAACCGTTAGTAAACCCTAACCCATTGGCCAAAACCCTAGATTGGTTTCGAGCCAATGAAGGAGGGACAAATTCTTCAGCCATGGGATTCAACCTAGACAACATCTCATCCAACTTTCCTATCTCACGCTTTAGATTCTCCTCACTGTCTCCCCCCGTCCCGTTTTCGGGTTTGGACCCGAACCCATTTTCCTTAAACCCAGTTGGCGTCTGATCGATCTTGTCAGTGCCATTGGCAGAAACTTCCCGATCATCGTCGTCTGGAGTCAATTTCTCGGTAGGATTCGGTATCTCGCCAGAGGAATCTGATTTAGGGTTCTGATCATCGGGGCATGGCGGCTTCATGCCCGCTGCTGAAACAGTGTTGTTCTCCAAATTCTGACCGGAAGAATCCACTTTCACACCAGCATTCTCAGCGACAGCCATGATCGGACCAAAAGATAAACCTCCGGGCTTGAACAACGATCAGAAACAAGCCAAAACAAGTCGCCTATATCTGCATCAAAATGATCATACTGAGTAGAGAAAGGGACGATTTTGAGGGAAAACGCCAATAACCCAGAGAGAGAGAGAGAGAGGGAGGGGGGGGGAGAGAGAGAGAGAGCATCACACAGACCTATCTTGTCTCGATCAATGGAATTCCATTGATGGAGAAACCCAACTTAAAGATCAACCAGTAGAAGAACGACTGAAAAAAAAAGGAAAAAGTTAAAAATTTCAAGGAGGAGATGATTAATTTAGAAGGAACAAGGCCCCTTTTGGTTATAAATAAAAAAATGTGTTACGTACCTTTATAATTATTATTTTTTTTCTCTTTAAAATGCTTCGAAATAAATATATGACATGTATGATTGAAAACAAACTTCTGTATACAAATTTATCCGCGTACTCGTACTAATGTGTGCGCATATAATATATATATATATATATATATAGACTTATGCATATTTTCAATTATATTTTTCATTAACATATATTACAACGATATTAAAATAGTTTGGATGCAGATAACACAGAAAATCTAATGATTTTTATATTATAGATAAACAATTAGATCCAACGGCCCCTTATTTCACAAAGAAATTAGAAGACTTGGTATTTTAGTAAATATGTCAATTTCTATTATAAACTATGAGACGAAAAAAAAAATTATAATCAACATGAATATCTTATTATAGAAAAGATGTAGAGTAGTTAAAAAAAGGGAAGAAAACATGGAAATACTGTACAACCGATATCATTTAAATGTTAGATATTTAACATATATTGATAGTTAAATAAATATTACCAACTTTTTTAACATAAATTTTCTAACCGTAGCTAAAATTTTTGAAATTTCAAAATTACTATTTCTTACTGTAAATTATAAATTGCAAACTCACTTTTTCTATATTATATTTGCAAACCTTCAATAGGATATTTCCAAGATATATATCAATACAACAAAAACATGCTATAAAAGAGAACATTAAATTCCAATTTATCTAAAAAAATCAACATTTACTTAAAAAATCATAAACTTAATTATCGCCTAAATTAAAACATGTAACATTTTCCTAATGTAATAGGGCAAGAAGAAGTAAGATAATCATATATTTAGAAAATCACTAAATTTTAAACACATAGAGTAACCATTATCCACACCATTTAATTCATAAATGCCTAAATTTCCATTTTTGCCAAACCTTATCGTTATGGAAAATCCTAACTTGGAATCTTCTTATGTGAAATTTCTATATTACATACTCTCTAATTAATGAAAAATATTCCCCGGGCGATAAAATAAAATTCCAAATTCCAAGACGAAATGACTAAAATAACCCTGGTTCGATGGTGGCGGAGCGCTCGCACGCGGGCGACCACATGTAGAGACAAATGATCCGACGCACGGATAAACGACACGTGTGAAAATCTGGTTGGGGGTTGGCAGATAGCCTTCTATCCGATGCTTTCTGTTCGTCGCCTTTGGGAAGAGCATCATAAATTTTAAATTTCACGCGCGAGTACAGATATTTTACACTCGCGTTTTGGAGCGACCACGTATCCAAAAAAGTGGAGATTCGTATGTCGCGCACGCGCCTGACTGCGCAAATACACCGGTGGTGAGAAAAATGAGTGAACCGAATTTTTAGTTTAGCATAAAATAAACATATGAATAAACTTTTAAAGCATATGTTTTAAAAAAATATTTAATTTAGACAGGTAACACGTTCAATCAGTTTTTTTTTTAAAATTCAAATATTTGTAAAAACAATATATAATCATCAAAGATCTATACGCACAAATATAAATAAAAACGTGCAATAAGAGAATTTGGTTTTACATAAATAGATAATGTATATTTAGTATAAAATATAGATGGACGTTTCCGGTAAGATTCTTCAAAATCGAATCGTTTAAAATTTTTAAAATAATATTTTTCGATCCAAACTGAAATTGCAATTTAAAAAAAAATCTAAAATTTTTAAATAAAAATTAAAATCGAATCAAACTGAAACCAAAACGGAATATAATATAATAATAATACATATTTTATACAATCCAAAGAATTCGAATCTAACCATTTTCAAATCAAATTCAAACCGAAAAGTGAAATGTCCATCACTAATAAAACATATATAATAAAATAGGATGTACAAAACACGAAGTTCGATATCCGTACCGAATCCATTTACGGATGTGACCCAAAAATTATGAGGTAAATTACGGGTTCAGATCGATCCGACCCGATCATAGTTGGAATCCGATTAAATTTTAATTATATATATACACATGTATATACTCGATCCATAAATCTTCAGGCTTTTGTCACCGACTCACCGGTCGGAAAAAGGCCCACATATATATATATATATATGCGCACATAGTTAACATAAAATTGACTGAAAACATTGCCATTGGATGCACACAAATTATTCCATGGGAATGAGAAAAAAGACAAGAGGATAATACGTCACCACATATGCATATATACAAAACTGTATGGATGTGTATACGTACGAGCACGTGTTTTGTATTGAGGCCATAGAATAAAGATGCAATTTTTTTGACAGATCGGTGACGTGCCGTATGGGACAGTAGTTTGAGAATTGAGTGGGTAAATAAATGGTTTTGATAAGGTCAAAGAAAAACTGTTGGAGAAAAAAAAACGGGTCAAAGAAATAATTTAACTTTCTTAATTGATGCAATCATATATTTTGACATTTTGTTGGTACCGTAAGATATTTTTACCAAGTAAAAAAAAATTCAAATGTGCGACATGGAAACCCAGAGTAAAAAAAAGGTGGACCGAGTCCTTGCATGCATGCACTATCGTTTCAAAGTGAATATTCTTAAACGACGATATATTTTATGTATATATATATATATGTATTGACCTAATCATGATAAATATATTTGAAATACGTATTTTTTTTTTGGGCGAAGTAAAATGTAAAACACGTTTAATGTACTAAGTAAGGAATTTCACCTCTACCGCAGCTTCTTTATTATGCTACTACTCGATATGGGATTATGAAACCCTAATTAATGAAATGATAACAAAATGTGTAATAGATGAAGAAACCTAGAATGAGATTATAGAATTAGGGAAGTTTATTGTTTGAGCACCTTAGCTAGGTCTTGATATTGCTTCAAAGGAGGAAGAAGATGTATTAATCAAGAGAAAAATGTAAAACTTTCACCCCTAAAAAACAACATATTATAGCAACAACAATTTTTTTTTTTTTTTGTTGCAAACAACCTATCATTCAAAACGATATTCGTTTGCAATTATCAAAATCGTTGCAACGAAAAGAATTTCGTTGCTAACAGAGAAAATTTATCGTTGCAAATTAGAAATGAAATTTCAATGCCAATCTATCAACCAAATTTCATTGAAAGGGTAATAAATATGATAAATAGTAAGGAAAAAATACAATAAATGGGAAAAAAAACTTCAAAACAATAAAAATGTTTGAGTAGAAATTAATGATAAGATTTGAATGTGATGTAATAAAATCCACTAAATCATCCCCAAGCGGCTAATTCACCTTTTAGGACATCCAAAAAAGCACGTCGAGGTCGTGCATCACTACAAAAAAACTGTTATTTTGCAACGAAAAATTTTCGTTGCAAACAGAGTAATTTCGTTGCAAAATGGCTTTTGCAACGAAAAAGAAACAAAATTTCTTGCGTTGGTAACGCGTCGTTGCAAACCAGAAATCGTTGCTAATCGTTGCAACTAGCAACGACTTAGCAACGAAAAATATTTCGTTGCTAACCTAGCAACGAAAGCACAACGCATCGTTTTCGTTGCTACTTACAACGATATTTCTTGCGTTGCTAAAGCATTGTAAAATTAGCAACGAAATTTCGTTGGTAGTAGCAACGTATTTAGAACGAAAATTTTCGTTGCTACTAGCAACGCTTAGCAACGAAAACTGCGTTGCAACGGTTGTTCTGCGTATTATAAAAATCCTAAGTTTGCAACAAAATTACGTTGCAACGTTGTGTTGCAAAGATTCTTGCAACGTTTGTAGCAACTATTTTTTGCGTTGCAAAAGTGTATTAGCAATACTGTTAGCAACGAAATATTGCGTTGCTAACTTTAAAAAAAATTAAAAAAAAAATAAAAAACAAAAAAAATAAAAATACAATTTATTGAAAATCAAAATCGTTCAAATTAACATCGGGCGCATCTTCACCACCATCGTCGGGAGCATCATCATTTGCATCGCTACCTCCTGCACCGCCGATGTTGACATTTCCTATGTTTTGGTCAACTAGCAGTTGGAGGTAGTTGTGTCGCTGCTTTAATTCGTCGTACTTAGCTCGCGATACAAAATTGTTCTGCACCTGTTCTTCTAATTCTTGGAGTCGTCGCTGTAGTGTGACAATCTCCTGAACAACTGGTGCTTCTCCTTCCCCGGCAGCGGTGTTGACAATATCTTGTTTGAGCGACCCAAGTCCATATATACGACCGTATTTGTTCGGTTTTACGGTCTGAATTCAAATATCTCAATTAGTATGTTATTTAATTATAACTAAAAAATAAAATATTATAAGAAATAAAAAATAAACCAACTAATTACCTTGACATATAGTTCATCGATTTGCTGCTGGGATAATTGCGTTGCAGTATTCATTCCCAACGCAGTCGCTTGAGATTCTTCAAGCGTTGTTTGCTGTGATATATATATATAAGAGTTAAAAATTTAATAACTAATCTATATTTATAAAACTATTTATATATTTAAAAACGTACCGCTTGTTCGATCTCGTCGATCAAATTTTTGGCTTTCCCGTCGATTATAGTACCATCTTTCCTTGTATGTGTAACCTTTAACACATCAAGGAGCGATGGTTGCTTTCCACATGTTCGGGCCTACAAACAAAATTTTTATAATATTAATAATTTTCTATATATTATATATATGGTGTTTGAAAATATATATCAATTAATTACCAATGCATGCATGACCCGACTAAATGGCTTTCGGCCCGATGTATGCTTGCTTGGACCAGTTTCGGGAGTCACGTCCGTCGTTCTACTTTGTTTCGCCTTTTTACTTCTTTCAATGTTGACGGGATTCTCCCAGAACTCTACCATCTGGGCCCAAACCCCGCTTTCAATGTTCTTCGGGGGAGAACGATCAGGTTTCATCTGCCAATATCGTTTATACCTGTTGACCTTGGATTTGAGTATAGAAATAGAGGTAGAGAGAAGGATTAGGGTGTTGGAAGAAGTGTTTAGAGAGAGAAAGTGAAGTTGTTATTGGTAGTGTAGAAAATAGAAACGAAATTCGTTCCTATATATAGCGGAATTTTGCAACGAAATTTCGTTGCTATTTAGCAACGAAATTGCGTTGCTAACCACCTTAGCAACGAAATTGTGTTGCAAACGCGGAGTAGTAAATGCGTGCAGTGAATTCGCCAGAGACTATCGGATTTCACGCAGTTTAGCAACGAAATTTCGTTGCGACGGTGGTTAGCAACGCAATTTCGTTGCTACAGTTATTCAAATCGTTGCAAGGTTTCAGATTACTGCGACGCTCAAATCGTACCGTAGCAACGAAATCCACGTAGCAACGAAATTTCGTTGCGAAAGGATACAAATCGTTGCTACTTGTCGCCTGCATGTAGACCGATTCTGCATGGAGGAAGCAACGAAATTTCGTTGCTACCCCAGTTAGCAACGAAATTGCGTTGCTACAGTCTTAGCAACTCAATTTCGTTGCTAACTCTATATTTATTTTTTTTTTCAATCAGAATCCTCTTCATCCTCATCGTTTACATCACTTTCTTCGGGTTCACTATCTCCTTCTTCAACAATATTTTCATCAACATGTAGTATATCATCTTCAATATGACCAATAAGATTATCAACTGACGGCAATGTCAACGCGTTTAATTCTTCGACGTCATGAATGATTTCTTGAAGAGGTAGCATTGTTGAATCGGTTGCATTTTCTTCATGGGATATTCGTCGTGGTTGTATTCTGATGACCGCACTCCATTGTTCACGCCGCCGTTTAACACTTGGATAAGACATAAAACACACCTGATCAGCTTGGGATGAAAGGATGAATGGATCGTATTTTTTATACTTTCTTGTGATGTTGACATCAACAGTTCCGGAAGCGTTTTTTCTGATGCCTCTGCCCTGTGTATGATCAAACCAGTCACAGTTGAATAAAACCATTCGTAGTCCAACATAACCATTGTATTCGAGAACCATGATTTCCTTAAGAATGCCGTAGAAATCAGGTTCATTCGGT
>NW_010965541.1:1148746-1179422 GCF_000463585.1 Tarenaya hassleriana
CGGAAGCGTTCTTTCTGATGCCTCTGCCCTGTGTATGATCAAACCAGTCACAGTTGAATAAAACCATTCGTAGTCCAACATAACCATTGTATTCGAGAACCATGATTTCCTTAAGAATGCCGTAGAAATCAGGTTCATTCGGTACGTCACAGCTTACGGAACCTCTAACACAAATTCCGTAGTTCGATACTCGTCGTTCTGAACCATGGTCGAATGTGTGAAACGTGTATCCTCTTGTGAACATGATCGGATAACATGTCACCTTTCTCGATGGACCGTGGATCAAATCTTTCAACCAGACTGGATGATACGGTGATTGTTGAACCTGAAATCAATGAGACAATTATGGTTACATTTAATATTATAATAATAAACATAGAAAGAAATTATAGAAGTTAACTAATACTTACATACTGATATAACCAAGTCGAGAAGAATGTTTCTTTCATCTTGATCAGACCATCACCATCAATAGAAGTAAATTTAATTTTAGCATGGAAATATTTAACAATTTTATTTAAAATTTTATAAATTTCGTAAAAAATTAAAATTTTTTAATTAATTATATATAACATCTCATCCAAATAGATCCGTTTTTTATTATAATCTGATTTATACCAGATATAATAAATATGACAAGATTTTAAAGGAAGGAGTCAATAGAATATGTTGCCGTTACTATTTTGTATCAATTCTCTCCTCAATATCTGTTATATTGTTATCATAATCATCTCAACTCATATGTGTATATATCACTCATGTAAAACATATTTTTGAATACAAGGAAAAACATTTTTCCACACTATCGTTTATGGTATCAGCACTCCGGGTCGAAACTATCCGCTACAAATTATCTCACGTGGAGTTTCCAAGTACGATCGCTTCTTCAAGGATACAACCTTGAATCCTTCCTCGACGCGGACACTAGTGTTGCTCCGACAATCACCGAGAACGGCGTGGTGAAAACCAACCCTGCGTACGCATCCTGGTTTCGCCAGGATCGTCTTATTTTCTCTGCTCTACTCGGCTCCATCTCGGTCCCCTTTCAAGCCCTCATTGCAAGAGCAACCACAACTAGCGAAGCATGGACCACACTTGCTTCAACCTACGGGAGATCTAGCAGAGGTCACATAAAACAGATCAAGGATCATATGAAACGATTCTCCAAAGGCGGCAAAACCATTGATGAGGATATGCACTTTTTCAAGACAAAGGGAGATGAACTTGCCGTACTTGGCAAGCCTCTAGATCACGAGGATCTAGTCGACCTTGTTCTTGCCGGTCTTGGAGAAGAGTATCGCCCCGTCAAGGACGCCATCAACGCATGCGACTTGCCTATCTCGTTTGTTGAACTGCATGAAAGGCTCTTGAATCATGAGTCTGTCCTTCTCGCGTCTGAGCCATTGCCCTCCGTCATGCCGATCTCCACCCACAACACTCAGACACGGTCTCATGTCAACTCCCCTCGCGCTCCATGGCAGCACTCTGCTCGTCCTCTGTCGGACTCACAAACCGTAAGCCAACACACGACTACCAAGGAAAGTGCCAATTATGCGGCACTCAAGGCCACAGTGCCAAACGTTGTCACTTGCTACGCTCTTCAGGTGGCCTTCTCGGCTCTCCTCTCTCCAGTTCAACCACCAATCCGACATCATGGCAACATCATGCTCATCACACGAGTCTCCCGAATGTCGTCTCTTCACCCACATGGCTTCTCAATTCCGGCGCATCGCATCATATCACTTCGGAACTACACCATCTCTCCCTTCATGTGCCCTACTCCGGTGGTTATGAAGTTGAGCTTGGTGACGGATCCACTCATCCGATAACGCACACGGGTTCAATAACTGTCGACCTTTCCCTTACCAATATCCTATGTGTTCCATCCTTACGTAAAAATCTCATTTTCGTACACCAACTATGCACTACTAACCGCGTTTCCGTTGAATTCTTTTCCACAACCTTTCAGGTGAAGGATCTCGCAACGGGGGCGCGGCTAACTGCGGGAAACCTTAATAACGGCGTATATGAGTAGCCCTCGGTCTCTTCCCATGTCTCTCCCTCAAACATTTCAGCTTTTTCCACTTTTGAGACCACGTTTTCGGATTGGCACTCTAGGCTAGACCATCCCTCTTTTGATATTCTTAATAAGGTCATTCAACGTTTTTCGTTACCTTTGTCATCCAATAAAAGCATGCATTTGTCATGCACCCCGTGTTCTATGAATAAAACTCACAAACTTCCTTTCTCCGTGTCTTCCATTTCATCATCTCGACCTTTAGAAATTGTATTTTCAGATGTGTGGACCTCTCCCATTGCCTCTTTCGATGGTTTCAAATATTACATGATTTTCGTTGATCATTTCACTCGCTATACATGGTTTTACCCATTACAACGAAAATCTCAAGTTCTCGACATTTTTCCCCGTTTTAAGTCTCTTGTTGAGAACCATTTTAACCATCGAATTCAAACCCTTTACTCGGACAACGGAGGCGAATACATCGCCATCCGATCCTTTCTCTCAACGCATGAAATCACACATCTCACCACTCCTCCACATACACCCGAGCATAACGGAATATCGGAACGCAAACACCGGCACATCATGGAGACGGGATTAACACTCCTTACTCATGCATCAATGCCTTTGTCCTATTGGACGTTTGCGTTTCTGACAACCGTATACCTTATAAACCGTCTCCCAACCAAAGTTTTAGCCTACAACTCGCCATTTCAATCTTTGTTTGCCTCATTACCCAACTATAACAAACTCCGAAATTTCGGTTGTCTTTGCTTTCCTTGGCTTCGCCCATACTCTCATCACAAACTCGAACCTCGCTCGTCACCGTGTGTTTTTGCGGGTTACTCTTTAATTCAAAATGTTTTTTGTGTCTTCAACCCCAAACCTCGCGTGTCTATTCTTCCCGTCATGTGACCTTTGTTGAATCAACCTTTCCTTTTGCATCATTATCGGCATCATCTCCCGGCACATCCCCGTCGGGTGAGGCGTCACAGTCGATGTCACTGTCTCACACTCTTGTCCCAAGTCACTAACTTGTCACGTCGTCTCCTGTTGTTGTGCCCTCATCGTCGGAAACTTCGCTGCGATCAACCTCGGCCACCTCAACACCGACACAACCACCCGACCCCCCCTCCGTAACACATACATCACCGACCTCTCATGACACACCAAACGCCACCCACTCCATCACAGATACGCAACAACCCAGCCCTACACCTCAACCCACCGAAACTACATCCACATTTGAAGCCCAACACCTTGCTTGCCCACCAAGAAACCTTCATCTGATGACAACAAGATCAAAGAATCACATCACAAAACCCAACACCAAATTTGTAAACACTTTAGCCTCGAGACCATCTATAGAATCCGAACCCACGTGTGTTTCCCAAGCTCTCAAATCACCACAATGGAGACAGGCCATGACGGAAGAATTCGATGCCCTCGTGAAAAACGGGACTTGGGATTTGGTTCCGATGAATGTCTCATACAATATTGTCGGATGCAAATGGGTTTTCCGGACTAAGCGACATGTTGATGGTTCTTTTGACAGGTGCAAGGCTCGACTTGTTGCAAAGGGCTTCCACCAACGCTCTGGGATCGACTATCACGACACTTTTAGCCCGGTGGTTAAGTCGACAACGGTTCGACTCATTCTTAGCATTGCAGTGACTCTGGTTGGTCTCTTCGGCAACTAGATATAAACAACGCCTTTCTGCAAGGCCGACTCATGGACGATGTCTACATGACTCAACCTCCCGGCTTTATAGATCGTGATCGGCCATCTCATGTATGTAAGCTACACAAAGCTCTTTATGGGCTTAAACAAGCTCCGAGAGCTTGGTACACAGAGCTTCGAGACTTCCTTGTTGGTATAGGCTTTCACAACTCTTTTGCCGACACATCGTTGTTCATTCTTCGAGAAGCCGATGCCACCACCTATCTTCTCGTCTATGTTGATGATGTTGTCATCACTGGAAGCAATGCAGCCCGCTGCCAATCCATCATCACAACGCTCTCCTCCCGATTCTCTCTCAAAGCTCTCGGTCGTCTCTCGTTCTTTCTCGGCGTCGAGGTAACATACTCTTCCACCGGCATCTATCTCACCCAACGTCGGTACATTCTCGACCTTCTCAAGAGGACAAACATGCTCAATGCAAAGCCCGTCTCTACACCGATGTCATCTACGACATCTCTCATGTTGACGTCAGGCACTCCGCTCGATGATCCCTCGGAATATCGCAACGTGGTTGGAAGCTTGCAATACCTTCATTTCACACGTCCCGACATCGCCTTTGCAGTCAACAAGCTCTCACAATTCATGCATAAGTCAACAACAAATCATTGGCAAGGGGTCAAACGTGTTTTTGCTATCTCGTTGGATCATCATCTCTCGGCATCTTCATGTCCTCTCGGAATTCCATTGATCTTCATGCCTTCTCAGATGCCGATTGGAGAGGTAATCGTGATGATTTCACTTCCACGAGTGTTCACATTGTGTATTTTGGCAGCCATCCTATCTCTTGATCTTCGAAGAAACAACGAACAACGGTCCGATCTTCCACTGAATCCGAGTACAAATCTATTGCCTCTACTGCATCTGAACTTCGTAGGCTACTATCTATCTTCTCGGAGCTTGGCATTGTACATACATCACCGTCGGTTATCTATTGTGATAATGTTGGTGCAACGTACTTGTGTACTAATCCAATCTTCCATTCTCGCATGAAGTACGTCGCCATCGACTATCACTTCATTCGAGGACTAGTTCGAGATGGCCATCTCCGAGTCTCTCACGTCTCTTCTCTCGGTCAGCTAGCGGATGCTCTTACGAAGCCACTACCACGAGCTCGGTTTGATCTACTACAAGTCAAGATTGGTCTCGCACACGAGCCTCATCTTGCGAGGGCGTAAAGGAAGGAGTCAAGAGAATATCTTGTCGTTACTATTTTGTATCAATTCTCTCCTCAATATCTGCTATATTGTTATCATAATCATCTCCTCTCATATGTATATATATCACTCATGTAAAGCATATTTTTGAATACAAGGAAAAACATTTTTCCACACTATCGTTTAGATTTGAGTTTAAATCAAATGTTTAAATAGAAATAACATGATTTGAGTTTAGTCTTCTAACTAATTAAAGTCCATCAAAACATCTCCAAACGGCTAAATCACCTTCTATGACGCCAAGCATAAGGTGTTGGAGGGATACCTTTTTTTTTTAGTCGCTGTCGTTAATATTATTTTTTTTTCATTAGACGGATTCGGATCGAGCATCAATGTTTCTCATGTGAAAAGATGAAACTGCCCCTAGTTTATCTTTATATTACAAAAATAGCACTAGCGTTTTAAACCATAGAGGTCAAACACGCACACGCGGCCCGTGTCCGCGTCTCTCTCAGCCAGTCACTTGATCGTCGATCGACTCTCCCTCCCGCCGAACCCGATCGAGCCTCTCCTCTCCCTCGCCGCCCGCCGTCGAGTCTCCTGCAGAGTCTCCGTCGTCCTCGAGACTCTGATCGAGTCTTTTCTCTCTCCCTCCGTCGTACCCGATCGAGTTACCTTTCTCTCACACCGCACCCCTCTGTTTCCCGCACGGTTTAAGGTTAGCTTCGATCGATTTTCTTGCTCGTCAATAAAAAACTTTCTAATTAGTAAAGAACAATCTTTCGATTTTAGGTTCAGTGTTCGATTCTGGTTCAAACGGTTCGGACTAGAGTTTAGGGTTTCGGCGTCCGAGGATGCTTGGGCATAATGCTTCTTCTCGTTCGAATCACTAACAAGCCTGTTTTTGGATCAGTGCGTTGATTCGTATATGTTTCTTTGTCTTTATTCCATCAATGCCAGAGCTTGCGCTTGATCTTTTTCCCCATTTGTTCTGATTCTATGCTTTGACTGGTTTGAATTCGAACATGAGCTCCTAGATTCTTGGTTTCGTAGGCCTGTTGTTTGTTGGATTAGAACTAGAACTTCTAGATTGCTAGCAGTCTCCGAAAGTCTGGATGTTGGGTTGTTTAATATTATTATTTGAACATGATTCTTGACATAGGGCTCGCCTACGGCTTGTTTCCTGCTATTCCTATGGATATGGATATTAGGGAGGCTCAGTTTTCAATTGCGCATGCATGTGTATGAACTGGACAAGAATGGTTGATCTGTTACGTGAAACTCTAGTGAATTAGATTATATGGTCCTGGGAATCTGATGCTTTAGGATGAGGTTTGAACTTTTCTGATCCGCATTTCACTTTTATTTGTCCGTTCAGAAAACTGGGATCCAAATTTGGCTTTTCATTTCAAACTTTCAATTACAGCTTCTAGTGCTATAGTTTTGTCTGATGCAAATAGAGTTGTGGTCTAATTCGATAGATTCAGGCATGTTTCAGCACTTTTAGTTCTCATTTATGTCATAAACTAGTAGTTTTTGTTGGTTCTGAAACATTGAAATGGTCGAGTCTTTTGAACGAAATCTCAAAATGGCTTTTGCATAGGGTTATGTCACTGACTCACTGCTTATTTTGTGAAGAATTTGGAAGATATCCAACTTCTATTCTGCCTTTATATCTCTAGGCTCTTGTTCTTCTTTCCTACAAGCGCCTCAATAGGAATTCACTAAGTGTTAATAATCTGACAAGTCTTAAAACTCTTAGCGAACTGTAAGTGAGCTATAGCAGAAGTCCCAAAACTTCATATTTTTGAATGATTACCTTCAGATTTGTTCTTCGGCATTTGGGACCTTGTTTTAGAACTTGTAGTTGTATTTGATTTTAGTGTTTTTCTCAAATTGTTTATGGAAATGAATGTTTATGGATGTGTGCTTCTGAGGGTCCGACCATCCAAAAATTTCTGGGGGTCCCAGAATGGACACGGGTTCGGATACCCGAACCATAGGAGTTTCCAAACAATTTTTTTCTTCTCTTTGCGCTTCCGATTTTGTTGGTTTGTCTCGTGCCTGCTGGTGTTTCATCTTCCTTAGACCGTAACATCCAATAGCTGCCGAGATTAGCTCTAGGAAATTGTATATGTGCTTCTTTTAAGAGAAAAAAGCTAGAGAAACTAACCTCTAACACACTTTTCAAATTAGACATTTCATTTATCTCTGTATTTCTTGCATTACAACTAGGTGATCAAGGGAAGAAACAATGGGAGTCATAGAAAACGGGACGATCTCGGGTACTTTGCCGAGCACAGAGGCTTTTGTAGTGCACTATCCAGGGTACCCCTCATCGATTTCACGAGCCGTTGATACTCTTGGAGGAATTGAAGGGATTAAAATGGTAAAATCTGTTTTTGCCTAAGACCCTTTTGGCCAAATTGCCTGTGCTTTTTGTGTTAGTCTTTACAATGAATGCATAATTTATATGATAATAAGTTCTTGCTATGCGTATGTGCGTGATGGCGGCACCCTTAGGCCTTTCATAGTGGCTATTGTCTAAACATCTCACTTTAATCTTTATTTAGTAACACTGCTTCTCTTTTTCACAAAAACTTGCTGTTACAGTTATTTTTCTTCACATCCCATGGAAAAGAATGAAAAACAAAATTCCCGGTACAATACATGAATGAGTTGTTGTTGGTAGCTAAGTTTTGCTGAAGTTTTTCAAATTTTATTCCTTTAAGTTTCTTGCAGGCAAGGGGATCTGCCTCAAACAAGCTCGAGCTGCGCTTCCGCCCTGAAGACCCTTATGCACATCCCGCCTTGGGAGAACAATGTTCTTCTAACAGTTTTTTGTTAAGAATCTCTAAGAAGGAGCTCACTCAAGATTCTCGGCCTGAAAGTCAAACAGTTCTTGCCACTACTGGAGTCGAACCATGCTTATCAGAAGATCGCCCAGCCCTGTGCTGTGATATCGTTTCCCGTGTCTCTGGTTCTTATCATTTTGATGGTAAGAAACTAGCTCTCCTGCATTCCTATCGTAGTTGGACTCTTGTGTATCTGACGTTGTCTTCCATATTATTTTGAGATCTCGCTCAATATGTTACATTGTGTTGCATATATTTTTTGCAAACTTATCATTTCTATTTGCGTGGATTTTGCCAAGGCATGGCCGACTATCAGCACGTTATTCCGATTCATGCCGATATTGCGCAGAAGAAGAAGAGAAAGTGGATGGAGATGGAGTCACTTGCAGGCAAATCATCCTCAGTCATTTGATATTTTACATTGTTGTGCAAATTCTTTTGTGACGTCGTATAATATGAGCAAGTCCTTCCTCTTATACCATGCAGCAAACAGTGATCTCATGGATCTGGCAGACGAAGACGTGATGATGTTATTGCCACCTTTTTTCGCACCCAAAGATATACCAGAAAACTTGGTGTACGATTGTGCTCTCTTATTTATTTTTAGTGTTCACTTATTTCTTCTTCGGTAACATAGTTTACCCGCTTGAAGCTGTTTGTGCTCTCCAATTCCGAGTTAGGAATAAATATGATAAGTTCAATCAAGCAGCTTTCAACTATAGTGTCATTTCCAGTTTCCCCTGATTGATTGACTGTGTGATTTGCAGGCTACGACTACCAGCCTCATCTGGTTCCAAAAAGAAAGAGGAGGTGGCAGCTCAGAACTCTTCCGAGGTAAAATAAGAAAACAGGACCAAAATCAGTCTTTTCAGCTGATGTGGTTAAACTTAAAATTGAAATTTGAGAGAAAAGTGTCTGTAAAGCATATTCTTTTATCACTAAGATACTCAATGTTTTGTTAGAAGTAACCAGTGGCTGGGTGAATGTTTTGTGGTTTAGTTTAGTGATTAAGTTTTGATTCTTTCTCGATGGAATTTGAATTTGGGTGCTTGGGGAGTTGAATTCCATGAAGTTTAGGCAGGATGGATCTTGGAGTATAATTGCTGGTAAGCAAAATTTAGTGTGTAACGAGTTTTGAGGTTCGTATTCCTTTGTTGGCATGATGATTTTCTGTCATATGGACTCTTTCCTGTAGATTCTTTTGGTCAGTAAACACTTGACTTTGGCTCCAAACAATCTATTCTTTTGTGTTTTGCCTACTCATACGACATTCTATATTCAATAAATAATAACTGTCTTACTTGCACTAGTGAACCATCAAGAATTCACAGTTTTTTCGAGTTCTTTTATATGTCGAAAATGTCGTGACAGGTTACTTATCTTTTAGTTGTGATTTCTCCATCTCCATGTGCTAATTGTTTTGTTCAAATGATTTTCTTTTCTAATGCAGATTGATACGGGCCCGATATTTGCAATCGATTTCGGTGTCAAAGATATCCTTTTTCTTTCACACTGTTTTCCCAATCTTCTAGAGCTTTTTTTTTCTTTTGACCTCTGCAAGTGTCACAGTCATGTTTGTTTGAAACCTCCACTTCTTCGGTTTGTTTTTTGGTGTTTCCTTAGCATTCATACAGATACCGAAGATATTAAACTGGGAAGACTTTATTGTCCGTGGCTCCAACCAATGGCAATGGCAGGAAGCAGTGTCTGCACTGTTTGATGAGCGGCCCATATGGCCTAGAGAGTCTGTGGTTCAACGGCTACTTGATAAAGGTTTTAAATGCACACATCATATGTTGAACAGGTAAAAGAACCACTAATATTGTTTTCTTATACATGAGAGGGTTTTCTTGAAACAGAATAATGTCAAGGATGAATTTATTTCTATATTTTCTTTACAGATTTTTGCTTAGGGCTGCATATTATTTCTCAGGCGGTCCATTTCTTAGATTCTGGATTAAAAGAGGCTATGATCCACGGATAGATCCTGAGTCTCGGATGTGAGTTCAATCTTAACAATCTTATTCATTTTCTTAGTGTATGAATTACAGTGTGCGATTGCATGGGACATATGCAAACACGCGTGGTTTTGCATTTGTTATTTTTTTAAAAAAGTTTATATCATTTTCTAATGCAAATGGCAAACTGGAGTGTGTGAATGGTGATAAAGTTTGGCTTTCGAGATACAATTTTTTTTTTCATTTCTCACTTTTTTCTGCATCCAGTCCAGTAGCACGTCAAAAGGTTTCATCTGGGTAATTTATTTTTCAGATATCAGAGAATGGAATTCAGGGTTCCACCTGAGTTACGGGGTTATTGCGACGCTAATGCAACTAACAAGTGAGTTTTACCCTCATCCCGTAAATTTTTATATTCTGCTTTCTCTGTCCTAGCTTTAAGATTGTAGCGAATCAATTGAATGATAAATTAGAAGCTCTAAAAGAACGATGCTTATGTTCAAAATTTGTCGAAGATCATCAAATTTACATTTGTATACGAGATCTTGTAACTTTTCATTTCAAATTTAATGTTAAGTTTATACGTTGGTGTTGCTCTAGTTTAACTCCAATGAATTTTATGATTTTCAGCAGTTTTCCATCCGATCTCGGCACAAAAAACTCTTGAGAAGTTTATTATAGTTGTTGGATTATGTGATTGATTTGACATGGGTTCTGGGAAAAAGTTTGTGGTGCGATCATCACATGTATGTTGGAGAAAGCTTGGGATTATAGGGTTATGTTTATCCATTTTCTCTCTTTGTTACAGATTAAAGCCGAAATGGGATGACATTTGCGCTTTTAAAGTCTTTCCTTTCAAGTGCCAAACATTTTTGCAGTTGTTTGAACTGGAAGATGAGTACGTTCAGCAAGAGATAAGACAACCTCCGAAACAGACTACTTGTAGCGTGAGTTTTATACTTAGCTTTTATTATTAAATGTGCGATTATTGACTTATGTTTGTGCAAGTTACTTCTAAATGTTTAAATACTTTTATCATTTTCAAATGAAACGGGTGAAAGCCATAATTTTTTAGCTTTTGGCTAATAGGTGTAAAGGTGAACATTTTGCTCCTTTGTTTTAGAAAAATTACATATATTCTTTAATGGTGACACAAACGCGTTAATTACAGTCCACGTATCGCAGATGAAACCATATTTTTGTGTAGAACAGACATAAAAACTCTAGCAAGTTCTTAAACTCATCAACTTGAACAGGCTTCCCTGTGAAATCTGATCTACAATCTGGTTTGGTTTTGCAGTATAAAACAGGATGGTTCTCCGAAGCCACACTCGAGACTCTGAGACTCCATGTGTCTGTGAGGTTTGTGTCTGTGTTTCCTGAACCTGGTTTCGAGGATGTGTTTAAATCTATTCAAGAAGAGTTTGAAAGATCTAAGATGATACGCACCCACAAAGATGCAATGAAACCATGTCAAGAGAAGCACCGGGAAACAACTAAAGGTTAGATTGTATATAAAACTGAGTCTCCACCTCCTTTGAACGGTTTAACCATCCAAATATCACTGGTGATGCACACATCCTAGCTTTCGTATCTGTCTTCAGATTCAATGTTGCAACTAATGGCCTTAGTCAATGGTTAAAGCATTGTAAAAAGGAACTGGTCATAGTGTAGGGGTGTCCACAATGGTGGCCTCAAAATAAAATCGAAAGTGGTGAAATTAACCAAAAGAGTTGGGATGAAATATGGCTTTTTCTGTATATGTGCCAAAGGCATACCACCAAGTGTTATGCTTATTGTCATTGTTATTTTGGTGTTCTCTTTGAAAATATGGAAGCAACAGACTGTGACAGGAAACAATCTGCAGATGATGATGATAACGAAAAGTCTAAAAGCTCAATGGATGAGAAAGGAGATGATATTAACGTGGAAGAAGATGATGAAGACCTAGATGAACCTGAGGAGCTCGATCTGGTAACTGTGATGAGCATACATTTTCTTGTTTCTTTTGCATTTAAAGAGAAATTCAAATAATAATTATTAAAATATCTATGGTTACTGGAAAAAAAAAGAAAAAGACTAGAACAGGAACGTCATCAGTCCCAGGAGGACAGTGTCCTCTTCTTTAAAAGAGCTATCAGCAGAACATAGTTCAGTTTCATCATCTCTTTGTTCCTCTATTTCCTTCTTTTGCAGGCTGCAGATGATGATGAGATTTCGCTTGACTCGCATGGATGTATCCTTCTACTATTGTCTGTAAGAACACACACGGATGTTTTCTCGATTGATTACTCCAAAATTTAGAAGCTTTTTTCAAGTTTCAGGGTTTAGGACGAGGTTAAGAGCTAACTGAAAGGCTTTTCTTTTAAGTTTTTGGGTTCTAGACCAAGTCTAGGAATAAACCTATGATGCTATTCAAGATTGCCGAGGTTTAGGCCCAGATTTAGAACAAAAACTGGGAAGGTTTTCTCAGTTTAGGGGTCAGGATCAAATTTAGATATGGATGTGTCCTTCAAAACACTGCAACACAACCCAGAACTGGCTTCATAAATAACAAATCTGGATAAATACTGGTTTTCTTGACTGCTGTTAACTTGTAAGCTTTTCTTAGTTCCAGGTTTTTTTTTTTACACAAGAGTTCTACTGTTTCTTCACGTTTTCCTATATGATGATAAGATCTTGATATGGAGAACAACTCAAGAACATATCTGCAAGGGCTGTTTGATAGTTTCCCAACTGTAGACCCGGGTTTCGTACAAAACTACGGTGTTGATGATGGGAGTGATGGAGAATATGAGATATATGAGCAAGAATCTGATGGCGTGTGTTCCGATGATGACATTAACATAGATGATGATGATGATGATGATGAGTGAGGAAAATCTGTCTTGCGACCTGAGTAGAAACCCAGGTACTGCTATTACTCTGTTACCTTTGTATATTATTCTACTTCCGTAACTATGGCCGTCGGCTATAAGACAAAATCGGAACATGAAGTCAGTTTGGTGATTCTGTTCTGTCATTTATTTGGTAGACTTGTTTAATGTAGAGATGATTTCAGTCCGGTGAATAAATCTTCCTCCGGCTGCAATCTCCGGGAAGTTTCTGACCGTCGGAGAGGTTTGAGATATCATAGATACAGGTACTCTGTTTGACACAAGGCTGAGAGATCCGATGCAACAAATTGGGCATGGTTTAGCTATTTTTGCCTTTTACTTGTAATGTTTTAATTTTTGAGAAATTCCTGTTTTTTTTTTGTTAGTTTAATTTAATATTGATTTCCGTTGTTTTAAATATATTTCAATTCATTTGGAAAATAAAATTGTGCTGATTCCAAAAGTAGTGTGCTTGTTCAGTTTACATAGCATATTCTTTGCCTGGGCTTGTTCGAGAGCTAGTATTGAGCTTTCGATATTCCTAAACCCTAGAACACGGGACAACTGCTGATTCAGTTGGAGGATCAGGAACTTGGGCATGACGAACGAATTGCCCCTTCACTCGCGGCCGCTGCTCTGCCAGCTTCTTTCGGCTCTCATACCTCACCTGTGTTAAGTTACGTTAGTCCAGTTGTTCTTTTTCTCAGAAGCATAAGAATGTGAAGATCAAAGTTTGTACCTTTTTCTCGAAACACCTTTCTTTGCGTTTCATCCGGAATTTAGTAAGAGCCTCTTCCCGTTGTCGAGTTTTCACGTCGGGTGACGTCAACGAGTTTGGCGATGTGGTACACTCTTGTGAACATCCTGCTGGTATACCACTGTTCAAGCTCGGCCGGGAAGTAGGGCTCGTCGTTGACTGAACGGGTGCCACGGCAGATGTGCAACCCGAGTTTTGACAGCTGAAACGTATACCCTTTACGGGAATGGGAGCTGGGTAAGAGCTCCACGGAGGTCCAGAGGCATACACCCTGTTGTAAGCGCTTGGAGGTGGTCCCGATGAATCGGAACGGTCTGAAGTCCCAGCGTCAGACGAAATCTTATCGTCCTGATTTGCCTCCACACATAATAATCTTTGATCCGAAACCCCGGAAGAGATTGAACACTGTGTCTGTAATGGCCTGTGAACGTACCTGCAAAACAAGAAAACCATCAAAAACAATGCCAAAGACCTGTACTATTGAGCAGCAAGGAATTCGTATGAGATGACTAACCGTGTGAAAGCCGAAGCACTGGATGGCCAGAGACAAGAGGTGTTAGATCTTCTCAAGGAGAGATCGAGCTCTAGCAGAGACCCGTAAATGGCTGTGGATGTACTTTCTTCTCTATCGCATTCTTCATTTCTTCTAAACGATGCTCCCATGAAGTCTATGGCTTCTTGACATGCCTCTCTGAGCTCCGCGACACTCTGAGTTCCTAAAAAAATCACAACAACTTTAGTGGTGGATTTGACGGGAAATCCGTCACAAATTCAAACTTTAGAAGCTTGCAGCAGAACATGAGCTTACTCCTTGTCTCGTTCTCCACAACTTCCATATCGTTGAACAGAGACTTCCCACACTTAGCCTGCAACGAGCCTCTCGGGTTATTATTATTATCCACATATGCACTATCGCCGTCCAGTTCAGGACTCGTACACGAGCTCTGCAAGAGAAAACCGAAGGTTGAGAACAATCCCCTGAGTAACCATGGAGAACAACACCTTCCTTCAAAGGAGCAAACTTTCTTTAAATTTGCGGGAGATTGTTTTGAGAATAAGATGCAGATTGCAGAGCAAAAATAAGGGTATTCAGAGACTAACATGAGCATCATTTCCTTTATCAATCACCGGCCTCTCAGCGGTGTTTCCACGGTTACTCGTGGAATTGTTCTCAGACGTGGCCTCAAGCTTCTGCTGTCCAATCCTCTCATCTATTGAAAAGTCCCCAGCAGCAAATCCCTATCAACAAGAATCAAGAACAGATCTTTGACCGATAAAGAAAAGAAGTATTAAACTGAGATTCGAGTGGAAAAATGCCCAAGTTTTCAACGATTCCCATACTCAGACAGTACAAAGAATACAAGATTGGACAGTGGGCATACACATTGTCTCCTCCATACATGTCGCCAGAGATTTCTCAGCTCATTCCTCCTCAACGGTTTAACAAGATAATCGGCTGCACCTTTCAACATGCACTTATACACAGTACTGACTGAGTCCTGTGTCGACATCACTGCAGAAACCCAATCCAAGAACGAAGGATATGTTAATCAAATAAATTATTTCACGAGCAACAAGAAACAGAAGCTTGTGTGTAGAATAAATCCCTACTTATGACAGGAACGTTCTTGCATATCTCGTGCTCCATGATGAGCGTTAGAAATGCGTATCCAGAAATCGAAGGCAGATCAATCTCAGTCAATATCAGATCTACACTTTCAGGCCTCCCTTTTAGTATCTCCCATGCCTTGAGGCCGTCGGCAACAGCAACAACTGAGGAGACAGATCGTTATAACTCCATAAGCTCAGAATGGAATGGCAATGTCAGAAGGCAGACAATGAAACAAAACACAAAAGAGATTATAGGTAGGCAGATGATTTCAGAAACTACAGCTGAAGGGTTCTGAAAACAAGACAGTTGCCGGTGTGAAAGTTCCGACCTTGTAGCGAGGCCAATGACACGAAACTTAACATAATGGGCATTTCATCAAACTCATGGTCGACACAAATCTCAAGCAACTGCTAAGGGCAATCAGCCATTTGCAGCAAATTCATTGTCCAACGGGACATCATACAAACAACTAACATAGATCAAACTTGTTAGCGTCCACCAACTAAATAAGCTGAAATAACCCCCAGCGTCCTCCATTTGCTTCGAAAACAGTCACTTTTGAAATCTTTATTCAGATTCGAACAGATAAGAAAACTGACTCGAATTCTCTCTATTACTAAAGTTAGCCGAACATTCCTAAGTTCTTCGCTTTACAAGTTCATAGACCGATCCCAGATCGAGGATTCGAAAGGCAAACCCAAAAACAACAAAGAACCAAAAAATATCGGTTTTGAAACGAAACCAACCAAGGAAACTCCGATTCTAACAGCGACGACAACATAGAAACAGAGACAGCAAAACTGACCTCTGTAACCGCATTTCCTGAGAAGGGCTCCGACTATCTGTCTGGTCGAATCGTCGGCTTCAACGAGAAGAACCCTCAAGGCGATTTTCGGCAGGAACCTCTCCCACTTAACAAGACCCTTTCCATCGCCGCCTTCTCCGGCGTCCATCCTCCGCCTCCGCCGCCGCTGCAACATCTCTCCGCCGCCCTCCGCCGTCGCCTTCGCAACCTCAACCACTTCTTCGCTGCTCACGACCACTTCTCCCATCTCCCAACAGTCGTCTCGCAAAAACGAAGCCTCTGGAGGGAAAAGAAACGCAAAAGTCGGAGTAGAAATGTTTGCCAAAAAAATCTCTCGCGTATCTTATTCTTATCCACCGCGGGCAAAAATAAAAATATCTGAATATCTGGTAATCTGATCCAACGGCTGAGAAGCAAAACACGCTGACAACCGATCCCGATCCTACGGTTCAGAAACGTCAGAAGGCTGCAAAATATCTAGAAGAGTCTGAAAGGTGGCCCACATTGCCACGTCAGGCCTAATGATACAATTTGACTTTTATTTTAAAAATTTTATTTGGTTTGGTGCGTTGGTTTGGTCATTTGGTGGTGCATGTTTAAAGTTGGATCTTTATTTCCACTATTATTTTAATTCATCAAAATTATAGGCCTCGTATCATAAATCAACGTTATTCGTATTCTATTGTCTTTACAAAAACTCATCTCAATTGTAAATAACTAAACAATTGTAATTATATTAAGCTTTTGCTCGTCTACTATGCAAAATTTATTTGTAAAGATGACCCCCAAAACATATATATATATATATATATATATATATGATATCACAAATCGGTTTCATATTTTTACCCCGTTGAATTAACTTGTGACATAAGATGCGTGTGAAGGTTAAAGATTATTATAGGGACACGTGGCATATGTAGGGCCACAGAAAATGAAAAAATGATTAAGATATTTTGGGGAGGAGACAAGACAACGAGAGGCTTCTTATCTTTGGGTGGATAAGATCTTGACACGTTAGACGCTTTATATGGGTGGCTTCGGTTTCAGTTCGTATTTGGTTATCTATGGGTTCCCTTATTTCGGTGATTTTTGTATTGAATTTGATACAATTTAATTATATTCTATTTGAATTAAGATATAGTAATAAATATTAATTTAAAAAAAAAATTACTCTCTTTTCAATTTTTATTCAGTTCGGATTTAATTTCTATTTTTAGAATTAAAAAATTATAATTATTTATTTTTTTATCTAATTTTTAATTCAATTTTTCTGTTATTCGATTATGTGACACGACTTTCCCTTTGACTCGACCAAAATATCTCGCCGCCCCACACACTGCGCGTATACTATTAACCGAATAGGTAACGTACTCGCCCCTCACATCCACTCACAGGAGGTCGAATATTCGTCCGAGCGAGTGAATGCACGCGCTCGTGATCGTCGTGTGCCGAATGCTTTCAAAGGATACATGGTTCCGTTCCTTGCTTTCATAATACATAATTTTGTAATTTGACCCGTTATTATAAGAAAATATTTTTTTATTTACAAAATTGAACACGATATGACCCTTAAATTTCTGGATTTCGCCTGCAGGATAAAATAAATATAAAACCAAAACCGGACTTTGCGTTACGTAACAAAATCGATTCATGAATTCTAAGGGGACATAAAGCGGTCTTCAACAAGAAAAACAAAACTACTCTGGAAACTTGTAACTGGAAAGATAAGGAAAAGAGACAACAAATCGAAGATTGCTCTTTAGCAAGGGGAAAAAAAACAAAACACAAATGACAAAATGGAACAGAACCTCTTAGTCGAACAAGCTGAATCCCATGTCATCATCACTCTCCTCCTTGGGCTCCTCCTGTTTATAGATACAATTTGTTCACAATCACAGCAAAATTTATCATCTTGGGTTATGGTGAACGCAACAAAATATCACATGGGCTAAGCGTATGTAACTGAGGAAAATATATATATATATATTAATTTTTATAAATTAAAATTAACTTAGTTTATATTTTTTTATTGAAATACTCTTATATACTAATTTGTTTAAGGTTTTTCTAAAATACATATTGATTAAAAATTATTTATATTTGTTATCAAATTCTATTTTTATTTTGTTTCAATTTTTCCAACAAATATAAGATTACTATAAAAGAAAACAAATATATCATGGGCCCAGCCACACCACCAGAACCAACGTTCATGATGAGATCATCGATGTTCTTCTTCTCACAGAGCTTGGCGAAAAGGCTTGGCCAGTAGGACTCAACACTCAAGTTGGCTGCTTTTACTAAGGCAGATATCTTCTCAGCCTGATCATCATCAGAATCAATGCCGGATATCAAACTGACTTAACTTCTAATCAATAAAACTGGTTTTAGCAAGAGTTACAATAAAACAAAGCACAGATACTGAACATAAGCATAATCTCAACAATGTCATTGACTAAAGGGACGGACCCGAGGAAAGCAGAGGTCAGACACGGTTCACCTTATGATACAAATGCTAGATTACAACCCAATTGCCACACTAACAAACGCAGGAACCAAAGCCACAAAATTATAATCAAAATAAGGACAAGAAATTCCAGTAAACAATACAAAATATTACAGATTCCAAAATAACAAAAACATGATTCACGATTCTCAATAACGAGTAAAAATGTTACGCGTGACTACATTTGAATTTACATCAATCATTACGGTATCTTCAATTGGAAACTAACACTGAACCAAACCTAGAAACTAGTCTAAATTAAGATTCAAATAAAATTAAAGAAATCTTCAAAATTAACGTGACAATCATCAACGAGAAATGAGAGGAAACTTACGGTGACGTGGATTCCCTCGTCGTGGAGAATGAGAGCGGCGTAAGTACAAGCGAGCTCACCGGTGGCCATTGCAGCTTAGCTTGTCTGCAGGTATTATCACCTTCCAACGGATCTGCAAAGCCACGCGAACAAATTCATCAAACAATACGCATTGTGGCAGGCGAAACCAAGAGAGCGAGAGAGATTACAAACCTTGAGGAGAGAGATGCTGCTGTTGGGGGAACGGAGATCTAGGGTTAGAAGGAGAGAGGAAATTTATATGAGAGGAAACTAGGGTTTTCAGGAAATAGAGGATGGAAAAAAAGGCCACTTCGTGACTAAACTTCTGAACGTGGGCCTTTATTGGGCTTCGGGCCCAGAAAGTGAATTATTTATATCGACTGAATCTCTAACATTTTTTTTAACCGTGTAATCCGTTGTACGGCCCTTCGGACCGGACACCGGTTCGACCCCATAGGTCGAACAATATTTCGGACAATAAATCCACCGATCTCTGCACAGTAATCGACAAACCGTACGATGTAAACAAGACGAAACTGACCGACTCAGGAAACTCCGATCTTAGAAGTAATCGAACCAACGTATACATACCAAATGTACACATATTTTACATTATATTAAAAAAAGATGACATAAAAACGTTTTTAAACTTTTACATATGGATGTATGCATGTATAGATCTAGAAATTTCTCAAATGTATGTAGGGGGGCATAAATTCTAACATGCAACTAATAAGTAACTTTTGTGTCTAATCACATAGCCTTATATTAAAAAAATAGCAAATAATATATATTTTATAGATTTATGTTTCTAATGATAAGTTTCCCTAAAACTTCATCGTCAATCAATATCATGTACGTATACGCAAGTATCTATCTAACCATTTAATAATACAACACCCCATACTATTATTTATTTGAAAAAAAAATAGAATTCATAAAATTCGGAAATATTTCAAATTTTGAATGTGAAATAATGAATATTATTGTTACAAAAAAAATTCTTCATAAGATAGAATTTTTTTATAAAAACTGCAATTTTATGGTATGTGAATAAGAATTCGCGTAATAAGATCCCATGAATATTATTTAAATCCAGCAAATATTTTTTTATAAATACATGATTATTGATTTTTTATAAAAAAAAAAACAAATGTACAAACATAATGATTTTTATTTGAACACTATTTATGCATAAACACAAAAAGGATTGACCCAAAATTTGGGTTGGGAACAATGGGAAGTATGATGATGGAGAGACAATCACAATGACATTCACAAATTTTTCCAACCCAAAACCCACTCTCACTTCAATTTATCTTCCTCCTTTTTTTTTATTCTCTCTGCCAGTTGACTCCGATACCTTTGATTGCAATTAATATATATATATATATATATATAATAAAAACAAATTAAAATGAAAATAATAATACTGACTAATCAACCGTATCCTAAAATTTCATAACAATTTAAGGATTTCTTAGATATTGGAACTAAGTAAAAATTCATGAATGATGGCCCATGAATAGAGGCAGAGCCGTCTCAAAGTTACGAGAAGCCTTGTTCACTATATGTAAATAATATATATATATATATATTAATTTTTATAAATTAAAATTAACTTAGTTTATATTTTTTTATTGAAATACTCTTATATACTAATTTGTTTAAGGTTTTTCTAAAATACATATTGATTAAAAATTATTTATATTTGTTATCAAATTCTATTTTTATTTTGTTTCAATTTTTCCAACAAATATAAGATTACTATAAAAGAAAACAAATATATCATAATTTAATCAGATTTAAACTGTTTATAATATTCTTTTCTTTTACAATGATTTTTATTTTGTTATTCAAAACTATTATAATTATCAAATTTTAAAAATAACTTTTTCGAGAAAAATGAGACCCTAGAAAATTGGAGGTCCTGTGCCATAGCACCATTTGCACACCCTATTAGACGACCCTGAATAGAGGCACAGACAAGGTCTCGTTCATAAAGATTTATACATATAGCACATGTTTTTTTTTGGATGAAACATATAGCACATGTTTGCGGATGTATCCCTACTGAAATCTCTTGCAGTTTTATAATAAAACATTTTTTTTCGAATTTAAAATACATAAATAAAAATGTAAATTTGATGTGGTTATGATTATGTTCTGAAAAAATAATAATGTATTTTGATGAATATTTCGTAACGGATCCGTAAAATGATGTTTTTTGGACCGTCGCTTGAATTGTTTGCTTAGGTCCACTTTTTATCCGATTAAATCGAATTTCGATCATTGAAATATTTTTTTTAATTTTTTTGCTCACGCTTTGGTTGTCCCCACGAGATTCAGTGTACAACTACTAAAAAACAATCGAAATATAACAATCGACACCGAAACTTATTTATTTGCATAGAATATCAATCATAAAAATAACATGTGGACCTAACACACCGACAAAATCAATAATACCTAAATGTCAATTTTATATTATACGACTATACATGGGAGTAAATAGACCAGTAGATCAAAATTAAACTAGTTTAAATAAAATTGTTTTCCATTAGCCTTTAACCCTTACAAAAAAAAAAACAAATGCAAACAGTTAAAAGCAGGTGGCAAAAAAGTTTCCAACGATTAAGTATACACTTATCTAAAACTTATAGTATCATATAATAAAACCATATAGTTTTAACAAACAATTTCGAAATAATTACAAAGACATTTCGTATTTACATAATTTTTGTATCAACTTTTTCAAAAGTATAAAAACTATTTAAAAAAAAAAAGCATCTAAAATTCGGTTGACATGGATTATATATTCAATACGCCATATTAACGAGGAAACTGCAAAAAAATAAAGAAATGTGACTTAACATTAACATTTACTTATTGTACGGGAAAAACCTTTAAATTGACTAATCAAACACGATTTTCACGGGTCAAACAATTTTGGGGCTCCGTACAATATAATTTATGATATTAAATTATCAAATTTTTAATTTTTGAAATTTAACTAAAAATAACTAAAAAAGAATTAAAATAAAAAATACTTAACAAATCTATAATTTATTAATTTAATTTAGTTTATCAAATTTTTATTCTATCCCCATATATTGAATAAAAAAAGTAAATTTAAAATTCAAATAAAAAGTTTTTGTTAATAATATCAAATAAAAAAATTATATAACAATAATGAAAGAAAAAACATAAATTTAAAAATAAAGATTCAACACCTAAATAAAATTTATATTTAGATGTCAAATTATATAAAAAGAGAAAATGATTTAAAAAAATAAAATTAAAAATATTGTGATGAAAATTTTAATTTTACTTTTAAAATATAAAATATTAAAATATTAAAATGTTAATAATATTAATCAGTATTATTATTCTCTAATTATATTTTAAAAAATCTTTAATAATAAAGAAATTATATAAAAAAAATAAAATAACAAATATACAATTTAAAGAAAAATAAATGTGGGGCCCTCTTTAAAGTGGGGCCTTGTACAATCTCTCCACTTGCACACCCCTTGAGACGACTTTGTATATACGCAAATTGCATATTTATTTCATATATATCTATATATATATATATATAATTTTTTATATCTTTAAATAGTGATCCCTAAAATATTGGAAGGAAAAATTTAAGATAAAATATTAGAAATCTTTTGATAAATTTCAAGCATAACTTTAATGAAGAAAATAATTATAAAAACATTTTTAAGATTTTTGTAAAATAACTTTTTTAAAATTAGAAATGAATTACCAACAAGAAAAATTTTCATATAATAAAATGATATATATATATATATATATATATATATATATCCTATGGATTTGAATATTTTAATTTTTATCTTAAGATAACGTAGATATATTTTAAATTTTTTATATGAAGACTCATTTTTCACTGAAATTTTTATATAATTATAGAATAAAAAATCATTGGATTGAAGAAGTATATGTATAGTGTTATAATCTTAAAATTTTGATAGATTATGGTGCAACTCCTAAAATAAATATGGTAATAAGTTAATAAAATGAAACATTCTTGTAGAAATGATATCTAAAATGGTATTTAATTTATTTGTTTGAAAAAATCATAAATCAAATATATGCAATAAGATTTTAAAATAGATTTGAATTAAATTGTTAAAACAAATTAGATAAAGACCATTTTCAAAAAATCATTGTTAAATTTCTTATATCATCAAAATTGATAAAACATTAACTATTAAAAAAATTTAATTTTTTATAGTATAGTAAATCATAAAAATAATCAATTATTATTATTATTATTATTATTATTATTATTATTATTATTATTATTATAACAATTCGAATAATATTAAAACTTTTAGTTTTATAGAAAATATAATTTATAAAAGATAAACCCAATTATGGAATATATATATATAGTTTATATAAATTTAAATATTTGGTAACTTTCTACTTTATTATTTGAAAAATTATTTTAATTGAGTTTTTTAATCGAACTGATAATATAATTAAATTAACAAAATTATATGATAAATAGTTAAATTATTTTTAAAAAAAATACCTTCACAATAATTTTATTTTTCAATTTTAAAAAAATATTGCAGATTAAAGTTTCACGTTGTTTCGTACTTTTCAACCACTGAAAGTTTTTTATTATAACGTTAAAGTAATATATGTTTTAAAATATATAAAAAAACTAATAACGTGAATTGCGCCACAAACCGTAATGATCCAATGGTTAACGCAACATTATAAAATATCAATTGAATATCCTTTGATTTGATATAAAAACTATTCTTTTAGATTTCAATTGATTGAAAAATATTATAAGTATTCAATTATTTTATCTTAATTTTAATAATGCAAACCTTTGTGCTTAAAGTAAATAAAATTTGTAGATTCTCTTAACTATTTACCATCGTAAATTCTGATCTTATATTTTAAAATTATGTATCGTTTAATCATACGATTATATTTATGATATTTGAAACTAATTTCAGAATTGATAAAGTTGTATGTTAGTCACTAAACTAAACCATAAGCAATGCGATAAATTTATTTGATTCGTCAATTAAATGTTATTTAAGTATGTGATTATTTGGTATTGTTTTTTTGGGTAAATCAATGATGACATCATTCCAGACCTCATATTATGACGTCATAATAGTGACGTAAGAGGCAAACATCAATCATTCAACTCGTAATATCAAGACAGCGCGCGCGCGCACACACACACACACACATATATATATATATATAAAGAAAGAAAGTCTGATACGATTTTAAATTAGCAAATTTCCTCTTTAAATTAGTCTAAACTAGTACAAAATATTTAACTAAAGTTTGAATTCCATATAACGTTTTCATTTATTTCATTGCATCGTAAGAATCAGTTGGTAAAAGTTATAGAATAAATAATTATATTTTATTTTTTTAAAATATATCGATCGAAAAAAAATTATATTTTATCTTAAATATATAGATCGATAATTTTACTATTTATGGCATTTATTATATATGCAGATTCGAATCATACATATATATTGGATTCTTTGGAGATTAAAATCGATGTTTTAATTAGCATAATATTATATTATAGTTGTTGGGAGTATAAAAGGAAATCGCCTTTTTTTATTTAAAAAAATGAAAAACAAAATTCCCGGTTATGGGGTCGCTGCAAGTGCAAGTGCACAGCACGACCACAAGCCCTCGTTGGCGGTGGCAGAGGCATGACAGCTGTCAACAATCCAATGGACCAACTAAATAGAATCCAATGGTTATTATTATTCCGTATTTATGTATTTATGTAAATACGTGGGGATACAAAATGCGTACTTAACTTAGTTAGCAGTTAGTTTTATACATTTATGGTGTACGGACTTTGTGAATTCTATTCAAAATCCAAACTAAGCTCAAACATCTAAAATCGATTTAAAGGCGTTAAATTTTCCATTATCTGAATTATCATTGAGTTTGTATATTTTATTTTGAAAATAATATAAGTATTAATTGTTTAACCAATATATTCGTTAGTTTGGTTGAAATTTCAAATATTATGTGAAGTGAAAAAAAAAAGCTATATAATCCCTTTATTTTAAAAATATAAATATAATACATAGTTTGTGTGCGTATATATATATAAATGCATCGACACACATACATAGTTTCTCCATCATCATCTCGAGATTTAGAAGAAAAAAAAAACTGTGGTGATTAAGAAATGGCGGCAAGGCTGCTATCGACCGGAGACAGGCAATCAACCTTGCCGGAAAAATACATCCGGCCAGCTTCCGACAGGCCGCGACTGTCGGAGGTGGGCGAGCTCCAAGATCTCCCACTCATCGATCTCTCTTGCCCCGATCGATCTGAAATCGTTCGACAGATCCACCATGCTTGCTCGAGATTCGGATTTTTCCAGGTTCTTTCTTCTCTCCCTTAAACGCCGTGAATCTTATCTGATATACTAAGAGCATACATATGTACGTATAGGTGATAAACCATGGGATTGGGAAAGAAGAGAGGGAGAAGATGGTGGGAGTGGGGAGGGAGTTTTTCCGGCTGCCGGCGGAGGAGAAGATGAAGCTTTACTCGGACGACCCGGCGAAGACGACGAGGCTGGCGACGAGCTTCAACGTGAAGAAGGAAGAGATCCACAACTGGAGAGACTACCTCAGGCTCCACTGCTTCCCTCTCCACAAGTATTCCCCCGAATGGCCTTCCCTCCCTCCCTCCTTCAAGTCAGCCCTCTCTCTCTCTCTCTCTCTCTCTCTCTCTCTCTCTCTCTCTTTCTAATTACTACTCTCTAATCGATGCATATGATATCACCACGTGTCAAAAACAATGCACGGAAAGGGTCTCAACTTTTATAATTGAATGCATTGTGAAATAAAAATAGAAGGATACTCTCTAATAATTATCGTTTAAAATTTTTAGATAAACTTTATAAAAAAAAATTCCAATTTCACTCTTAATTAAAAAAAAATACTCTATTTCGATCAAGTATTAATGGTAACATGATTTTTTTTGTGATCAAAACTTAATGAGGTTTTTAAAGACTTGAATGAGGACGTGGAGTATTTTACCTATTTTTTTCATCTTTTCATTAGATTTTTTCATCTTGTCATAGAAAAATCACTAATATTCGCTAGAGATGATATTTTAGATAATATAATTTTTTATTTATTGAAATTATAAAAAAAAATGTTTAGTAAAAATGATAAATAAGGATATATATATAACTTTTTATATTTTCTTAAAAAATTTAAAACAAAAATTATTTAGAAATTATTCAGGGTTTACTTCTAGAAGCTACCTTGAGAATTACAGTGAGTTTTTTTTTTTTTGGGGGGAAGAGGAGACATGTGAATCATTTTTTCTAGAAACATCGCTCATAAAGTCACAACTATTTTGTTCACTTCTTCATTGGTCCCTCCAAAAAACTGGAAATAATATATATATATATATATATATATATATATATATATATATATATACACACACATACAATACACAAAGAAAAAAAAACACATGGATAATTAATGGAGAAATAGACGAGGAGTTCTGTGGACTGACTTTGAGTCAAGTCCACTGTTCCTATTCTTGGTTATCTTTTAATTCTAAATTCGGTGGTCCTTTTGCTTATTCCTTTTTAAATATGTCCATGTGATCACATGCATCGCCATTATTATTATTATTATTATTATTATTATTTTGTAAAAACTTGACTGAGATATGCATGCCCCAAAAAAATACGCACATGCATGGTTATATATTGGACTTGGTAAACCAATTGTTTATTCTATAAGAATATGTTTTGTGTATTCAATCTTAATGCAAATTCACAAACAGTTGAAAAATAATTAAAAAAAAATAAAAACATGGGAAAATAGGGAAATTGACGAAAATCAAAAGAAAATAAAGATATTGTAAGAGATATGGATGGTCGGAGGGAGTAAAATAAAGACAAGCCGACTCACATTGCAAAACCACACGATCGAAATTTCATGACAATGACATAATTTCACTCACTCCTCCGACATTTTTTGATGTGACGTTCCATTTCCTATCGTTTCGTTTACTGAAATGTGGCCTATAATTTCACACACACATATATATATACATACATATATACACATATGGGGACATATATAAGAGAAAATCAAATTTAAAAGTGCGTCAACTTAAAATGGATCATGATTGACTCTCTGGGGTTATTTCTATTTTGAATATCTGCAAACCCAGTTAATAATCGTTATGGTTTAGTGGGTTTAAACTTACATAAAAAAAAATCACTACCAATAATTATTTGATACTAATATTTATTTTGAATATCTTATTTATTAATAAATATTAAATTTATATATCTCATATGTTTCACAAAATTTTAATTAAAAAATGAATATGATATAATTCAGTATGAATATATACAACATTTACTCTAATGATTCATATATATATATATATATATAGATGTATAGACCAGTGACTAAAACATCACAGTTTCTATGACAAAGCATATGATTATTTGCATCAAGACGTTTTTATCCCTTTCTCAGTCAAATCCTCTTAATTGGGTGATAATTAACATGCACTGTCCTAATTATTTTCTTGATTGGAGGATTAGCCAAATATACTTTTCATACTAAATATCGGTAACATTTTTCTTGGATTAAACATTATTTTGCCAAAATATTTTTCTAATTATTATGATTGAAATTATTGATGTTATTCGACACAGAGATTCCATTTTTCTTTTTGTATGTTTATATCACTGCGTCACAATATCCAATATACTAATCATATAATGAAATCCAAAATGTCCAAAATCAGAAAGATAATAATAATAATAATAATAATAATAATAATAATAATAATAATAATAATAATAATAATAATAATAATAATAATAATAATAATAATACACGATAAATTATATAAAAGCCTCCATGCATGTATGTGGATACGCTTTGATTGAGGGGGGAAGGGAGGAAACGTCACCGGTGAAACCGCGTGGACGTAGGCCTGGCCATTATGATAATCTGATTTATTTTTGACTTTTTGTTGAATTTAAATCGTATTATATGGTCTAATTAAATTTAAATAAATGGACCTATTTATTACAACACAAACTGATGGAAAAGTCTTCAATTATTTTAACACGTGTTGGTCTCCGTTTGTCCGGGTTTGATGGAAGCTGAGTCAGAATCTACTCTTCCTTGGTTCCAAATCTTCTCTTTGTCCATATCAAATAACACGGTTCGTTGTTGAGATCTAATTAAGTTATAAAAATTAGTTAATATCTGGGATATCCATGTAGTGTGTTATCGTATTTCGGGATTAATATCGCCTTTATATATCGGGGAAAAAACATCTACAGTTATACCAATTTTGATCCGAACTCCATTTTGAGTCCGTCCCAAAAATATCGAGTTTCGAACTTTTAATTATAGATCCAAAAAAATTCGTGCTTTTGGGTCGAATTCAAATCGGATTTCGGATTAGTCCGAAAGCCCATTTTTTTTTTTCCAAAAAAATTAATAAATGAAAAAAAATATCAATGAGGTATTAAATAGGTCGGTTCGGAATCCGAAAAAATTATAGATCCAAAAAAATTCGTGTTTTTGGATCAAAATCAAATCGAATTTCGGATTAGTCTGAAAGTCCAATTTATTTTTTTTCAAAAAAAATAAATGAAAAAAATATCAATGCATAAATGAGATATTGAATGGGTCGGTTCAACTCAGAACCCGAATTTTATAGAGTCGAGCTTTGATCTTAGATTTATAGACCCGAAATATTCTGGCCGATCCGAACCCAAACCCAAAACCCTCGGACCGAGTGCGGGTTCGGGTCGGCCGAGTCGAGTCTACTGCTTAACTCCCCTAAGTTTTAACTTGTCGTTTTAAATAAAATGTACAGGGAAAATATATATCATGATTCATGCTAATAATGTGTTTGTTTTTTTGTATATTAACCAGGGAGGTTGTAAGTAAATATTGTACAGAAGTAAGAGAACTTGGTCTTAGAATAGAGGAATTGATATCAGAGAGCTTGGGGTTAGAGAAAGAATACGTGAAGAAAGTGCTAGGAGAGCAAGGACAGCACATGGCCTTGAACTATTACCCTCCATGCCCTGACCCTGAGTTGACGTACGGTCTTCCTGCCCACACCGACCCTAACGCCCTCACCATCCTCCTCCAAGACACGACTGTCTCCGGACTCCAGATCTTGATCGACGGCAAGTGGTTCTCTGTCAACCCTCACCCCGATGCTTTTGTCATCAATATCGGCGACCAGCTCCAGGTTTAAACCCTATTTTCAATACATGATAACTATAGCCCCCAAGTTGGGTTTTTCAAACAACATGTGTGCAAAATATAATATGGATCCGATGACAATATGTGAATATAAAAGAATGGATAGAATTTGAAACGATAGTGTTAGATTAAAAAAAAATAGTGGTGGTATCTGTAAAAGAAAAATTACGAGAGATGCGTGTATAATGTAGTTTGGATATATAAAATGTAGATGTTAAACAGTTCGGTTTAAAAAATAGAAAAAATAATGAGATATGGATAGATTTAGATTTATTTGGCAACAAATTTTGAAGAATTTAACGTAAAATCGAAATGAATAGAGAACAAAAATTCATGTAAACTCTAAATAAAATTGAGATTCAAAAAGTTTATTGATTAATGAAGAACGAACCGAACAAACCCTATTCTATTAATGCAAGTTGTTGGCTTATTACCATTCCCTCTATCAGTTGAGTTGATTGATACATTTTGGTTTGGTCATAAAGGTTGATTTGTATCATACTTTGCAATATATATATATATATATACACTAATTCAGTAGACAAATTTTTTTCCTCTAATCATAGGCATTGAGCAACGGAATATACAAAAGTGTATGGCATCGAGCTGTTACGAACTCGGAGATAGCAAGACTTTCGGTAGCCTCGTTCTTGTGTCCGGCCGACACTGCCATCATACGCCCGGCCGAACCCTTGACCGGAGGCTCGGCCGGAGCCATCTACCGAGACTTCACCTACCCCGAGTACTACAAAACTTTCTGGAGCCGGAACCTCGACCAAGAGCATTGCCTCCAACTCTTTAAATCCAAATAGAATACATAAAAACAGCATTTCATATATAGATATTATCCCGCGACCAGACATAGTTATTAGAAATAAAAATTTCCATCATTCTTAATTCTTATATAAACTCTTCACAATTTGTTACTAATGTGAAGCCTTTTGTAGTGGAGATATCGGACAAGAACTGTCGATTGCTTTGGACCGGTCTTATATCTTCATCTTATGTCCGAACGGAGTGGGATACATTTTGCTGGAATATTCAAAGCATATTGCAATATCAATCTTCTAATTGTAATACGTATCACCATTGATAACGTCGTTACGCAACCAAGGAAAAAATAAACCAAGCTATAGCATATGTCGGGTAGATTTTGACCCGAGATCCACGCGTTTTCGGATATCTGTTTCAATATGGATACCTGAAAGCGATTTCATGTTCGGGTTTTATTATTTTTAATGTATTATTTCGCAAATAACATATATTTTTTAAAAATATTAAAATGCCCATATTTTATGTATTTACAAAAATAATTTTGACCTATTTTTATATAAAATTATCCACATACCTCTAAAATTAACATAAATTAACGCCATTTTGTAAATTTTTCGAATTTTGATATCCGGATCCCCAAAACTCATGGGGAAGCGATATAATAATTTTAGTAAACCCGTGGACTGAAACTGAACCTACGTGTACGGTCGGAAATTCAGATAACAAAGCCCAATAAAGGCCCGATAAACCCATAAGAGTAACCCAATTTACATTATTAGGCCCAATATGGAGACAAAAAACCTAAAGACCGCTTCGAATCGCCACAAATTCGATCCTATCCATTTCTCTGTTGAACATCAGGAACCCTAAATCCGTTGACGATGTCTCCGCCTGCTGCCTCTGCCGAAACCGCTGATGCTCCGACGGAGCACCCGACGGTGGCTACCGTGACGGGGGGG
>NW_010965541.1:1179432-1185465 GCF_000463585.1 Tarenaya hassleriana
GACGGTGGCTACCGTGACGGAGGAGCTCGAGAAGAAGCTTCAGGTGATGGTTTTTGTTTTGGAGGGATGATTTTGAATACTAGTTTTGGTTGTTTTCTCATGTTTCGTTGTTTTCTATTTCAGACTGATGAGCCGGTAGTCGAAGACGTAAAGGAAGATGAAGACGACGATGATGATGATGATGACGACGACGACGACGATGAGAAGGATGACGGGGCACAAGGTGGTTGCTTGTCTTCCCTGAATTAGGTTTTCTGCAACTTTTAAGCCACTCGTAAAATTTCGCTAGTTTTCGTTTCCCATGCTTTGAATGCGGTTTTCAAATTCCCTCAGTTATCGCCACTGGTGAATCTTCTGGATTGTTTAATAGAAATGATGAATGTAAATAAATGTGAACAAGTTAGTAGGCCTAATATTTGAAAGTAGTCCTTTTGCTGTTAGGTTGGTGGATTTTAGCATGTGTAAAAGGCTACATCATTGGATTTGAAGTATAATGTTTTCGTTCCTTGATAGCTGGTTCTCTTGAAGCAGAGAGATAATGTTAACAAAGCTACCCCATCTGTTTCTCGGTGAGGATTGTCATTGTCTTGTCTCAGAATACTACATACTTCTTGAGAACAAATGCCCTTTGTTTCTTAAAATCTATACAATTTGGGAATTGTTTTTGCAATTAGAGTTGGACAAAGGATGTGAAGAATTCGCGTGTGTTGCCTTCGTACTCGTTTCTTGTTTTCAGTTCTTTACCATCATGTGGATTTTTACATTATGCGTCTGATGTATATGAGGTTGTTGATTGCAGGTGAAACCGGGAGTTCGAAGCAGAGCAGAAGTGAAAAGAAGAGCAGGAAAGCAATGTTGAAGCTTGGCATGAAACCCGTTACGGGTGTTAGCCGAGTGACCATCAAAAGAACAAAAAACGTAACCCCATATGCTCTATGGCAAACATTCTCGGCTTTTTTTCATGCCAGTAAATATTCCTATTCAATCCCTTTTAACACTCCAATGCTGCAGATACTCTTCTTCATCTCAAAGCCCGATGTCTTCAAGAGCCCGCATTCAGAAACATACGTGATATTTGGAGAGGCCAAGATCGAGGACTTGAGCTCTCAGCTGCAGACACAGGCTGCCCAACAATTCAGAATGCCTGAGATGGGAGCCGCCGCCTCACAGAAGGCAGAGGCATCCGCCGGGACAACAGCTGAAGCACTGCCTGAAGAGGAAGAGGAGGAAGTCGACGAGACAGGTGTCGAGGCTCGGGACATCGATCTGGTCATGACCCAGGCTGGAGTATCGAGAAGCAAGGCCGTCCAGGCACTCAAGACTCACGACGGAGACATCGTAAGCGCCATAATGGAGCTCACCACTTGAAAAACAAAAACAGGGTAAGGTCTTTTGCTCTCTACCCAGATCCAACGCGTGTTTCTTGAAATTCTCATAACTCTGTTCCCTTGTTGTCTTTTGTAATTCTCAAGTTCTTCCTCTGCTATTATAGATAAGTGGTATTTTTATTTTAAAATTTATGCTGGGGTGTGTTATATTCAGTTTCAGTTATTTTGATTTAGTAAAATTACAGTCATTTGAATTCTGTTAACCAACCGAATCCATTACAAATATTTGGAATGTCTTGTTTTTAGTCATTTTAAAGAAAAAAATGATGATATTTATACGAAATTGTTTAATTCCCGGGATTATTGTTTATAAGCCTCAAATTTTGTTCTTCGAAAAGTTTTTTCCTAAATTTTATGAAATGTGATGTGTTTTATACTTTAGTTTGCTTTGAATAATATTAGTTTTTTTTACACGATTAATCCAATAACCATACTTTTAAAAAATATATCTTGTTAAAACAATTTCTAGACCGTAGATATAACTCAACTAAATCCAAAAATGGTTGCCCATCGTTGCATTTATATGTTTATAAAATATATAAATATATGAAGAACGTTCAATTGGGATAGATTATTAAATCGAATAAAATGGTTATACTTTACATAGTTTGTTCTGAAATATACATAGTGGCAACTATTTTTATATTACTTTGGAGGAAAAGAGTGAAGAGGTCGAGGAAGAACAAGCAAGCACACAACTTATTATTATTATTATTATTATTATTATTATTATTATTATTATTATTATTATTATTATTATTATTATTATTATTATTATTATTATTATTATTATTATTATTATTATTATTATTATTATTATTATTATTATTATTATTATTATTATTATTATTATTATTATTATTATTATTATATCAACAAAATAAAAGTGTTATCTCCATACACGATAATCAATAAAAATGGCAGATTGATATTATATCGTTTTGGCCCTAACATTTAATGCTTTAAATAAAAAAAATATTATCGAATTGATAATAATAGAAAAAATTTAAAAAAATGTTAGATTCTACTGAATAAGTATATTTTATATGAATTAAGTTAAATAAATAAGGAAAGATTTAAAAAAAATACTCAACTTTTTAATTTTGACAAAAAAACATTAAACTTTTGATTTTATCAGATAAATATTAAACTTTTTAAATTTATCAAAAAAACACTTAACTCTTCTATGATTGTCAAAATAAACAAATGAATTAACATGATATAAGGAGATGCAAGCACATCAAATTATTGTGGTTGATTTTTTTCTTACAATTGTATATAGTTCATATATTTTTTTGAATCATTTAAAAAGTTTAGTATTTTTTTGACAATTGCATAAAGATTTATGTATTTTTTTAGATCATTTAAAAAGTTTAGTATTTTTTAAAACCCATTTAAAAAGTTTAATATTTATTTGACAACAACAAAAGTTTGTTATTTTTTTTCTGTTAAAATAGTAAAGTTTAGTTTTTTTTTTTGGATTTTCTCAAAAATAAGCTAACTAATTTTAGTAATATTAGATACGTATCATTATTTCATGTTTCCACGATGATATTCTTTTTTCATACAAGAAAACGATGTATCGACCAATGCCGGCGGGCTCTTAATTTACCAAGTAAAAAAGATGCATGGGCATGGATGTAAGGCGGCGCAATATGAGTTGATTTAAACGAACTAGTGCAATCTTAGCCATTAATTAACAAAATAATTTGGGTTGGTTATTTAACGTCTAATTATTTTCTTTATACAAGTTTTTATTCTTCCTTCAACAATACAATGCTTCGTTTCAAAAAATACATGCGGATTTATATGAAGTTAAATAAAATGACGATGACCACGATGAATTATTTCGAATTTTTTCCCGAAGAATATATCGAAAATGTACGTTACACACACACACACATATATATATATATATAAACATTCTCATACGTTACGTACACGTACATATATGTTTACATTCATACATACATATATATGTTCATATATGTATGTGCATATAATCGTGATTAACTAGTGTAATTTGCTTATAGAATTCTATTTAATTAACTTTTTTTTTTTTATTATATAACCCGTTTAACATAAAAATTCAGTTGGATTAAACCAAATAAGCATAATAGTTTAATGAGTTGGGTAATCCACATATCAGAAATATAACCCAAAAGAAAATGCGTTGGGTCCAACATATACATACCCACCAATTTGATAGCTCTAATTAATATATATATATATATATATATGTATGCGCGCACACACGCAAAAATATAATCGTACTCCAAGAAAAGGGTAAAACCCCTAAAAAACCTCCAACTTGCAAAAATATATACAAATAAACCCTCAACTTGAAAAACTATCATTCAATCCCCGAACTTGTAACTTGTCACTGAATAAAACCTCGAACTTGCAAATTATTGCTCTAATAAACCTTTGACCGGTTTGACCACAATTTGAGGCGATTGGAAATCCACGTATTAACATATTGCTGATGTTCTCTTATACACGTTATCAATTTTAATTTAAAAAATGATATCACCAATCCGTCAATACGTGGATCTTCGATCGTTTGAAATTATGGTCAAATCGGTCAAGGGTTTATTAGAGCAATAATTTGCAAGTTCGAGGTTTTATTCAGTGAAAAGTTACAAGTTCGGGGATTGAATGACAGTTTTTCAAGTTGAAGGTTTATTTGTATATATTTTTGCAAGTTGGAGGTTTTTTAGGGGTTTTACCCCCAAGAAAAAGGTGACGCTTTTATTATTTGCCATTATTTTATATTTTTGTTAAAGCCATTATTTTATATTGTTTCTACGTCAGAAGCGTATTCTGTTTTAAATGAGAAGAGTCATGTGATTTGGTCCCCATATCATATCATATCATGTCGTATTTTCTTTATACAGCCCGACAAAATTTGTATATAAATGAACAAAAAAAAAATGTTTCATTATAGTTTTGAATACACCTAAATAAACAAATGTTACGCATCTCTATCTTTATTATCAACAAAAAAAAGACAAAATACAAATAATTGTCCTTAAATTCGGTTACTCATTGAACATATTATTTATGTACAAATCTCAATTAATGCTGATGTTCACTAAACATCACGCATTTCGGATTTATCTTATATTAGAGAAAATGTCAGATGAATTGAGCCAATAAACAAAAAAAAAAAATTGCATATATATATATATATATCGGAACCCGGGCGAGTGGTCAGTTTGTGGTAGAAGGTAACTCCATCTTAAGGTTGAATGTTCGATTCTTGACTGGTGTCGGAAGTTTACCTAGTCAACACACTCGAAAAGTAGTAGATAGGGGTATATTTTATATATATATATATATATAGGAGAAAACTCTGGAAATTATTTGCACGAATATTAAAGGCAATTGCTTTCATTGCTGAATTATGGGAGTTATGATGTCATTTCTTAGCAGAGAGGCAGCGGCCCACTCCTCTCATATGGTTTATATAATTGGCTTATTATTATTTTTGGTTTATAACATTATAATAATAATATAATTTAACATTATAACTTTGTAAACCTCATCCTTGATAGATTTACGTTTTGTTTTGTTGGGATATTATACTAATGTTTGTGCTAAATCCACTTAAAACGTATCGGGTTCCATATATATATATATATGTAATCATAAAATTGTTTTTGTTTTATTTTATGAACTCGATTCTTTTTGGACCGTTGTGTTAACATCTCAAATAATTAAATTTTATTTACGTAGAAATCTCGCATGAACATCTAACAAAACCCAATGAAAAAATCTCTGACAAACAATTAAACAAAAGGAAAATCCAATTTATTGTACAACCAAAATTGTAAAATTGTAAAATTTCGTCCGCCTATGCAGCACAAATATAGAGGGGGAAAAAAAAAACAAAACTCAGAAATTCACGAGAAAAGCTGCATAGTTGTCGGGAGCTCCTGACGACGGCGATACGGTGTCGTTTCGAGACAGAGCAACATCACCGGCACGGCCACGTGGAGGAACACCGCGGCGGAGGCGACGGCGATGCGGGGGAGAGGGGAGGAAGATAGCCGTGATGCGAGCGAGCGCCGCCGTGTATTCTTCGAGTAGCTCCGCCGCGATGGCCACCGTTATCATTATCGACGTCTGTTAACGGAAGCTTTTGACGGCGGCCGTTAAATATCCTCCCTAGATTCGTGGTGAATTTAGGAAGACGTTGTCGTATTTATAGACAACGTCTGGTTAGGGATGTCAATTAAGCCCGAATCCCGAAACCCGGCCCAAGTCCGCCCGAAAAGTATAAGGACATGGGCCTAAAAAATATAGGCTCATTAAATTTCGGGCTTTCGGGCCTCGGGCCAAATGGGCTACGGGCCGGTCGGGCCGGGCCAGTCGAGTCTCGGATCGGGCTTGAGGCCCGTTAATATTTTTTTTTGTTTTTTCTAACCTTATTTTCTAAACCAAAGTTTTACCTCTCTATACTTATAAATATGTGTACCTAAATATATATATATATATATATATATATATATATATATTTGAATCAAATGATGAACTTTTATATCTTTGTTCCAATTAAACTTTTTAAAGTGACGGGAGTTTTGAATTTCTTAACCATATTACATCATATATATATAAGTTTACATTTTAGAAAGGGTAGAAG
>NW_010965541.1:1185518-1191202 GCF_000463585.1 Tarenaya hassleriana
TATTATTATTATTATTATTATTATTATTATTATTATTATTATTATTATTATTATTATTATTATTATTATTATTATTATCGTAAAAAAAAATTATTTAATAAAAAGTCCGAAGCCCGGCCCGAACCCGCCCGAAGCCCTGTAGGGCCGGGCTCCGGACCATCGATCCTAGACCCGAAAGATAAATAGGCGGACCGGTCCGGCTCGAAAAATTCTAGGCCCGAATTGAACCCGGCCCAAACCCGACCCGGCCCGCTCATTTTACACCCCTACGTCTGGTAGGTTCTGGCTTTAAATGATGTTTAGCCGTTAGATACGGCTTTTCGATGACCATTTTTTTTTATTTAATCGGTTTATCTATTTTATTTATTTTATTATTACATGAAGTCAAAAAAGATACTTGATTAGCAAATAATTTCGAATGGACCGATTTTCCAATAAAGATTTGCATTCATATCCGGATGTAAAAGGTGGGTTTGGGATAAGATAAGATTTCCTCTTTACCAATAAATAAATAAATAAATAAGGTATATCCGATTATTTCCCATCTTAAGAAAAATCTAAAAAGAGAATTAATTTCTATACATAGATAACTATTAGAGATATGTATAGATTTTTTATATCTCATCGGAATACATTATAAATATATATTAGTCGTATCCTGATAAAATATCGTAAATCTATATATATATATATATATATAATTATAACGGTGTATGTATAGGCGAAAATGTAAATTGATATTCGATTTGTGTGATTATATGTTTCATACATGAAGATTTTAAAGCCTTAAAAAAAATCATGATCGATCATACACAAATCGAATGGTCATCGTATTTGAATTGTATAATCCGTAATAAATATGATAATTTCGGTATATTTTTTTCGTTCTATGAATATCATTAATGTAATAATACGTTAGGACTCTATAGTAAAAAGGTTAGGTGATTATAAATGAGTCAATTTAAGAAGCAATGTCGTTGCCGTAGGTTGACGAGTCACGAGTTTGTGTCCAAATTGTCTATTTAACCGTTTTACCATTTTCTTATTTTTTTTAAAAAAAAATTTACTAGGTGAGAAACGCGGGGTTTATTCTATTTTTTTTATATTTTTTTAAAAATTTTATTTGATAACAGATATGGTTTCTGGAAGTTTTAACATTCTTTCACGTATAATCCATCATTACCTAATTTCCGAAACTATAACTCGGAATATGCTTTAATTATATCGATATAATTAAATTAATAAAGATAATTATGTAGAAGAGGTTGAAAGAAGTATATTATTATTATTATCATTATTAAAACTGTAAAGTTGTTGTTATTCCATTAATATTTTCAAAGTTCGTATACTTATATAGATATTCTAAAAAATTATATATCTGTATGAAAGTAAAAATTATATGTTTATTTAGTAATTACATATATATATATATAAAGTTTTTTTAAATCATTTTATATACTTTTTTTAATATATTATTTTTTATTGGTGTTTTATTAAGTTATTGTATTTTATAGTTGTTGGAAGTTGACATGCAACAACTTGGCGTTCAAATTGGCTAATAATTTAAATATTTCCATATGTGTTGGCGGAGAAAGACCTCTTAGCTCTCAATGAAAAATTCGGAAATTCCCATAAATATATACATAGGAACATAATTTTTTTTATTTAAAAAAAAAACACACTCTTACGTTATCTTGACTTTGTGAGAAAGAAGAGGGGGGAATTTTGTTTTTTGTTTATGGGAAAATAAAATATGGATTTTTGTTTATAAAAAAAGGGATTTTTGTTTGTTTTTGGGAAAATAAAATATGGGAGCCAATCACAGTCCAGCTGTAATACACATCTCAATTTAATTTGGGGAGAGGAGCCATAAATTCCGACACACCACAATCCTAACCATTTCCTCTCTTATTATTATTATTTTTAGGTTAAAATCCCTAAAAAACCTCGAACTTGCAAAAATATATACAAATAAACCTTTAACTTGAAAAACTGTCATTCAATCCCCGAACTTGTAACTTGTCACTGAATAAAACCTCGAACTTGCAAATTATTGCTCTAATAAACCTTTGACCGGTTTGACCATAATTTCAGGCGATCAAAAATCCACGTATTAACGGATTGCTGATGTCACCTTATGCATGTTGTCAATTTTAGTTTAAAAAATGACATCAGCAATCTGTCAATACGTGGATTTCCGATCGTTTGAAATTGTGGTCAAACCGATCAAAGGTTTATTATAACCACTTTACTTTCGCTCCCAAATAAATATACACACACTTACGGTTATACAATAATTGAGCAGCAGTAGAATATATATATATATATATATATATATATATGCCATACGTAATTACGCATACACCCATTGTCAAAGTTTATTTAAATTTAAATTTAACGAAACCCTTTGCCCAAAATGATTACTTTAAATATTCCTTGTACCGTTTGATGTTATGAGATGGGCTTGGACACTAGTCGGCCCAAACAGCTTATTTCAGCCCAATTAAGACAAACCCATACAACCCAGTCCAATCGCGTCCCCTTTTAAACCATTCTTTTTTTGAACATTTAGTGTGTGTGTGTATATATATATATATCGAATAAACTTTTTGATCTACACAACTCTATCTTTAGCTACATTCGAGGCAACCATGTATTTAACCCCTCTTTAGTAGTTACAATAACAGTTGGCTACATACTTGAAACTTTTATAGTTTATATCATAACCATTCGAACAAAATACATGACTTGACTCCTATCTACAATCCTCTTTGTTAGACATCGGTGTAACCATTGATGATGATCTTGAATTGATATCATCCACAAAAATAAAAATAAAAATGTATACTTAGTATTTCAAGTATTTTTAAAAAAATATTTTTGAATGTTTCTATATAATCAAACTAATATCTACTAATCAAACTCAATGTACGTATATCGAATCGATCAATCTCATAGCAGAAGCATGGAAACCCTTTGCATTCGTCTCGGTCATTTGACCCGACAAAGTTAACTAGAATCCAAATGAACTCAAACCTATAATATTGGAAGATGTTGCAAAGATTTACCGCGAAAACAACCGACGACAGATCTTACAGAGAGGGAATCGGTTAGCGAAGAGGATGAAGGAAGAATCGAGCAAAAGAGAAAGAAAATAGAGGAGAGTGAAGTGACTGTGAGAGTGATAGGGAGTGAGTTGGTTCCAAAGTTTGGAGATTTTCTTCAAATTTTAGGGTTTCGGTTCGGTTTTGTTAACGTTAGAGATTCTGGTTCATTTTTTTAAGCAAACCGAATTATCGAACGTTGAATGCGGGTTTCTTTCCGATTGTCATTTTAGCATATCATTTCGTCAAATTTTTCCATTGATTTAACGAGTTTATTTAAAGTTTCAATATATTCTTTTGTGGAAAAAATTTGAATTTATGTATTATTTTTTTCAAACACAAAGACACGATCTTTGTAAGAGATGGAGGCAGCCCCTTATTACATAGATGGTTAAGCTATGGCAGCGGCGGCATTAGAAGGGTCGATGCTCGAGCTTTTGTCTTGTTTCTCGTCGTCATCATCTTCGTCCTTGACAGACAAGAACACCAGAAGAGCCAACAGAGGATAACTCAGAGTGGTGAGTGACCAGTTTACGACGAGTTGACTCATCAACGGCACCTTGTGCGTGTCTACTTGCCACGCCACCGCAGCTCCCGCACTCTGCACTCCTTTGTAGAATCCACTGTACCTGTAAACAAGAATTGATTCAGACACGTTTTCCTTTCAGACATAATCTGTCAGTCTCCAACTCCAACAGTTCTTCAAGAGCTTTTCACCTGCTGAGAATCTCGGAATCATCGGCCAATGCACCGATCACCCAGTAGACCATGCTCTGAAACATTGCATCCAACAATCCATAGCTCACGTACAGCATGAAGGGTCCGACGAATTCCGAACCAGAATCTTTGAAATCCAGTTTCTCCTTCGGTGGGTCCTCGGACGAGTACGTTCGCTGGTTCGCTAGCCCTCCCGCCCAGATGGCGGTTCCGAGGACCGCAACGATGGCTATCCCGACGAACCCTCTCATTCTCCGGCTCTTGAAACTGAAGTCCATAACATAGCCTATGAAGACAGACCCCACCATCTGGGCTCCCCAGTAGAAAACGTTGTTGAACCCTCTTGTCCTGAGATTGAACAGAAGGCCATTCACGTTGTTGAACTGGTAACTGTAGAAGAAGTTACTCGCCCACGCCGCCGGGACGATGAGTAACATTTTCCGGTCAAGGAAGAGGCGGAGGACTGCGGCCGCCTCCGTCGAGGGTTTTGAGTATGTTACGGCGGAGCACCGCGACCCATCTTCCCGGACCACACGATTCGGTGGGAGAATCCCCAGGGAGAGCAAAACTCCGGCGGACATAAAGCACATGAACGCAACGTAAGTCCCGTCGTTGACGGAGGCGGCAGAGCTCCGGTGATAGTTTAGGACAAAGGGGATCAAGCCTCCGATGACTCCGCCGAGGTTGAAGATGCTCCAGAACAGGGAGATGTAAGTGCCCTTGCGACGCGGCGGAGGATACGAGGTCATGACGGCGCCTTCGCCGGCCCAGAGAAGTCCGGCGCCGCATCCGAGGAGGGCTCCGGCGACGATGGCGAAGGCCTGGTGGTGGTGGTGGTTGTAGTAGAGGAAGGATCCAGCGTAGAGTACGTAGGTGGAACAGCCGGCGGCGAGGGTGAGGCGTGGGCCCAGGACGTTGTAGATCCCGCCGCCGAGGATTCCGGCGATGGAGAAGGCGGCGTATACGGCGGTGTTGGCGTTGTTGGCGGCGGTGGGGTCCACCTGTCCGCCGCCTCCCATGCCGGAGAGCGCGTTGAACATGCCCGGACAGCAGAAGCAGACCAGACCCATGAGACTCACCTGGGCAAGCGGCGAGTTGAATCGCCATGGCCGCCGTTGCACTGCCGTGGCTCCGCCGCCGTGGGCTTTCGCCTGATCTTCGTCTTCTACCACCATACCCGATATCCGTAACTGCAGAAAGATTTGATTTTTTTCCCTATTTTTCGCTGTTCCTCCGGCGCAGAGCGCGGATCTTGGAGCTAATTCCGTTGCGATCTTTCCATTAACGGAAGATAAATATGGAAAATTTGAAAAAAGAAAAATCTAAGGATCAAATTCGATTGACTACAGGAGTTGGGGGCGTGAGCCCTAACGGTAAGGGATCTGAGAGGATCTGGCTGGCTCTATCCAGAGTTAGTAATACACAAATCCGTTTGCGTACTCATATTTATAGATTAAATATTCTTTTTGAAACAATCCCAAAAAACTTATCACCTATTTTAATTATTTACAGAAATTTATGTTAAATCTGAAGAACCCGTCAGAAATCTATTCGTAAGGAATGATCCAAGAAACCCTCAGCATCGATTTCAAACAATAATTTCAGAAAAGTTTAAACCTTTGTGATTCAACTGATCCAATACCAATGATTTAAGGACTTGCCTGAAAATTGCGAGTTCCGGTGACAGCGACGAAAGGCGTGTCTGAGCAGCCGGCGACGAAAGAGATGACGGCCGGCGAGAAGGAGATAACGGCGCAGCGACAGGGATGAAGAAGCAGGACAGACGCTAAGAAAATGCAGAAGATTAACCAAAAAAAATGCAGAAGGCAGGAGAAGGAGAGAGAGAGAGATTTCCCATCTTAA
>NW_010965541.1:1191348-1204007 GCF_000463585.1 Tarenaya hassleriana
GAGAGAGAGAGAGAGAGAGAGACTTACATGAGTTCTGAGCAGCCGGCGAGCGGAGGAGGAAATCGAAACGAAATCCGGCGACGAACGAGATGACGGCCGGCGACAGAGATGCAGAAGGCAGTAGAAGCAGCGAGACAGAGCTCAGAGAGGAGATTGTGGCTAACCCTCATTTTTAATTTTAATTTCGGTTTACTTGGTTAACCGAAATTAATCGGTTATTTACCCGAACCGAATCGACCCGATCGGTTATGAGATTAGAGCAACCAATCAGTTATTTCAAGCATAACCGATCCAAACCGAAAATCGTTTAATCGGATCGGTTCAGATAAAACCCGATTTAACGGATCCGATTGCGCATGCCTAGCTGCGCTCTCCAAATTCACAACAAATATATTTTTTTTGACAAAATAATGAAAATTAAATAAAAATAATTAGACAGTAATAAAAATAATTATAAATATTATAATACATATATATATATGCATATGTATATGTATATATATACATATGTATGCATATATATTTATTCTGTTAAAAATTTGATCGGATATTCGAATGATAAAAGATTCCAACTTTTGATTTTGCCAAAACAAATTTCCACTTTTATCCAATATTTTTCCGGGGTGGGCCACCACAAGCACAAGAACATTCCTCGTACATTTTGTCACTTTGTGAAAGCAAAGGCTCATGAACTCGACAGCAGTTTAATGTTACATCAAAAGAGAAAAGACAGAGTTTGTAGTCAGCAGCTTATGCTTCAAACGGTTCAACTATCATTGAACCTTAAAATCATTACATTGTAAGACCAGGAAAAAAAAAACCTAAGACATGTCCGTGAAAAAAAAAACTCCAATGAACCATTTCATTAGTTTTACATCCGTTAGACAATCTCAGCTTCTAATCTCTTGCTCTCCTCATTGTCCAAAACCCCGATGCCTTTGTACTCGAAAGCGATATCGAGAAAATACAACAAGAAGACGAGAACGAAGCAGCAGCAGAACATCGGGATGGGGCCGAAGATCCACAGGAACAGCGGGAACGAGAAGTAGAATGCCCGTAACCCGAGCGACCAGAAATAGCTCCCTCGGTTCACGGTCGAAGAAACATAGTCTAGGGTTATGACGCTGTGAGGGTGGCTGTCGACGGGTTTGGACAAGGACATCGAAGTCATGTGTTTGAAGGGGACGTTGATGAGGACGCTGGCGTGGCTGTAGTAACGGATGGACTGAACGTTGAGGAGGAAGGCTACGAGGAAGCATACGAGGATGGCGAAGAACTTGACCGAGAATGCTCGGTCGCTCTTGTCCCCGAACACGTTCCAACCCGAACGCACGCCCGACGCGCTCGTCATTAAGACAGCGATTAGCGAACTCAACGTTATGGCTGTCGTTGCCAAAAGGGTCGAAGCCATTATGTTGTTTCTAAGTGTTTGCACTGCCAAAACACCGTTCCTGGACACGTCCTTCGATCAAAAACCCCAAAATAACACAAAAATCTATTAGAGATCAATATGTTCTATAATACCTTGTAATAAAATTATACATATATACGGACTTTGTAGTTAGGGCAAAGATTTGGTAAGCTTGCGCATTATAAAAAAAAATATTATACATATATTCTCAAAGTCAAAGGTTATTCACAAAATACTTCCCGTGAAATTATTCTACAACTTAATTTGTTTCATTAGAGAAATCATATTAAAGGCATCAAAATGTTAGCAAAAGAAATGCAACCAAATTCACACACGCCATTCATTACGATCTATATATATATATATACACGCAAAAGCTATATTTAGTGCATTAGAATGAAATATCGAATTCATCCTTTGCATCAAGAGAGGAACACATGGCGGTGAATAGAGAGACATACACGCTTTCATGCATCAGCATGTGAGAGAATATATATATATATATATATATATATATATATATATATTGCGTAGATTCTCTGCTTCCTCATCGTTTTCCAATACCACAGGAACGATAAAAAAACCTTTTCTGGGTTATTTTTATAGGAAGGCCAATTTGCATATATTAACAAAAAAAAAAGTGACAGGGACTCAGTCATAAATTTTGGCAAAGTTCATTACCATTAGCATTAGTTATACAATAAAATAAATTTAAATTTATAAAAATATCTCTTATTATTAGTATTACTATTAATTGTACATAATTATAAAAAGAATATAATAAATTTAAATTTATAAAAATATCTTTTCAAGTCAGACATTTATTTCTTTTGAAAATATTAAATATTTTAAATATAATTAATAGTTATTATTATTATTATTCTTAAAGAAATAAATATAAAATATAAAAATTAATTAACACTTCAAAATTTATTTTTATTATTACCTTATTATTAATTCAAAATTAAATTTAATTATTTTTTAATAAATTTCATAATTCTCAAAATATATTAATAATAAAGTGTTGAATGGGAAGTGGTTTTCGGAGTTTTTGAATTTCAAAAAGTGAAAAACTGACAATCAAGTTTTTTGAAATTTAGTTTTCCTAAAAACCCGAAAATCTACTTTATAAACAAAATCAACTAAAAATTAAAAGCTATTTTTTTTAGATTTATAAACTTTCAGAATCCAAAAGCCAAAAACTAAAAACTAAAATCTAAAAACAAAAAACTAAAGCCAAAAACCCAAAATAAAAACCAGTAACATTCAAAGCCTAAGGTGTTGAATGAATGAGGTTTTTATTTTGAGTTTTTGGATTTAGTTTTTGGTTTTTAGATTTTAGTTTTTAGTTTTTGGCTTTTGGTTTTTATAGATTTGTAAATCCAAAAAAATATAGCTTTTAGTTTTTAGTTCAATTTTTTCCATAAAGTGGTTTTTCTAGTTTTTAAGAAAACCAAATTTAAAAAAACTTGATTGTCAGTTTTTTCACTTTTTGAAATCCAAAAACTTGATTGACAATTTTTGAGTTTTTAAAATCTAAAAACTCTCAAAACCCTTAGCCATTCAACACTTAGACCTTGAATGGTGGGAGTTTTTGGAGTTTTTAGAATCCAAAAACAAAAAAAAACATCATTCAAGTTTTTACAAAATTACTTTTCCTAAAAACTTGGAAAGCCATTTTAGTGAAAAAATCAATGAAAAACCAAAAACTACTTTTTTTGAGTTTTCAAATATTATAAAAGCCAAAAGTCAAAAACCAAAAACTAAAAACCAAAATCCAAAAACTAAAACCAAAAACCCAAAATAAAAGCCATCTCCATTCAAGGCCTTAAATGTCTTGACTTAGGAGTTTCCCCAGTTTTTAGAGAATAAAAAACCAAAAAATTTCCAAGTCAAGTTTTTCTTATTTTATTTTTCCTAAAAAACCGCTAAGCCAATTTTTTAGAAAAACTACATAAAAGGTAAAAACTAATATTTTGTAGATTTTAGAGATTTGTTAGTAAATTAATATCCATCATTTTAAAAATAATTTCACATTATAACTATATCTATATAAACACATATTCTTACCATTTTTGCTATAATTCATATTTGAAAAAAGTTTTATAAAAAAAAACAAAATTTGAGGTAAATTCAAAATCTATTATTCAAAATATATATTGTAGTCATCTTATATCTATAGTTATACATATATATATAGATATACATGTTAATGTTGAATATATATATATATATATATATGTATATATATATTGAAGCATTATAAATACAATATATATGTATTTGAACAATAAAAACCATTTTTGGTAATTTCAAAATATAAAATCTAAAATCAAAAGCTAAAATATTATTTTTACCAATCAAGTTTTTTAAACCAAAAATTAAAAATTAAAAACCAAAAACCAAAAAACTAAAACAAACAATCCAAAATAAAAACTACTCTCATTCAATCCCAAATTAAAATTTTATTTTAAAATACTGAAAAACGGGTTAGATTTATCACAGAAACTCTAAATTTATAGATTCAAAATATATTATAATTTTTTTTTATTATCCTTACATAACTTTTTATATAAATTAATAATTTTATTATATAAATTTTAATTTTTGTTAATTATATTTTATAAAATAAACATTGCCCAAAAAAAAATTGATACCGATCTGAAATGAATAACATATATATGTACACAGATCTGTCATATACACTCGCGTGTATGTACGCGGGAGACATGCTGAAAATTTTGATAGAATTTTATTTGATTTTCCTGGATATTAATTCCGTAAATCGTATACACGATTTCATAAAACACGCATCGAGTCAGTGTGTGTGTGCATAGATAACTCGGTAATCACCGTCTCTCTAACTCGAAAGATAGCTGAAACGTGAATCTTTAGGGTTATTTTTCCGGGAAAATCCGTACTTTCCTGGAAAATAACCACGCATGCATACATAGATCCATATCGCAATTCGTCTGATACCCATTAGAGGAATCGAAATCGTGTATAGATAGATTCATATAGCATATACAAAGGCGTGTATATATATATATATGTGTGTGTGTGATGATAGTACCTCCATCATGGCTCGGACCCAGAGGCGGCGATTGATGGCGTTGAGGCCGACAACGGTGGAGGAAGGACGGCGAACGATGCGGCGGAGAAGCCATAGATGATACGCCACCATCATCACCATCCCCAATGGGACCATAGTGTAATCCAGAATCTTCATCTCCATTGTTATCTCTCTCTGATCGGAACAAGGAAACAGAAAATAAAAAAAATCCCAGAGAAAGAGGAGAAAAAAAAAAGAGGAAGAACCCAAATGAAGCACGGGTGTTACGTGGACCCTTCCGTATCTGATAACCCCTCTCCGGATTCTCGGATCCTTCCGCTGATGAACGTGTGTGTATATGTATATTTATAAGCACGCTCGCACGTGCATATGTATCGACACACCTCCACGCGTGTGTATAAGACGGCTATCGGCTATATTTTTTTCTCCTCATAAATACGCCATATTTTTTGTATCATATAAACACTTCTAGCTCTAATTTGCTATTTGATTCATTTATATCAATTATAAATATCCAGTTTTTAAATTGCTTAATAAATATTTTAATTCGTATCAAATAGATACCAAATGGATAATATAGTGAATGGATAATTGCATTTATTTATGCCAAATAGATACCATATTGGTATCCATTTAGTATAAATTGACCAAATTTTCATATTTTTTAATTTATTAAATAAAAGAGATATTTATGTGTTATATTTAGATAAATTCTGTTATTTTTATGAAAATTTTCCTTTTTTATATCGGTAGTATTGCTAAATTTCTGAATAGTCAAATACGACCGTCAAACTATTACACCGAGTCAATTTAAAATTCATTCATACATATATAAGGGGCGAGTTAAAAAAGATATATGATAACGTTTTTTAAAACATTACAATTATATAATGCAAAAAAATGATAATTTAAATATAAATTATCCTATTCAAATAAGTGACAGGGAAAAAACTAAAATATAATGTCTTTTTTTTAAAAAAAAATTAACTCATACGAATTAAGTTAAAATTCGAAACGTGCAATGTGTGAAATCGATAATATAAATATATATATATTTTTCTGTAAAAGGGGAAGAAAGTGAAGCACGATAGCAGTGGACAGCTTTTAGCCACATCGGCACGGCCCACTAAAAGGCCCACCTACTCCCTCTCACGATAGCCTTTATTGCTCATCTGACGTGGCGTCCGAATATTCCTTTTTTTTTTTTATAAAACAAAGCCAAGGATCCTTTTTTTTTTTTTAATTATCAGTGAGTCTATGTGCCAATTACCATTTATATAAAAAAATGTTACAAGTGGGACGACAATAGCAACCTTTGGTGGTACGATATTGAATGCCATTTAGTTGGGTTTTTATCAAAAATACCCCTATTATGCTACAAAGACGTCACATTATACCCCTACAAAAATTTAAAAAAAAAAACTTTAAAATATACCTTTATAATTATGTTATTCCCAAAATATCCATTGGTGTGGGTCCCAATGATAGAAACATTAATGAGAAGAGAGAGAGAAAAGTAGTTTTCGATTTCCTAAGAAAAAATTTAAATATTTTAAAATTTTTAAAACTCCATCCATCACAAAAAATAAATATTTTCGCGTGAATTTTAAAAATTTTCGGTGTGACCAGTGTGACAAGTGTAACCAATATGACTAGTGTGACCAAAACTAAAATTTGAACGGTGTGACCAATGTGACCAATGTGACTAGTGTGACCAATGTGACTAGTGTGACCAATATGACCAATATGACTAGTGTGACCAAAACTAAATTTTGAACGGTGTGACCAGGGTGACTAGTGTGACCAGTGTGACCAAAATTAAATTTTAAACGGTGTAACCAATGTGACGTACATTTGTTTTCGTTGTCAATCCGTTTCATTATCGCTCCGAACATTTATTTGAAATTAAATATGCGCCTCTTGCATATTCTTCGACAGATTTGCTTTGCTATCTCATTTTCATAAAAAAAAACCACACGATTCACTCTAACAATCATAAAACTCAAACCCAAACACACAAAGTTTATGCATCGAACCAATCTCTTGTATTAATGAATTTACCTTCAGTTCTTGTCATTTGTTCTGTCTTAGACCGATTCAAGAAGAAGATATGAGGTCGTCGGTGAAGATATGCTCAACGAAATAACCATTTTTTATTTGTTTTTCTATGTATAAAAATGAAATGAAAAGGGAGAAAATGGAATAGTTGAGAGAAAGATAAGAGTGGAAAGAGAAAGTTAAAAAAAAATGAAGAGTTGTCAAAGAATGAAAACGAGAGAGATGAATTCAAAATGAAGAGAGGAGTATCACGTTACTTTTGTGAGAAGGTTAATTATATCTTTTGTTTTTTTTTATTTTTTTTCCAAAAATTTAAGGTTTTGAAGGGTATACCATGAAGTCTTTGTAGCAAAGTAAGAGTATTTTTGCTATATTGCCCATTTAGTTTATATAAAAAAACATTCTGAACCTATCCAACAACGTAGCTAGAGTATCAAACGAACCAATTCGGCTCGACTTGGCTCGGATCGACTCGTGATGAACATACTCGTTTCAGATTTAATTTGTCAGACTCGTTTTTTAACGAACTATAAAATTTTGACTCAATTTGGTTTGCCAATTTTTCGAATAAAACGAATCAATTCACGAAATAGAAATAAATATTATATTTTTATTTATATTATTAAAAATATCAATCAAACAACATTGTAATATAATTTTAAATATTAAACATAAGATAAATTATCTGTACAATTAATAAAAATTAAATTAAGTATAATTTTTTTTATAAAATATAAAAAAGTAAAATATCATTTTTTTTAAATATATCACGAGTACTCGTGAGTTTGACGAACTAGTTCGTCGAGTTACGAGCTTTTGGTGAACTAGTTCGTTAGACTCGTTTGCAAACGTGTTTTAAAAAATATTAGTTCACCTCGTCTCGTGACGAACTCGTTTTGACATCCTAAACATAATCCAACAAGTGGAGAGATCGTTCAAAAAAAAATAGTGGTATGATATTGTATGCTATTTTTGAATCATGTTCATGTATGAACATATTTTATGTATAGCAAGAATAATCTGAATGACAATGCATTGAAAAAAAAAAAACAATCAACTTCTTCTGTCCAAAACACTTAATCCAAATATAAATTTTACAACATAAATTCAAGCATTATTCAAACGTAATATATTCTTTTTAATGCGAATTTTTTTTAACTGCTCATGTCGTCAATACGTGAAGACGTGATATGCCATGTCATCATGTCGATGAACAAAAATTCCTCTGATTTCATGTCGTTAACGTCTATTATGAGAGTTGATATTTTGAGATTTTCTCTTAAATTAATGAAACCTTATAAAAAAAATTGGAGAAAACAACATTTTTATTAATATGTCATGATCCTATACAAGTTTTTTATTTGACATAAAGCTACGTCTAAACTAAAAATTTACCATATATATATAAATATATAGGCGTATTACCCAATAGTTGGTGATCCAGTGATTGAGAGGTGACAAGTGGAGAAGAATGTAATTTCTAGATTAAAATAGTCCATATACAAAGACTGGTCTCGAATCTAAGGTGGATATAATCGGGTCGAAAACGTGAAGAACCATCCTGGTTATAAAAAAAGAATATATAAACGTATTACGTGTATATATATATAAATATGTATGTATATATCTATATATATTTTTATTTTATTTTTATTTTTATTTAATATGTCATACACATCACAAAAAGTTATATATGTATACATCGGCATCTCAATTCAACATATTTATATTTATATTTATATAAGTGTGGAAAATGTTGTTTTGTAAAACAATTATTAAAAATATTTCGAGGAATAATGGGAAAAAGAGTGAGTGTGAAGGAGCAAGGAAGGCGGGTGAACTTAGGTGGGCCAAAGTCATCGCTCTCTCTTCCCAACTTTACGGCCTTCTTACCGTTTCCTCCTTTGACTTTTTTGCCCTTTTTTCCGGAATATTATTTTGGTAAAATTATTTTTATTTCTTTTTTTTGGTATGAAATTATTTTTATTTCTTGATTGATACCGTGTATTTGAAAGAAATTAACATTTAGCTGTTGTATAATAAGACTAGGCAAGGATTGAATTTGAGTCTTTGCGATAATACATGGACAACATCAAAATAAATTTATATATCTAGTGAATGTTATATTGTTATTGAGATTTCAAATATATTGAAATATTTTCTACGCAAAATAGTTGAAGTATATATATATATATATTAAATTATATAGTATTTTTCCTTCGTTTTTTGTAGATTTAAGTTCACAACAATAAATAAATATCTGTCCACACCTTATTTATAGCAGAAAATAAAATAAATAGGTAAAATAATCGCTGGAATAGTTTGCCCATCAAGTACCGGACGTAAGAGAAAATAAATAGAAAGGAATTAAAAATTCATAAAAAGGAGATGAGGTGGGACCCATAAAGCGGGATCGTTTACTAACGGAGTCAGATCCTATCCGTTACAAGACAGTGCGAGTCTCATCTATAAATACTTTCATCTTCTCTTTCCCCCACTTTGTTCTTCTTCTCTGTTTTCTTCGCCGGAGTCCGAATTTAGGGTTTCTCTGCCGCCGTCCCCGCCGCTGCATCTTCTCGCTGTAGGTATGTTTCTCTTTCTCTCTCTCATACACACTATGAATTCGATTCTGATGTCTTAATTTTCCCGGATAATCTTCTCCTTTCTTGTCCGTTTCGCTTCATTCTCCGATGTTCTTGTCATGGGATCTCTTAGCTATGTAATGATACGCAATCAGCTGTTTTTTTTTTGCTACGATTCGGTCTAGTCGTCAGGTTTGGTGGAATTTCTCATTTTGGATGTGCGGAATCTGTGTATTAGTCGCTTATCTGTGTCGTCGATGTCGCTGAGTATTCTTAATGTGACGGACTGTACGAGGCATCTTCGATCTCTAGCATAGCATGTCTTGGGGTCTATGTGAATTCGTTTTCATTTATTTTTTTAAAGTCAATGCCTTCCTCTATCCGTGTGAGTGTCATTTATGTGATTTTGGAAAGGCGTTGCTGGAGATCTGGGAGATTATCGAAACTGTGGAATTGTATTGCTAGATGTGGAACAATCTGTGTTACGCGTGTCTCCTTCCCTTGCGATGATATTGATCGTTTCTTCGGCTTTCTTGGGTCCTGCAGAGTGAAGGCCTTTCGGAGGTTTCAGATCAAAGGCAATTACTTGTTTGTTCGGAGAAAAGATGGAGGTATTTGGAAAATCCCCTGTGGTTGGCTCTGCAAACGTTATTTACTTGTCTGCCATTCTGGGTCGAGCTGGATCCATCCCGGGTCACAAATGTGACTGGAAATGTGAGAATGAGAATGTTTGTGGGAATATGTATCGCTGCAAACTAACAGGGCTGACTCATGTCTGCGACAAGAATTGCAACCAGCGAATTCTGTATGATAACCATAGCTCATTGTGCCGAGCCAGTGGCCGAATTTTCCCTCTCTCGCCAGCTGAAGAGCAGGCAGTTAAAGGGATTCGGAGGAAGCTGGATGTCGAGAGTCACCCCTCTGAGAGCTGCTCATTTAAGCGTCGTCGACATGATGCACAGTTCCATTCTTCTCCTTTCGAGAGGTCATTTTCTGCGGCCAGTCCGATTTGCAGCCAGGCTGGAGATGGAATGGACATGAGCTAGATTTATGTTGATTTGCTTTACATCAGAGAGGCTCTTCCTTACCATGCAGAATAACTTCCTCTCTCTTTTTTTAGAGACATTATGTGACTGCTCTAACAGGGGTTGTAGTATCCTGCCTGTCTGAAGGAGTGTTTTATGCTAGTGTTGTCGAACTTTATGTCGTAGTTATGTAGGGTGGACATATTATCTTTATCATTCTGCTACTTAATTTCGGACATTTCTGTTATCATGTTAGGTAAAGTAGAATAACAAATTCTATCTTGCTACTGTTGCCTCCTGATGTTAGGAAGTGTTATATATTGTTTGGGTCAGCCTCGGTTGTTTGTAACCTAGCATTATGCAGTGCTGGCAAACCTATTGGTTATCCTGTAAGTGTGGTGCTACAGTTCTTGTTGACATTGATAACGACTGCAGCGTAGTTCATATCAGGTTCTTCAAGGTGAAGGATCTTGGTTTGTAATCGTGTAGATCAAATCAAATCCTCTTGATTCATTGAGATGGAAACTTGATCCTGTCTTATTTCTGTGCCATATTTCCTTGATTGAAGAGTACAAGATGTCCTGAAAATGTTTTATGTTTGTGCAGGTTTCAAATTGTTGCTATTCAGGGAGAGTTTTATTATGCTTCTTAACTATATATTCCGGAATGAGGAGTAAAGCTAACTATTAGTTTAAATCTTTCTTTGTAGGTCCGCTCGTGCTCAGGCTACTGTGTGCCCTTGTGTATTCTCTCAGCATACAAAGATGTTCCAGAAACTGAGTGGAAGCGCGGTAACTGCTAACTGACTACCCCATGGGGGCGCAGTTAGCAAAAAATGCTCATACCATCAGCACCTCATCGTAATTTATGTCAGAATAGTTCTTTTACTTCGCTTCTTTGGTTAATTGTAGTCTCTGCTACTGACACTTTTTTTTACTTTTCTTTATATTCATTTTCTCTGATACATTCTGACAATTTTTTGGTACAATGAATGATTGTAGGTCATTAATTAACTCAATGGCAGAATCGGGATCCTGGTATGTAACCCTGTACTGATCTTTGCTTGTTATTCATTATATAAGAGGCTATGTTCTATCTCTGTTTGTCCCTTTTTCTTCTGGGACCAGATGTGAATATGGGAAATAGTTTATCTTGGTATGCTTTATGTGAAGGCACCATGATTGTGATTTTTGGTGTCTGTGGTTTTGATTTAAGATGCAGAAGTTTGGTAATTTGATTATGAGCCATTCGATCAATTGGTCTTAGCTGCGTGAATGATAGGCAAGAGACGGTCCAAGTTGGTTGTAGATCTAGGATATAAAAATTGTTTTTTTTCCTATTAGATGGGAAATGTTTGCTTCTTAGTTGTTAAAGGTTGGCAAGAAAATCTGACGTGGATTTGAACGGATGAATTCAGTATATCTGAGAGAAAGGTGAAAGGTATATGCGATGGTTGATGTGTTTAGATTTCCTGAGATCTTTGACGATTCTGAATAAAAAGTAAGGAACGTATCTCTGACTTACATATGACTGTTCCCCTACGATACGGTACGGCTGCAGGAAGCTATTCACTAATAATAAATTAATAATAATATTAATAAATAACTATAAAGAGTATATCTCATTTACAAGTTATATATATATACAGAGAGGGAGAGGGGGAGGGAGAGAGATGAATCAGGATGATAGTTGTAATGATAGGATAAGATATAAAATATGTTTGAGACTTTTCTTTGCAAATTGTTTTATGCATCTATATAAAGTATAGATTCTTTTCATATAAATCAAATTAGATTGTCTTTATCAAATTAAGAAAAAGAAAGGGAAGCAAGGGAAAGGATTCCCTGTGGGAGAAGCCTCTGCTCTGAAAGGGAAAACAAAACCCCAAATTATTGTATTGCGGCTTAGAGGCTATCTAAAGCAACTTCATCCCTTCAATTTTGAATCCTTCCCCCCCCAACATTTTTGTATAAACTTCGGTCCTATCCCCAGGGACTCTAACCTAAACCTATTTCCTGAATCCTGAAACCCTAAAAACACCTAAACATTAGAATACTAGATTTTGTCTTTCTATCTCATTGGGTTATGGGAAGATCATCAATTATCCTCGTTTATGTCTCTTTGATGTTCGCTGTTTCTTATTCGTCCACGTTCCTCATTTCCAATAATTGCCCTTACACTATATGGCCAGGCACTCTTGCAGGTTCAGGTACACAGCAGCTACCCACAACAGGGTTCAAGCTCGACGTGGGACAGTCCGTGAGGATTCCTTCGGTTCCGGGCTGGTCAGGCCGGATATGGGGTAGGACTGGCTGCAACTTCGATACCTCTGGTGTCGGGAAGTGTCTGACTGGAGATTGTGGTGGGAGATTGGAGTGTGATGGGAATGGCGCGACTCCGCCAGCATCACTTTTTGAGATCACACTCGGGGGATATGGCGACAAAGATTTCTACGATGTCAGCCTCGTCGATGGGTACAACCTTCCCATGGTGGCTCTTCCGACACGTGG
>NW_010965541.1:1204329-1270876 GCF_000463585.1 Tarenaya hassleriana
AACTGTCGACACGTGGAGCGGTTGGAGCATGTAACGCCACCGGCTGTGTAGCTGATCTTAACCTGGGATGTCCGAAGGAGCTTCAGGTGGTGGGGAAGGAGGAGGAAGAGGGAGGAGTTGTTGCATGCAAGAGCGCATGCGAGGCATTTGGATCAGACCAGTACTGTTGCAGCGGCCAGTTTGCGAACCCAAACACATGCCGTCCGTCTTTCTACTCTACGGTCTTCAAGAAAGCTTGTCCTAGAGCTTATAGCTATGCCTACGATGATGGAACCAGCACTTTCACCTGCAAGGCTTCAGAATATGCTATCATTTTCTGCCCCGTTACTAATAGGTGGTGTTATATACGGCCTTTCATGGTTATAAGATCTCCATGGGATCAAGTCTTAATAATTTTAATCAGCGAGGACGTGTATCTCTCTCAGGTAAGTTCTGATTGATTAATGATTTTTCATGATTCAAATGCAGGATAAAACGACCCGGCAACCAATTCTCGGCTCCTCCTACCGAGGAGGGTCAGAACGGGCAATTCATGGCTCCACCGACTCCGAACACAGCAATGCCAACTCAGAATCCGAATGGTCAGTATATGTCTCCTCCCCCAGCTCAGGGCACAGTCGTACCACCACAGAATCAGAATCAGGACGGACCGTTTGTCGCTCCCCCAACACAAAATACTGCGACACCGACGCAAAATCAAGATCCGAACGGCCAGGTCATGGCTCCCCCAACTCAGAATCAGAATCAGGACGGACCGTTTGTGGCTCCCCCAACACAAAATACTGCGACACCGACGCAGAATCAAGATCCAAACTGCCAGGTCATGGCTCCCCCAACCCAGAATCAGAATCCGGGTGGTGGGGGGATGGGGAGAGTTGTGGAGATGCAATCCTCTTCATCAGAGATAACAGTTCATCGTGTCCAGTTTTCCATGCTTACTGCCATCTGTTTCATTGCACTGAGGCAGTTCGGCCCCATGGAATGAAACTTTTATTCAGGCCCTTTTGCCTTTCGGTAGAGAGGAGGCGTTGTCCTCGGGAGAAGCACATACAGAGATACGTAAACGACGGAAATTCAGAAGAAACCGGAAAGATATTTCTATTCGTTCGTGTTATTGTTAGTGTAACACATACACGCATATGGCTGGTTGGTATCAGTGAGTGAATGAAGAGTATTGCTCTATATGATGATAACACGAAGCCACCACGGCCTATGCAACAATAATGATTTTATTGTTCTTGGTGCTGTGCTGTGCTTTGCGTTGCTTTCGTGCCTCCTTTTTCTGGTTGGGTCTTTTCTTTTGCGGGTTTACTTCTATTATTTTCCCGGATTCCTAAAGGTACAAAACTTCTTTGTTCAGTTTCCTGACTGTTTGGTCACGAGGGAGATAATATCCCGATGTGGTGTATCAAATCCCAATGGGTCCAAAAACATGGCATAGCAAACCCATATGCTCATATTGTAAAGAAACCATTTTCTTTACTGCAGATCTGCCGAAAAAAATCATAACTTTCAAAAAAATGAAAAAGAAAAAAAGAAAAACAAACGAGCCACAAAACAGGCTTTAGAGACAAGCCCAATAGCCCAACAATAGCAAAAATGCCCATTAGAAGCCCAATGGCTGCTGAAAGCGAGGGCGAGGGTGGGGACTGGGAAGAGAGATAAGAAGCGAAACCAAAGAAGGACAGACAAATCGCGAAGACGTAGACAGTGGTTGGAGAAGAGAGAAGATGGGGATAGGCGGAGGTGGAGGAGCAAAGCAGCCGACTGGAGAGATGTTTGCGGTGGCCAATCTGATGAGGGAACAGCAGAACCCAATTCAGCAGTTTCAGGTGAAATTCAAGGAGGTGGAGAGTGGGTTCAAGTCTTGGTTGTCCAAGCAGTCTTTGCCCGTCGAAGCCGCCATCGTCTCCGCCATGAGCGGTGTTCAGGGAGCTTTCATCGGCGGTCTCATGGGCACTCTCTCCCCAGAAATGCCTCAGCCGGGTCTCGACCCTCAAGCTATGGCTTCCTTCAAGCAAGCTCAGGTGATTGATTTCCCCATGAACCCTAACCCCCTTTTTCCTTCGCTTTTCATATCGGTTTCTGTAGTCTCGGGTTTATTTTCCACGGTTTTGTGACGAACCATCATCTAACTTTGCGATTTTAATCTGACCCTTTATCGAGTTTCATGGGTTTTACATGGAAATTGTTCGACGCCGGGTTTGCTCTTGGTCGAAGTTTACGAGTTTCGTTCAGGGATTTTGGGATTTTACCGTGTTTTCCTGCTTCTGCGATTCATGGAACTGGCTGGCGTTATTCTTTTGTAGGCTCTTGTTGGCGGGCCATTGGTCCAAGCTCGGAACTTTGCTGCGATTACCGGTGTAAATGCAGGCATAGCGTGCATTATGAAACGGCTTAGAGGCAAGGAGGATCTTGAGTCTGCGTGAGTATCATTTGCAAGCTTTTATCATCTTCCAATTTTCCTTGAAAGGTTCTCTCTAGTTCGCGCTGCTGCTGAATCTTGTCTCCTCCTAGTGTAGCTTGCTATAAGCTTATACTAGTTTGAGCCGATTCCTAGTTCTGATAATTCAACAACCATTTGTACTCAGTCCCACCCATTGGAACCTTGCCTCCAGCTCTGCTGTACGAGCTTTCATCCTTTGGCTCTGAAGTAGCTGACAGCACATGTGATCTATAACTATAACTAGTGTTTATACTTCCATTTCTCTTGTTTCTATTTGTTTGTCTGTTTGTTTGTTGAGATTTGTGATCTGGGTTATCCAAGAGTATAATGATTTAGCCTTGCAGTGTGGTTGCGGCATTAGGATCTGGGGCAGCTTATTCTTTGGTAAGCTCAGGCTTGCAAGGACAGCCTGTCAACGCCATCACCACCGCAGCCGGTTTTGCGCTCTTCCAAGGATTGTTTTTCAAGGTCAATGCTCAGATTGCAAACTTACAGCTGAACCATTTGCACATTCTTTCTTTTTCTTCTCTCTAAAAAAACAGATTCTTTATCCGCGTAATCCAGTTGGGAGAAAGGTTCTCTAAACCAACCGCTGAGGACCCGTATTACGCCCAGGCAAGATCCATGCTGTTGAAGCTGGGCCTTGAGAAATACGAGAAGAATTTCAAGAAGGGCTTGTTAAATGACTCCACCTTGCGTCTGCTCACTGACAGGTAAAAATTGGGTTAAAGTTTGGAGCTTTTCGGTTCTTGAACAGTTTAAACTTTCCTGTATCATCATCATCATCATCTGTGATTCTTCTGCTTGGTATTGTTTTCGCCAGCGCGCTAAGAGACGTGAATATCCCGCCGGGGCCAAGACTTCTGATACTGGACCACGTTCAGAGGTTTGAATCCAGCTGCTTCAAGCTTTAGACATGGTCAAATCCAAATTATGAATTCAGATCACTTAATGGAAGTCTTGCTCATGTCTGCGTGTGTTGTTACAGGGACCCTGAGTTGAAAGGGAAGAAAGGAAGCAGAGGCTGAGCCATTTTTGTCTCCTGTTAATGTGGTTTTAAGGATCTCTCAAATCACATAATGTTTTCTTCTATTTTTTTTGGGGGCTGTTGTTAGGAAGAACTTCGGTTGAAATTTCCGAGGATGTCCTTTTCTAGTATTATGCTTTACCTCTTCACAAGCTGTGCTTGAGAAATTTCGAGATTTAAATCTTAATAACCTCTCTTGCGTGTCGTTGAGATCCGTCAAGGGAAATTGTGAAGTCTAAAATTTATGGAAAATTTCATAAAAATATCAAAGTTTATCCTAAATACCCTAATTTTTAAATTATTAAATAAATTGTTCGATTTGTAATAATTAAATACGACAACGACGGTAATCTACAACAGGGTTAATTTGTACTAACAGATAACGAATTGGTATTTATTTAGAATAATTTAAATAAATTGGAGTATTTATTTAGTAATTTGAAAATTAGGTATTTATGTATCAGCCTTATGTTTCTTTTAGGCCCATAGACATATGTATCCAAACTATTTACACGCTCGGTCTTAGCGCGTGGATTTCAATTTCATAAAGCGCCAATCAAATTAAGCCAATTGTCATGACCAGGTAAGCTGTTTTTTTTTTGTAATTGGACAGAAATGGAAGGGTAAAAGTGGAAACACAAGTAGCCGAAAACGCGTGTACGTTTTTCATTGGAGAGTCTCTCGCCGGTTTTCTCATTTGATTTATTTATTTTCTTTCTTTTAAATTATTCCCTGTGCTAGTGTCTACGTCTACGTGTGTTCCTTCTAGCTCTGATTCAGAAACTCGATTTATTCGTCGTCTTTGCAAGCTCGGATACGCCATCTTTGACGTCCCCAGTTTCTACGTTGAGCTTCTTCGATCTCTCTCTCTCGCACGGTAACCTTGGAATCGATTTTTCCCTCGTCTTCTTCCGATTTCCATGATCCATTGTTCTCGTTCTTTTTTCGGTTTCTGCTGCATTAACATCGAAGGTTTCTTGTCCTCTGACGATGTAGATTAAGATTTCTATTTGATCACTGTATTTTGAACTGGATCTTGTCTCTTCGTTCTCGAAACAACGATCTGTGATCTGGGTTTTTTGTCAGATCTCTTAGGAATTCGAATTCGGAGCCGGCCTTGGGTACGTGGGAGCATGATCCTTTTGGAAATCTGTGTTCATTTGGTTTTTAGAGTCTAGGGTTTGTGGGAAAATGGATTTTCCGGGAAATTCGCTCTCGGATTCTGGGAAACTGGAGCAGATTGTTTCTCACTTCTTCCCAAAGGCATTGCACATAGTCCTCGAGTCTAGAATTCCTTCGTTGCAAGTCCGTGGTCGCTCTCGCGATCGTTTTTCGGCTGCAAATGTCAAAAAGAGTGACAAATGGTTCAATCTGGTGATGGGAGACCGTCCTGCTGCACTAGAGAAACTGCATTCTTGGCATAGGAATATCATGGATTCTATGATCATTGATATAATTCTCGTTCATCCGGCTTCCTCCAATAATCTGGACAATAATGAAAATTACACGGCTTCATCATCATCATCATCATCTTCCGAGACAGTCATCGAGAGATGGGTTGTTCAGTATGAGAATCCATTGATCATGTCACCTCAGAGTGCTGAACCTTCTTTGCCTTACCAGAAGGTTTACAAGAAGTCCATCCTTCTGCTGCGCTCTCTTTACTCACAAACACGGCTTCTCCCTGCTTACCGTGTCTCCCGACAGCTCAGTTCTTCCATGGCCGCTTCTGGGTTTGACCTTGTTTACAAAGTTTCGTCTTTCAGTGATATGTTCTCTGGTTCAGAAACAGAGACAATGAAGGAGTACCGTTTTGCACCTGTCGAAGTGCCTCCTGGTCACCTTTGTGTCTCAGTGACTTACCGATCTAACCTTTCTGATTTCAATCTTGGTGCTTACATCACATTGCCTCCGAGGATCATCACAGATTATGTGGGGAGTCCTACCACAGACCCCATGAGATATTTCCCTTCTGTAGGGAAGGGAATTCATGCCACGTCCTTTCCGATAAGGGCTGGACTGCCTCCATTGTCTGGTTCATCTGAGCGTCCACATAGCTGGACCAGTGGCTTTCACAGACCGGTGGCTCAGTTCACTCCAAGCCAATCTCTAGCTGGAGCTTCACACGCTTATTCTCATCATTTGCCATCAGGATTTAATGATTTCCACTCTCCACGTAGTGACGTCTTTCATGAAAATTACCAGGTTTCGCCTCCATTTTCGCTGTCTGCTTCTCCCTCTACACCCACATACCTTTCAAGTAGTAACCTGCGGCCAGGAACCGCACCCGTGACCATTCCCTCCACAGCCACATTCAACAGACACGTTACATCTAACTTTCCTGACCCAAGTAAGAATTCTCTGCCACCTTTCTCCCCCAAAAGCACGAGACGCTCTCCCTCGTCACAGGACTCTCTTCCGGGAATTGCATTGTACAGGAGTTCGAGAAGTGGAGAGTCTCCCTCTGGATTAATGAATCACTATTCAACCCATAAGGTAATTTTCATTTTATTGTTCATTCTAAATGGAAGTAGGAGCTCACATTTCTTTACCTTATTTCATCCGATAAGTTTATTTTTTTTTAAACTAACCTTTCAGGTGACAAGAGACAGCAAATGTGATTCGGGCCGCTTCTCAGGAGTGTTGTCTTCGAGTGGCTCACCAAGATTTGGGTTTTCTAGGAGCCCCAGTAGATTATCTTCCCAAGAAGATTTGGATGACCCTGATTGCTCATGTCCTTTTGATTTTGATGACGTTGATGAACCAGGATCTCAAGCCAGGTAATAATTGGTTTTGCCTCTGTCATCCCCTGAAAGATGGTGGCCAAGTGATATCATGATCTAACTTAATGCCCTGAAATATTAAACTTCTCTTGAGTTTGCATTAGTTTGAACTTCTAATGAATAAGAATTAAGAGATGAACATTCACAATGACTCTAGGAAACAAAGTTTCATTCAGGTAAATGAACACCACAAGGGAATCTCTGGACTCGAAAATTGTTCAATATAGAAATCCTGAACTTGTCTAATTTATCCTCCTTAGAGACCATATCCTCTCTTTCATTTCTTTGTTTTCTGCTATTCTTTTTCATGTCATCCTCCTCCATTAGTAGGGTTTGTGGGAGAAAGTTCCATCCGGCTAGTTTTGTTGGAAATCATTCATGACTCACGGTCCCTAGCAATTGTATTAGCTTTTCTGTTTGCACGTTTTATTACCAGTTTTGGCATGTTCATAATCACCTCAGACGCATTTTGTGGTTATATGCCAAAATTTATGAAGAAAGAAGAGCTGCAAAATTGTCCATATCTTCTACTGTTTATTCAATGCATTAAGAATGTTAGGAACATTCAGAACTCTGCTGCCCCCCAGGTTTCAAGTGTCCATAACCATCTCGGTGAGTGAGATACATTTAAAGAAAGGATCATGGGATTGCTTTCTGGTCTCTCGGTTAGACAAAAAAGCACCATCAAACAGACAAGAAGGGGTCTTTAGAGGAATCATTAGATCGGGATTTTTGGTAATAGAACTGCAGTGCAGTGGGTCTAATCTGATCTGATTTTAAGTTTTTTTATAACATAACTATCGTTGCTCTTGTGCAGCCACCATAGCCTTGATCGAAAAAAACCCCAGAGTATGACATCGCAGTCGCTGCCGATATCAAGGAAGTCGCAGGACGCAGCGGTGGGAGTTCTGGTCCACATGCTGAAGACAGCACCGCCATTGAGACAAGACACGAGCTCTTACATGTCAATGTCCGGTCAGAGAGAAGGGTATGGTGCGGATTCTGAAATCTCCATGGCTCGAAGCACAGCTGATGCATTGGAAGAGCTCAGAAGTTACAAGCAACTTAAGGACTTGCTCCTCTCCAACTCCTCCAAGACTGGAGGAACTAGTACTGTCCACTGATATCATTATCATATTTGGCGTCAGATGAAGAAAGATGTGGTTATTGAATTTTTTGTAAATACGAAACGGATTACGCATACATATGATCAACCAAACTTTGGATATTTGAACTGATTTGTATAATTTGGTTTGCTGATGGATTTATCTTTGAATCGGAATGTACAGGCTCGTTTCCTACACTACAGAGCTTTCTTCCTCTGGCTACAAAACTTCTCCTAAGTGTTGGCTTCAAGTAACAGCAACACTTTCATAGTTTCTGAAATTTGTGATTTTGACCATTTGAAGACGCAGCAGCAGTAGCTACCTTCTACACCCTTTTTTTTTCTTAATAATTGGAAAAATGGTGTCATCTGAATTATTGAATATTAACACAGGCGTATTTGTTGAGCATAAATAACAATATAAACTATGGTTAAAAAAAAAAAAAAAGAAAAAAGACCAAAGGCTGGAATAGGTGTTTGTAGTGGTGAGACCGTACTACACTTCCAACAAATTCACGTATCTCAGAGAGAGGTTCAACAGTGACAACTACAACACAAACCATCGAGTAGTAACAGCACGGAAAGGCAAAACGTTCATGTTTCTAATGATGTAGTCACAAAACTCGAATGAGCACATCTTTACACGCTCTGCTCATGTTTCATGAACGATCTTTCATTTAGCAATTCAACTAACTTAGACATTCAAGAAATCCAGATCTTTCGTATAGTCTCTTGCAGGAGCTACGGCTTCTTGCTTCTCAGCTGCTTGTTCACTCTCCGACTCACTTTCGGGTGAGGTTTTCTTGCTTTCCTCTACAGCTGCAGTGGTTTCGGGGGTCGGGCTTGAGAAGGAAGCGGTTTTATCTTCTGAAGAAACTTCCTCCTTTTCTACCGGAGGCTCGGGTTCAGTCTCTGACGCTGGTTCAGTCTCGGCTGCTGCTTCGGGCGCTGGAGCAGCAGGAGGGACGGGTTCTGGTGCGGCTGACTCAACAGGAGCGGCTTGTGGCGCTTCGGAGGAAGGAGGTGCTTCGATTTGCAATGGCTTAGTTGGTTCTTGCTGTGAAGTTTTCTGGATGGGTGGAGGTTTTTTCTGGGTAGAAATGGAAGCGAAGATGGACGACATTCCCGGAGGCAGTATCTCAATGGGTGGTTTCCGGGAAGCATCGGACAAACTCGTAAGCTTGGGATCCTCGAGGGAGGCGAGGAATGCACTCGCCGCATCGGTTTTTGAAGATGGCGCCTGCTCAACTTCCTTCTGCAGAGTTTTGTTCCAAGCCTGTACCAAATTCTTTAACGTTGGACGACCATGTGCCTGCATGATCAAGTCGGTTATAAAATTCAGAATTTCAAGTATTTACAAAAAACCAAAAAACAAGCAAAAACTAAGTTCAGACGAAGGAGATCGATCATACATGGGCATGAAGCACAGCTTCTGCGAGCATTCCCGTGTCTTGCCATGCTTTCTCCATGAGAGCATTGTCCCCCAAAACTGCAGCTGAAAATGCAGCTTCACGCCCCATGCCTATGGAGATCAGATTGTTTATCAGACCCTGCAGCAAAATTAATTGTTCTTAAATTAAGGCCATAGTAGATCGATGTAGGCCAATACACCTATGAGAATTTCATTACCACGAATTCTTCCATCTCTTGTTACAGGAACTTGTCATTTGAAAAGTTTCATATATTTTAAATAGAAACAGAAGGAAAGAGAGATTGTTAAGTACACTTAGGCGTGTCAATTCTCCATGATTTGCTAGGCGTAAAGCAAGCCCTCGTAAGTCATCACCGCGCAATGCACCTTTCACTGAACCTGCAGTGGCCAACCTTTTGAGCGCTTCGCGAGCAATATCAGCTTGTCCAGTGGCATCTGCAGCATCAATAAGGTCCAGAAACTCTTTTGCAAACTTCACTATTCCTTGAACAGCCTCGACCACATCTTCTTTCTTAGTTGTTAAAGAAAGAATATCGCTCAAATCGAGACCAGAACCATCCTGCCCAATGTCCCGACTATTGCTCATCGTGAGAAGACATTGAAGAGCCCTCTTGAGATCGTTGCTCTGCATTGCTAGATCAAACTCCAACCTGAGAAGACGCAACTATGTCTTGAGTACATTTTTTAAAACAAGAGGGAAAATAAAACTACAACCACGGATGTAAAAAGGAGCACCAAAATTTGTTTCTTGTGTAGAGAGACTAGGAGAAAAGGGACAATTACGAATGGGCGTGCCAAAATGGTAGTATACTTTCGTTATATGCATCATTTACCTCTTTGATATTCCGGGCAGATGAAGGGCTTCAGTAGCATAGCCCATTCCTAGCATAAACTGTGCTAGATCATCGTGATGCTCTCTTCCGAGCCTACTTGCCCTGCACAAGGAAAAAAAATTAAGCACACCAGGAACTACAAACAGAGATATTCGAGAAAATGAGTAGGTGTTCATACCATTTAACTGCACTGACAGCATCACCATAAGCAGCTAGGCAGCGACAACGGATGCCGGGATGGCTCAGTGATATAGCATGGGCACACATGTACCTGTCAAATAAACGACGGTGGCATACAAATACTTATTTCCTCTTGCAACAACAAAAAATTTTGAGTTTTAATATTTAGTATCACTCAAGTGATCCAAGCGTAAGAAACATGGCATGACATGCTATTTCTTCATAAACGTAACAACGAGGAACGTAATGTGAAACAATTTGTCCGTTCAAGTAGAACAACATTCTGAATGTAGAAATGTCAAAAGTACAAGAAGCAGAATTTAGTATAAGGATCACAATAGCGCTTTTTCAACTTCAGAAAGTAATAAATAGTTATACTGCATAAAACAGGACACGTCTATATGAAGCTCGTTTTCAACTAAGGGTAACTTTTAGTACCTATCAATGAGCCAAAGAACTCCATCCCGTACACCAACAACGACAAGAGGTCCCACTGGTCGTTTTTGCTCCACTGGAAAACGAGTAACAGCCACCGAAACCCCACCACCACCAACAGCTACTTCATTGGCTTTTCTTTCATCCAGCATAGAATCATCTCCATCAACCCTAGATTGTCTCGGCAGTGATAAGAATGGTGGAACAGAGGGAGCATTTTGGAAAGAAGCTAAACGTACCACCTGCAAGACAGAATATGCATAAAGACAGGCCATTAGTTTGACACAATTTGATGTAGATGCAAACAAGTTCACAACACAAAAATACAAGCTTAGATCCAGATAAAATGCTTCAAAAATAGCCATATATATATCAAGCAAGAGAAAGACTAGTCCACCTGCAGCATGGGGGGCCTTAAAGATATCCTTTCATGCTTAACAGTCTGTAGACCTTCTACTGTGATCAAGGCTAACTCTCCATGCTCTGCAACTGCTCTGGCCTGCGCCTCCTTCAGTTTCATCTCCTCTTTCATCTTCCTAGTTTCTATATCGATTTGAGAAACTCCGGCATCCACAAAGACGCATCTGAAGATCAAACATCGCAGAAAATATTAACATCTGTCACCATATAGTTTATCAAGCTCGAAAGCTAAGATTGGGGTAAGTAATGGCGTCCTCTACAAAGTTTGATTCAGAGTTACAATCTATGAAGAACTGGACTGTGTACCACCTTGGTAATAAAATTTTCTTGAATTTCGGTTCAAAGAAGCAGAGTTTTTTACTCAAACCTCTTCTAAATGAGGCTCAACAGTTTGAAGAATCATATTTTTTTAGAATGAACTTGTTTTGTATATAAAATAAAACATTCATCTTACTCAATTGTAGTCGGTGTAACAACAAACAGCTGCCTCCGATGCCAAACAGAGCTAGTAGCATGCGAAATGGCAACATCTCCAAGATATCTATACTGAGGCCGTAGGGAAGATATGACTATATATTGTTGATAAGCAAAAGCACAGTACTCAACCGTTTGGTCCCATGCAGTCCATTCTGGCTGGGGTAATAAACCACCCACTGGCTCAAAAGTCTCCCAACTGCACATTGAAGCTTCCATTAAGATTAAAATGGAACTGAGAAAATTCAAAAAGAAAATTCAAAAAGATACTGCCATACATTTGAAGTAGAAACTAAAAGGGTGCATCTGGGGCAACAATGGAAGAGCTTACACAGTCTAGCTAGTAACTAGAGTATTGTCCATCATTCCATTAAATACAAGCTACTTTTTTACCACTCATACCGGAGTGCCAAAAAAAAAAGAGACAAAAAGGCATACTAGACAGGTAAATTAGCTGATAAAAGAAAAAAGAAACGCCACTAAAATGTACAACAGTCTTCTGCCTGCACCACAGCTTCAGGTAAAAAAGAGAACAAACATAGAGGAGGCTCTCACTGAATTAACTAAATCACAAAGTACCTGTAAAGCTGATAATTTAGGGAAGCAGCATCACTAGATCTGTTAGAAGAAAATCCATCATCATAGTTAGAGAATGAAGAAAGATTGCTGTTTCCAAATCCTGAGAGCGGCATTGATTGAATCGTAGAAATAGCAGTTGCAGCAACAGGACTAATCCTACGGGATGTGCGATAGGCCACACCAAGTAGAGCACCGCCATGTAGACCGATGACCTGTAATGAAAGATTCCAAAGCACAAGATTTTGTTGTTATCTAAGCTAAAATTCAAGCATGACATCCGACCGACATTCTCAATAATTTGGAAGCCAGTATCTCAGATTTTTGTCAATCGTCAATCAAGAACTTAATTATGCTCATGTTAATTCGTTAAGTTCTTAGAAGCGTTTATATGTTAATTATTTAATAAAACTATAACATAAAAGTTTAGAAGCATTTATAGGTTAGATATCTAATAACATGGATCTTCTCAATGGATGATAGACCTGAAATATGTACAGCAGAAGCCACAATAAATGCATTATTGGTTTCGATATATAAACGATAGCGGTCTAGGTAAGCTCTTGCTAGTTGCTCTGGGGTCTAGGGTGTATAAAACAACAAACAAGATTACAGAAAACAATAATTCAAGGAAAGGACTCATACTGGTTCAGAGCGACCCCCAACGGATCTCATGAGTATGTTTGATGTACCATCATCCAAGAGAATACGGACTTGGACAGTAGCTGATGAAGCTGCACTAGCGGCTGCAGCGGCAGCTTGACCTGCGGCTGCAGCGGCTTCTTTAGCCCTTCGTGATGAACCACCTTTTGGGATTATAGGCATTCTCGGAGGTAATGCAGATTCCAATATTGCAAATCTATCGCGGCATGTATCCCAAGCCAAAAGCCTCGCACTTCCAGAATCAACAACGGACCAGTCACTAACCTTGTAGATAGAGAAGTATGGTATGTCAGGCCATACAACTGCAAGATACCTGCAACCAGAATAGTTGGTATATAAGAAGACAGACAATTAAAATGTTACATACAACAAGACAACATTTTCTTTTCTTCATATTCATGCAGCACGAGATTAGTAGCTTCAGGCTCCTCAGAAGGACATGATTAACAGGGATATGCCATTTAAAATATTTTACATGTATGTTAGGTAGGACGCAGTATTTCAGGAAAGGAGAAAGTTCATGAAACAAGGGCAATTACTTCATATGACAGATGACATATTAGCCTGCAAGCAGTATGAAACTAAAAACAGTATTTCAAGGAACAAATATAATCATCTTGCTTAAAACATACACAATGATTCGTCTCAAAATAGAACCAGAAGACTAAAGAGGGGAGCCCAAGTAACTTACTTTCCAGAACTGCTTACAGACAGAACAGAGTATGAATCATGTGGAACAGGCGTACTGATATGCTTTTTAGTTTGCTTTACAATTAATGATTCACTGGAGTCTCCCTTGAACCTTCCTGTCTCAGCCAAGGAGCTATTATTTCCAAGGGAAGGGTTGGCTGAGTTGGATAGCTGAAAGTTCAGCATTTTAAGTTCCCTTTCAATGATATACACAGCAGAATGCTCCCTACTTTCGGACGGTGTTGGAAGCGGAGCTGCAGATGGTAGGGCTCTAGGATCAAATTCGCTAACTATAATACCAGCATTAGTGCCTGTCGCGACAAGGTGAGGCTGGAGAGGATGTGCAACCATACAATAGACCTGAAATTGGAATTAATGAGTTGCCAAGGGATTCTACTATAAATCTCTGGAAGCAGATGGAGAAAAGAACAAACATTCTATGCTATTATAATTAACAAATCAACCAGAAATTTTGATCAATGGAGATCAACTAGCTACTCCAAAGAGACAATTAATCCAAAATTATTGTAGGTATATATAATGCATATGTTTCCTTCAGCCTGAACGATTATCTGGCGTCATCTAATATCATAAAGATGATGATTTTCCACCACAAAATCATAATACATGCAGGTTTCAAAAGAACAAGCATTCCGCAATCTTCTTCTACAGAGGATAGGACAAAAAACACAAGATACTGCTCTGGAAGAAGCAAAAAATATCATGTATGTAACCGAGCATTTCTTTGTTAATCCTGGTCTAAATTAGTGGGAAAGAATTTGTGATGGCATGTGAAGTTCTGTATACTAGAAAACATGAAAGTGCTGATGTAATATACAGATGACAGGGCAGAAAAAAGTCACAAGTTCTTCAAGGTTTCATCACTGATGATATATTGACATAACTTCCACGATGGTGGGATGCATAAGCCATTTGAGTGGTTTCATTTCTCTAAAATAAAACAATATAAGAAAGAACCGATTACCCTAAGTTTCTTGTGTGTTGCAAGCACTTGGGGAGGAACCAGGGATGAAAGTTCACATAATGGCCTTGTCAGTGCTGAATAGGTGGGATGTTCAATAGACCTGTGAAAAGTCAAACAACTAGCTACTCAATCAAGAAACATAGATTTTACCATAGACAATTAACAATCTCCTAATCAAGCATACCATATGTGTGAATCTTTGACACAGGTTAAAATATCAAGATTTGGAGCTCGAGGGTGACACCAAGAAGCAATGCTATGGCATGCTAGCTTTGAGACAGGTTTAATTCTTCGCAATTCCTGTCGAGGAAAGGGTGACATGCATATTGAGCAAAGAAACTGAAAGCAATATAAAAGCCCATACAAATGAGAAATGTGAAACATTACCTTAAATGTCATTGTGTCCCATATGGCCAATGTCTTATCAGCACCAATTGTAATCAACTGCGGAGCACTGCCACTTACCCTTGACAGCTCAACAGCCACCACCCCTCCATCATGTGCCTAAGAGAAACAAAATAAGGACATCAGAAGAAAGGAAACAAATGTAACTACAAAATGGATTCTGGAAGGAAAAAGTACTACAAACAGAAATAAAGAGAAATCATAGACTCATTGACAGAGAAGAACAAGACAGGACGGAAGCACCAAGGGAAATCTCAGTGCTAATTATCCTTCATAAATACACGTACATACGTGCACAAATCTACTCCCATGGTTCAATGGAACTAAGAACTAGAAAGCCACCCTCAGCTATATCTCAAATCTGGCCAATCTTGCTATGTCTAGCAACACTTGAGAGGCTATAGTCTCTCTTGAGCTTTTATGAATTTGGAAAGTGTATCCAGTTCCCACAAAATACCTTCAAGCTAAGCTTTGGTACTAGTTCCCTTGAATCAGTACCATGATCTGCACTCCACAATATAAGTAATCCATCACTACCACCTGAAACAAGGAGTGCCTGCAACAGAATTCATAGTTTAAATAGAAACACATGGAAACCAACAGATAAAGAATGACAGGTATCATGAATGGCATATGAATAGTTGAGATGAAACTAGCAATAAATGTTCATCTAGCAGTGTTAAAATAAAGAAAAAATCAAAATAAGTTAATATAAAACCCACAAACTGGAAAAGAGAATGCCACAGTTTACATCCCACCCACTCCCAGCCATAGTGAATGATTCTAAGTTCAAGCAAATAAACCGAGAAAGAGAATCAACCTTTGTAGCACAATTTAAGAAACAAGGTTTAACATAGGAACTTAGGCAAAAGTTTCAAAATGTAAGACAAACTTATGCTTAGCAAGGCCTCCTCAGTTTGAACTTTCTTAAAATGGGACAAATTTCCATGAAGATTGACATGGTTTCCCCTTTCTTTTTTTGCCTTTTTATTTTTCCTCATCCAATCACCTGGAGACTTTGCATATGCTCTCAAAATTAAAGTGGTTGTACTAGACAGTACGAGACAAATAACTCAAAAAAGAAATTGAATGGAATTGAAGAAGGGGCGTTAGTCCAAAACACGTATTTACTTCGCCAGATGATGCAATGAAATTCATCAAGCAGGAAATTGATCCTTTATGCCCTCCTGTGTACCTGCGTACAAGCTGAAAAGAAACGACATAGGGTGTAATTAGGAAGGATAGTTAACAAGAACAAATGCAACAACTTTTGAATGAACAGACCTTCCATGTAATCATTGAAAGCACCCTAATGACACCATCGGATGAACCAAATGCAACCAAGGGGCCATCACCAGCGGATGATCTCGTGAGAAACTCCATGCTGCAAAGAAAGAAAGAGAGCAGCCAACCATCTGAACAACGATCTGGAAAAAAAGGCCTTATAGTAGGCCCTCAAGAAATATCATACTTAAATTCTAGGTTTTAAGTATGGAATACGCACTTCAACTTATGCATAGGATCCATTAGACACAAAGATTGGCCATCTAGTTGGAAGAGCACTGTATCTCCTAGGTACCAGATTCAAAGAAAAAAATGCTCTAAGATGAGAGAAACAGAATAACTCGCCAGAGAAGTGATTTATTGTCAAGCTCCTGCTTTGGCACATCTCGACCACGCATTGTCACCAAGTCCAAGAAAATGGCTTTATTCTCACAACAGATGACCAGAAAATGCCGGCCTTTAGTAGAAGGAGCAGGGGAGGTGAAGCCGGATGTGAGATGATTGACTGCTGATGGAGACTCTGCAGCAGCAGAACGATTGCACCAAAGTTGCCAATAACGCACATCATCATCGTAAAAGTTCACCTGCTTAACACTTGTAGAGGAACAAACTGAAAATAAGTCATTACATTCATTTCGAAAGAGGGTGAATGAATAGCTTCAGAAAAGATCTTTACCTTCCTCCTCGAATGGCTTCTGTGGGTTTCGATTTAGAGTCTGCAGAAAACACAAAAGATAAAACAGAAATCATCTAAAGGGCTAACTGGTTTTCCAAAACACAATGCACACGACGATAAGAGCAGTCCAGACCATGCCTACAGAACGACCAGTCATTAACTAAAGAACAGTAATTTTGGAACGAGTGACCAGATTCCTAACTAGGGGAACAAGTTGAACAATATCTCACCAGATTCTCCCTCAGCAAGCTTCTCTAACTTGGCACCAACCAACCTGCGCTGATCAACTCCACCGGCTTTCAATTCGTAAATCACCTGGAAAATGCCCGTGTTCGTTAGAATCTCGATTAGGGGTCGGATTCGGAGAAGCCCAAGTCAAATCGGAAATCAGACGACCTGACGATGCTCCCAGTTCCAGACAGAGACGTGATCTGAATCATCGGCGGTAACAAGCCACGGATGCGTAGGATGCACCTGTATCTTCACAACCTTACCGTTGGTCTGCCGAAATGCTCTCAGACGCAACATCTTGATCTCTTCTTCAGACCTCCGAGATTCAATTAGACGCAACTGGAGATCTAATTCCCCAATCGCATCTCAGGAAAAATTGCTAAACACGAATTCGAGCTGCACGCTCAAAACTCTAAGAGAACGATTCGGAATAAGCGTCAGATCGGATCCAGTACATTACAATCAGAGATTAGCAAGCAGAGATTGAACGCGAGAGACCCCGTAACGTACGCATGAACCAGAAGAAGAAAACTAACCAGCAGTGCCAACCATGGCGGTCCACCTCGAAGGTCCGACAGATCGGCCCAGTCGGAAGCCCAGAGGGGTTTTATCTTTTTTTTACCACTTTTTTTTTAAAATTTTTTTTATGAAAGAAAAGTAATAACGTTTTCTTGGCCTAATAATAATATGCCCCAAATATGACCTCTTTTTGTCGGTAAAAGAAATATCTAAACAACTAAAATGTATTTAATAACTTATAAAATCATTTATTATATATATATAGTTTTATTTAATGTAATTTTAAATAATTATAATTAATCATTTTTTTTGTAAAAAATGAAACCGATGCATTAGTGTCTCGAACCCGAACCCAGAAACCGATTCTCGAAACGTCTACCCTACTATATAGAAATATGTATATTTTGATTATTTACCTTTAAAATTCAGTGGTATGCCGATTGCTTTTACAGATGTTCATGTTCTGCGTATGAATCCCGTTTACTTTTTTTTTTTAATGGCTGATCAAGAGTTCAGTGTCATGCTTTGTGCCTATGGATTCTGAAAAAACTAGTTTCACTATACCTTGTGTACACTAAGACACATTCCTCTGTCCTATACAGACAAAAACCTCATCTTGTTCATCTTCAACCTACTTTAATTCCTTAACTGAGATTACTCTGATGTAAAACAAATCGACTGTTCCAACCCCGGCTTTTTTTCGAAGCTTCAATGGTGGATAACAAAATCTGCAACAACTCATCTGCTTCTTCCTCGGTTGGCAGCTCTAAGGTTGTCTGACGAAGCGGCAGAGACGAAGAAGAAGCAGAAGAAGAAGAAGGGTTCCACAGTTTTCCACTTTGGCCACGGCTTTTCTTCTGCTGGGTCTGTCTCCAGCTCGAGGCACTGTCAAAACTGCTTCCCACAATATGAACAACTCCTCCGCTTGAATCTACATGTATTACACTCTCTAGACCGATCTCTCTCTCAATCTTCCACTCCAGATCCACAGGAACACCTTGAAAGCCTGGACCTCTGAAATCTGCCAAACTGGGGCTGATAACGACCAGTATGGATCGCCCTGTGACCACCACGAAATCTCCTCCTCGCTTTAGAGCTTTGCACTTTATCAGAATCTCACCTTTCAACTTCAAGTTGTCTCCAACCTCTGTAAGTACTGCAGTCCCGACCGCTTCTTCCCAAGAATATGGCCTGAGAGGAAGTTCTCTATTCAGAGGTCTCGGAAGGCGAAGCCTACGCCTCTGGTATCTTGCACTGTGAAGCCTGCTTCGGTTTCTGATACTCTGCGCAGTTTTTCCCGTAACCTCGAGGATACTAGCCGTGGGCCTGGCAACAAGTCCAGTGATCCCCAAAGCTATTCCTGGAACCAAAATAGGTATGAATAAAATTGGAGTTATACCCGAGAACTTGTTCACCAACATCCCATGTGCGGCTTCTTGCTTAATTAATTACCTGAGACTACTCCTGGAAGGCCATGCTTTTCGGCTCCCCTTATTGGTGATTCAAGGAGACCAGTGAGCCCCTGTGATTTTGCAAATAATAACTATAAATAAGCAAATATCCATCCACGCATATATGCATTCTATGCGCAAGTTCAAAGGATAACTTCAGACAGGAGCAGCCAGACATAGAGGGACTACATCAGAAAAATTGGTTTCTCAAAACTATTGAAATTCATTGCGGTACGGCTTAGAGAATATCGAAGATGGTAGATTCGAGACTAACATATCAGGGGAAAAAAAAACTCTACACTAACAATCGTGAGAAGGGGGAAAATCGCTGATCGAATGGGAGCATTTCAAACTACTGAGAGCACAAATGATATATATACCTCAAACACTTCACCTATAACTCCTTTGCTGTGAGATCCTTCACCTTTTTGCTGGTTTTCCATTCTCGCAACATCATGATCGTTGAATGTAAATGCAACGATACCCTGCAAAAGAATTAACAATTTCGTGTGATAGGACAGCAAGTTCACAAGAATTCCAAGAAGCAACAGATACCGACTACTACCTTATGGGCAGCTTTACTGAATTGAGTGGCAGCATCACTTAAAGCGTAGACAGTACTGCTCAAAAGACTTGTAGTTCCTTGTGCCATTCCTTGAATAAGTCCTTTAGGGCTCTGTTAAAGGAATCAAATCTAGCAATCTGAGAACAAGGTACACCCCCAAACCAGACATTTAATGGAAAAAATGCATTAAATAGGGATCATATCTCATCATCACCTTTGAAACACCTCTCGCAGGAGCTGACAAAAAATCTTTAACTCCAAGCGCTACATTCCTCGCAAACCCCATAGGATTACCAATAACTCCAGCAGAACCGAACACCTAAACATTAAATAATTAGGAGAATGCATGCCATGAGTTCACAGTGGAATGAGGATATACATCAATCTGACTTGGTAGTTGGTAGATCGGTTGCAATGGAATGATCAACACATGATGAGATAGTAGGACATTGCTACACCGATTCACTTTTGACTGGCCTATCTTGCTTACCTTGTAAAGCTCATGTAGAATTTGACGGGTATAGTGCCCAATGAGGATCTCCTGAAATGATTCCACACTTGACATGTGATGTACAATCGTTAATTGCTTGAGATGAATTCGTGCACCCTCGACATCAGCAAGAGCCATAAGACCTCTCTGGAATTGGATCATAATTCAACATTAACGAAATGATACAAATACAACAGGCTCTAATCTAAATTAACAGAGCATTTTTAAGATGGAATGAGGAACGTATATCATCAGAACACTCAGCCAGAGCCAGCCATGGGCCTAAGGAGTAAAGAAATATATAAAAAGGTCAACTTAGCATGGAAGACAACCAGAAGAAAAAAAATTACTACAGAAAATCAACATCTGTATCTCTATGTTGGGTGAGGGAGGGAGGGATGGAGGGAGTATCCAGAACCTTATGTCACTAAATCATCATTATACAACACACAAGCAATGTCTCTACTATCGAATAGGTCTAAGCAATGTTTCCAGGAAATGAAGGTACATACATGGATAAGGGAGTCCCCTGAAGTAAGAACACCATGCCTAAGCATCCAGGGAGCACTAGAAAAGCTGTCAAGATTGTGAAACACAAAGGAAGAGTAAGCATCTCGAAAGGTCAGGAAGGTTTAACGATCCTGGCAGGAGGTTTTCTGACTCACCTTAATGTAAACTTAACAGGGGCCAACTCGAACATTTCAACGTAGATCTTTCTGTGTCTTCTAGCCAACAAGTAAATCTGCTGCCAAGGAGCCCCTATCGGAATTATTGAAGGGAAAGATACAATGCTTCTCTGGCTTTTGTTAAATACCGGAATATTTCTAGCATGTGGAGGATCATCTTTCACACTTGTATCCTTTGCAGAACCCGTATCATAAACAAGAGGATGCAGTGTTGGATCTGAGAATGGCAGTAGTCTACTCTGAGATTCTGGAAGCACAGCTTTTACAAACTCTAACAATGACAAAATAGTTTCTAATTCGAGCTCGAGGCAGAAATCTGCTATCCTGCATTCATTTGAAAATTTGAAGAAACACTGAGAGCTGGGAAACAGAAAGTATAAGCAAAAGACAATGAACTGGGACTGTGATGTGGAAGATTAAAAAGAATGTTCTAGTGTTTCACACCTTAAGTGTATGTGCTCCAAAGAAACTAGTGAAGCATCTTTCTTCCTCCACTTTGCAAGCCCAGCGTATAGTACAGCATCATGAGTTTTACTCCTAGTTTGCTGCACTATTTCACCGGAAGATCTTCCTTTGGTATCCTTAATACCACCCCAGTCAGAAGGAATGCTTCTCTGCTCATGATTGAATGACAATATGACAGGATATGAAGAATTGTAGAGTGGGTTGTCAATCTGTAGCGATGAGATCTGAAAGGAAAGTTTCTGCTGATCTAAACTTTGGCTCAGATCAAACACTACATTTGAGACACAAGCATAAATCAATTCCTGTAAGGAGGAATAGTGTTAGTGTCGGAATAATCTAGGGACCTGATAAGAATAGGAAAGATTCTTTTGGGTGGGGTATACCTGAGGCTGGGAATTAATCAAAGAGATACCAATGCTTGGAAGGACAAGTAAGAAGTTTTCTGTGTAACAGGCCACATTATCCTTTTGAAGCTTTTGGTTTCTCTTCTCCTGGAACTTAGAGCTAATTTTTTCCTCTATATCTTTCGTGGCATGGTAACCGGAATCTACAATGCTGAGCACCTGCAATTGAAGAAGATAAAAATAAGTTGAATCGTCAAGAAGTTAGCTAACTGCTATTGGGCTACGCTAAAATGTACCTTTGTAGCTCCTTCAGCACAGACAGATAACAACAATGTCCTTTCAGGTTTCTGGAGAAGAGTAAAACAATAAATTAGACAAGCCTACAAGCAACTATATGGCACTAGACAGCCAAAATATGAAAAGAACAATAAAGAATAAACTTAAGAGACTACACCTCCAACACCATCTTCTTCCATTGCATATTTCATTTTCTTTTAGCTAAAGGGAGGAGGAGGAAGAGGAGGGAGGGCATATAAACTTGTCCTAGACTATTCTGTGACTTAACTTTCACTCGATTAGAATACCATACCAGATATCTGTTCTTCTAATGCCATTTATTTTATATTACTGTATTTTCTGATAAACTTTTCCATGCAGTGGTCCTCACAAACACTAACGTTGGTCCACAATTGTCCATTTGTCAAATCCAATATTAAGGATGTCTGAAGATGATACAGAGTTGATAGGCTTGCTCAGAAACAAAGTAGAATCCAATATTAAGGAGCCATATTCAACAGTTCCATCCATTCTACCTAATGATCACGTCCCTAAAAGCATCTCAAAATTTGTTTCTCGAATATCTTGTGGCTAGTGTTTTTGCTTTTCATAAGAGAAGATGGAGTACTATGACTTTGGGGCAAACTGACGCAAAGAGGATTCCATTTTAACAGAAGACAAAGGAACTCTCTTTCATACAAGAGACTCAGGAAAACATTTTGCAGCAACACCATCACAAGAGAAAAATAGCCATAAAGAGGTTGATTGTGAAAAATACCTCAGAGGTGGAGCGTAAAAGCACTGGAATAGGCTGTTTTGTTATATCAAGAGTATAAGAGCCTATAACCCGATTTCCAGGCACCTAAATTAGTCATAAAAATAAAATAAGAGAAAGAAAAGGAACAAAGAAGATTAGACACATCAATAAACATCAAAATTGTGTGGCTTTTTATGATAGAATAAACTAATCAGCTTACCTCAATTGTCAAACGATGTGGATAACAGGGTTCATCCCAAGCATAAGGGCATGAAGTATAAGGGTGAACTATGGTGTCAAAAGTTTCACATTTTTGTTGATAAACCCTCAGTCTCTACAGTATAAACCAGAAAAAAAGATGTTTAATATCATGTAGCATAACCTAGGGTTAGAAGATCATATAGTTTCAGTGTGTCATTGTGTTTCAGAGAACTTCTCTGCCCTTTAAAGATCGGTTACTGACTTACCTCTAGAAAGGGAAGGAACAGAAAACCCTACGCTGGTTGAAAAATCAATAGCCCATTGCATATTATACAGATGTTCATCGAAATTACTCTTGGGCTAATCCCAAGGTCAAACCTTAGAGTAAGGACACAACTGAATAACCAACAGGAGGGAAACTTAACAGCAAAATACTAGTCGAATCTTCACAGAATTCAAGACGATATAATCAATTCTAATCATCGGTTATACTATTTTTTTGGCCCGCTTTAAGTGTTCAGACAGTGCTACCTCAATGTAGAACATGTCAACATGACGCAGATATAATCAAAACAAAAATGAACCTAAGCGCTGAAGGAAAATCCAATTAAAAAAAAAAGATTTGTCTCTATAATTTAACCAATGGAGAGAAAACTGCAGTTGAACAGTTACCTCTTTTGAGAAATTATCAATTCTGTAGGGCATATATCCCATGTCATCGTCTGATAGAAGAATAAGGTTGGTTCCAACATTTCCACGTATATTCCCGGCAATCTTTTCATTTCCACTCGAAATATCAGCATTCTGGACCTCCACTCGTACCATGTTTAACGCACTCGTAACGTAATTCCACATTTTCAGTTGCGTATCTCCTAAATGATCTGGCAAGAAGCTACCCGACCATTGCCATCCAGGCTCGTTGAAACGGATTGAAACTAACAATTCCCTATAGCATATAGAAAAATTGGCACACAGAATATCATGCAAGCTTTCAACTGTAATTCCTGTTTCTAGTTGAAAGGGAAGTAGAAGCATCAACATCAATGGTGTCCAACTGCGCATGTGCTTGAAGAGTCCCCTAATTCTGACTCGTGGAACTTTTTTAATTCAGAGCGATTATATCACAAGAACAGAATTTTAAGAAAAAGAAGTCCACAGGAATAGCCATTTAAAGAAAGCTAATATTTCAGATAAACAATTTAAGAAGTCAGAGAGGGGCAAGATGAAACTGAATGCAAGTGATTGAGAAAAGACCTTGCATATAACAAGCATATCTTGCATACAAAACGTAAATAAGGACAGAAAGGACCTTGTAGTATCTGTCCAGTGAAGCTGAGAATGCTGTCCGACAGCCAAATGAGTAACTAAATTGGTTCCCTTCTGCTTGTAACATAGGTCCTTGCTGCATGAGTTACAGATAACATATCTGCAACATGCAAGTTTGTTCACTGGACTAATCAGGAAAAATAAAAGTGCAGGATTAAAAAGAGCATTTATTGACACTATCAGTCACCTGGGTTGAAAGGTTATTGCTTGTGTTCTCCCTCCAAATGCGCCACCAAGAATAGAACACGTAACAGATAATAAGAATGATTGGCTTGGCGATGATTGTGGGACAATGACACTTGTCGAACCACTGGGTGGAACAAGAGAAAATGGAGCTGACCATAGAGAATGTGGCCTATTTGCATTGTCTGACCCTGGCAGGCCCTTTTGGACTCTAATCAAAATATCACTTGCACTGGAAATAGCACACGGTGAATAAATGCATGCTTTGACCTTGCTAAGGTCATCATTACCTAGGAAACACGCTTCCCTTAAACTCTTTGAGGACATGTTCCTTTTTTGACCAATTGCTGAGCCTTTTCTATCAGCTGGAAATTCTTGTTGCTTGTGAGAATATCTATCTAGAGTTGATAAAATCACAGGCTTGTGTACTAGTCTGTCAGAATCTGAATTAGCTATTCCGCTTTCTGATGAAGACGGACTAGAAGGGGCGTCAACAATTGGAGCTCTATCTGAAAAATCTTTCTCACAGGATAGGATGCCAAGTCCCTCTTTCCGACTTTGAACAAAATTTTGCTCAAACAGGTTGTAGCAGGATGGAACTATGATGGATGTCCCTTTTGCTTCATTACTGCAGTTCGAAACAATCAGAGGAGTTCCGGTGCAGTTGTACAACAGAAATGGAACAAAGACAGATACTTCTCGAGCACCACAGGTTATATCCACCGTCTTCTCAAAGGATACATAAACTGAACCTTCAAGACAAAAATAGTTTTGAAAACAACTCAACATCAATATGCATTTCTGAAAGACACACAACCCTGAGAGTCAGAAAGTAGAAAAGCTTACCCCCCGAGAAATCAGAATCGAAGGAAACAGTTTCAGTCTGAGAGAATTTCCCTCCACTGAACTTAGCCACTGCGCTGAAAGTTTCAGAGCGAGGGAACTTTAAACGTGCTGGTCCAAATCCGTCCATTTTGAACTCTAACATCAGGTCATGTGAAGGATCGCTATGATGGAATGGAGCATCCCCCTAAAAACATTCATTTATTGTCGCATATAATACACTATATTAGACATAATCAAACTTCATTGAAAGAAGGAAAGTTTATGCATGTCTCAGACCTCAGAAAGCAATGCAGACTGGGTGATGCCACCACTTTCAACAGTGAGAGATATTGGTTCAGGAAGACAGTTTCTCACAACAAGTGGAGTACTTAAAGTCACTTGATGAATAAATCGCTCCCTGAATCGGTTCACATCATGCAATCTGCGGCCAAACTTTCCATCTGGTAAATCATTGAAATGGAAAGATGCCGGCAAGCTAATGGTCTGTACTGATATGCAGCACCGAAACGGTTCATTGCTTGGATGACAAGGATAACAAGCAAAAGACCGACGAAATCCTATCTTGCTCTTCTGTGAAAGAAGCTTGGAGATGCTATGAGCTTCACTCCACAAGTACGAATCTCCAAGTGGACGCCATCGCAGCCGACCGGCTTCAGCCAAATGTAAAGGCAATGGGAATTCTTGACCAGGAGATATAGGATCTAGGATCTGAAATTTACGAACATTAGAATAACAAACAATTTCATTTCACACGGAAAGCACTGGCTTTTCAGTATTCATAACCTTTGGGGAGAGACCAAATGGAATATCAAAGCGAAGTTCCAGAGGCATGGATGTTGAGTTCAAAATTATTACCTGAAAAAGGAAATAGCAAAAGCAGACCCATTATTAGCAGGTAATAAAAAAACAAAGACAAATACGTTGTGGGATGAAGTCAAACTTACTGTTGAGTAAACTCTTATAAACTTGCTCTGTCGTTGCAGTGATACCTCAAACACAACAGGAACAACAAACCCATTCCCTAGACCAGCTTTACTGGTTTCTTCAACATTTGCATTGTCATTAGATGTCTTAGAAAAATCAACCTCGAAATAGGAAAGGCCAATGCGATCTATTGAACAAGGAGGCGAAGCAACAAATGTCCCATCAAGTTGAACCCTCATGTAATGATGTGTCACACCACTTGACGGTTTTCTGCTAAAACAACGACGATCTCCATGGTAGAAAAGTTGTTTATTACTGTCATCGAGATTAATGGGAACAGAAGCACCAGGTTGCACAGAGCTCTGAAGCACCGGAGATGACATATCGAGCACATCAGAATTATGTGCTTGGAAAACTTGGTATAGCAAAGGTAGCGAAGTCAAATTTTGAAATACATATGGAGCATATCGCTCTCCATATGAATTTCTCATGCAGTAAGTCATAGATAATCCTTGACTGTCAGGAATACCATCTGATCCCATCAGGCCCCAAGCGTTTTCTGCCATCTCAATTGTCCTGAAGATGCACTTCAGCAGGGGAAAAACGAAATGAAAATTTACAAACGGTAACAGATAATGCATAACTCAAATTCAGAAGATCCAAGGGGAATATGGTTGCTAGAATGTTACCATTCCCATATGAAAATCGTTATGGAAATAAGCACCAAAAACACACCCTAATAGAAGATTGAATAACTTCAGAACCAAAACTACTATTATTTTCGCATGGAACTCCATGATTTCAATGTTGTTAGAAGAAAGAGTGCAGTTTCCTCAATACTAAAAGTAAGAAAATCACGGTTTCACCAGACCAAGATGAAGGCCACACAAGTACAGAATAATATAACCAGTTGACTAACAGCTCTAAACTGAAGCACCATGACAATCAAGGTCAGCAGCACAGACTCTTCTACTGTACACTTACATAATAAAAAAGCAAAGTGGATGCAAAATAATTTAACAGGTAAGGTCCTATTCAACCTCATATTACCTCAAAAAGAGACTCCGTCAAGTTTACATTGAGCTGAGCTGTTGATGCAACAACGATTTCAGTTAGCCCAGATTTGTTCAGCAGAGCATTGATCCCAATTTTTCTGGCTAATTTGACATCAAAGTTCCAGGGCTCGATAAAAGGCTCCCACAAGACCTTCACCAAATATCCATGGTGATTATTAGCATAATCGCATGTCCAAATCAGAAATAAGATCTATGTGCTTTCTTTCGGCATCATACCTTATGCATATTATTATAGTTCACTTGAAGTTCACATGAAACTGTGCTCTCCACATTCTTTTCAGTCAGATTAGCTAGCAGGAAAAAGTTCCTCATAAGAACCTCAAGAAGCAGACCACCACAGCCCAACTGCATGAAATGGAAAATTAAGACTTTAGCAGAAAAAACTCAAGACTTCTAACCAAAGTGTCACACATACAGCTAAACAATATGGAAGCAAAACCATGATCTAGGATATTGATAATATCACTTTGTACTTTCTGCTCCCTTTTCTGCCTTGGTTTACCGTAAAGAAACAGTACCAAGAATTAACCGTCAGGCTAATTGTGATTTTGCAAGACAGATATTAACTGAACATAAAGATTGTACACCCTGGCGATCAAATGCATGAACTACAGAACACAAGTTGAATACAATCCCATATGCAAATGCAGCACATATTTAAGGTGAGAAGGAAGAGAAAGATCAACAATGTGGTGTCTTCATAAAAAATAATTTTGCATGCATAAATTAATTGAACAAAGAGAACACACAAGGCCGTGAACAATAGCAAGGACTACAGCAGAAACGGGGCTTCATGGTGACCCTATTATAAGCATAAGCAGAGCACAGTTAAGAGTGAGAAGTAGCCTTTTCATTTGGAAGGGCCATCAAGTAATGCGATTGTTATGAAATACCCCTTCTAGGCCCCTAGAGCATTAATATTGGAAAGGATAAAGATCAGTACATAAAGCACAAGCCATACCCTTCCATCTGATATTAGAACAGACACATCTCTTATCTGCACTTTTGCATTTGTGTTTCCTTGCTTAGATTGTGAAGATACCATCTCCGGGCCATCAAATGCAACACCATGCCAGAAGGATAAGACTTGATGAGACAAATGCATCTCTACATGGTCAGACAGTATCTCTGTACCAACATTTACGATTTTTCTCTGATCCATCTGAATCTCAGTCTCTACAAGTAGTTGTTCTACCCCGAATAGAGAGCAAGACTCAACAGCTTCAACTCCAGACGTTGAAACAGTTCCAATGATCTTTTCGAACTTACAGCTCACTTTAACATTTCTTCCAAGAAAAAAGAGCTCACCACTCTCATTAAATGCTGTAACCGATATATATTTACAGTATTTCCCTTTATAGATATTTACATTCTCATCCACAAATCTCTCCTGCATTTCGGTCCCCATGAGCCCTGGAGATGTTGTCCCACTACTGCAGAGGGGAAAATGAATTCTAACACCAATATTCTCTGCTTTTAAGGCGATAGTCATACCCTGACTTGAGTTGTCTGACTGCCCAAATTCTAACATACTTGAAACTTTATCTGTGTTGTCAAAACCATTTTTTACCACTTCTGTAAAATCAAACATATCTGGGTTCGAACCTCCTGACAAGACATGATCTTGGCCACTGTGTTCGAGTACTTTGACGCAAGAACTGAGAAGTTCAATGACTTCAGTCCAGTCAAAATAGTATAACCAGATGTCAAGGGATGGGAGAGCAAACCAGAGCTCATAACCATGAACTTCCTGTTTAGTGAATCTGATTCCAAGCACTGAGTAATCCTCATGTAGGTTGGCGCAACGAGCTAGCATGACTGAGTTTAACAGTGAATAAAGCCCAACATAAAAAAACTGAATCTCCAAGCTTACCGGCATATTATTTTCAAATGTTCCTGAAAATAAAAATTTCATATCAGTCTGGATCACTGGTTTCAACAGCTCGACCTCTTTTCTGACCCGATGCAGTTTCAGCCTCAAAAGGTTGACAAAACATCTGACTTCCACATAGTTTGGGAAAGATTCAAGGGGTACAACTGCTCTCTCCTGCTTTAGATGCTTCTGTGCACGAAGAAACTGAGGAACATCGGATGTGAATAATTTGGATTGCTCATCAACTAAGGAAACCTGATCTATGACATCAAGAATCGCCTTAAATCCCAGCAAAGCATTTGAATCTGCAAAAAGGTCAAATACTTATGGATAAATAGACAGATAGGTTACATCTATGTAGAGAGAAGAAAAAGGGAGAATGGAATCCTCGTATCTTGCAAAAGCCCAAAGTGCAAGACCACCTACCATCAGCCATAATTTCACAAACTCCAACCCTTCCCATGATACATGTTGAAGTGGAATATGAATAGTGATCACAAGGTATTCTAATCCAGACATCAGCACTGATGGGAGATGCGAGTGTGATGCTAGTGCACTCTGTATGCTGCTCGAATGATAAACTGCCATTCTTAGAGAGCAACAATGATAACGACAAATCCCGCCCAAATATACTTAAGCAATCAATACTCCCGGCTACTTGATTGAGTGGAATAACACATTCCTGTGGTACATGCTGCACCACATTGCACAGAGCACAGTCAGGTGTGAAGTTAATATATAACTGCCGAATGTCCACTTTCAGATGTTGACAATCATCATTTTCGACAGGTAGAATCAAAGTAGAGTCTAGTATCTCAAACTTGTAAGTAATAGCCAATTCAGAAAGTGGATCAATGAGATCAGTGGAATGAGTGATAGACTGCGTTCCTGACATCGAAGTCCAACCAGGAAGAGAGAAATATCCAATAATAATGGCCAAATATTCAGGAAGCAGAATGCAGCATGAGTGTTGAATGCCGATGCTGACTTCAAGTTCAGAACTAGAAGTCTTAAGATTACCTTTCCTTACCCGTACATTTAATACCGGAGACAGATTTGGTGATGAATGTCCCCAAAGAAAACCGTCGAAGTAGTTGGTCCACAAGGGTTGTTTCAGCATCAAATTTTCAACAGAGGAAACCAGATCCACAAGATCATCTGAAATGGTAAGCATGTATTTGGATACAGGGAGTATAATAGTTCCAAAAATGCTTGAAGAATCATGGAAATGAACACTGGCATCAAAGATGTGCGCTTCAACTGTGAACAGAGTTGTCTGACCAAAACCTCGGGAGGAAGAAAAAACATTCGAAGAACAGTCACATTTTTCACCTTGACAATCCAAACTACCTTCTGTCCAATCCTTTTTATTCCTTAAACAGAATATCTTCCTCCAGTCAGGTATTGAATAACAGAGCGAACTGTCCAGACTACCAAGGGAACCAGAATTGTAAATCGTCACAAATGGATATTTGTCCATAGGAATGCAGCCACATGAGCTCTTTTCAATGAAGTTAGAGAACCCAAACCTTTCAAATCCAAACCAAGGTACTTCCTTTTGCGTACAGAATTCTGTGGTTGGGCTACCTTGATTCTTATCAGTGGAAGAAATCTTATTAGAAGATATCTTACCAAGAAAATCAGCCAGCAAGCCAAATATATACGGGTAGCAATGGAGTTCAGTACTCCTCCAGAAGATTGTACACTTGTGGTGAACAAAATCTACACTCCTGTAAGCCTTGTAATGTAAACGAATAACATCTTCAGGAAGTGCCATATTATTAATGAGATTGGCGTGGTTACTACATTGAACATCCACCCCCCTTCCATAGGCAGAGGATGAAGTAAGTAGATTCCCAGATGAACAAAGGCTATGACAGTCAGCTCCATTTTCTGAGCAAGCAATCATTTCCAATGCTTTCATAAGGATCGACCATTCTTCAAACTCCGACAGTGAATACCTTCAAAATCACATTTGATCACGAGAATCCATCAGAGAAAAGCATGTGCTACAATATGTTATTCAATGCAAAAAATAGGGAGAAAAAACCTTTGATAATGTATTGAATCACAGATATTTATTTGACACTGGCATTGGTTGATAAGGCACAAGCAATAATGTGTGCACTTAATCATTGCAAAGTAAAAGAAATATAAGGGTTTGAACAGCAACACAATCAACTGCTTCACAAAAGAAGTAAATTTCATATAGGCAAACATTGTAACAACGACTAATGATGTTAGCTTTATAACTAAAGGTTAACTTTTAACTGACTGTCAAGACACAGCCAATGGATTTATTGATCCAACGCTTACCCACCAGAGATCAAGTTCTCGTAGAGAAAGAATAAGCATTGTGCTATTTTCTTCATTATTCGCAAGATTGACATGCAACTTAAGAAGTGCCAAATTTGCATTGATGGTGAAGGCAAAATGGACAGAATCCGCATCGGATGTAGCATTATGAGCTTCACGATTCCAAATATCAAGGTATTGAATCACAGACATTACTGCTTGGCAAACTGATGGAGAGAAATGTACATCAATTGTAGATAGGGTAGCAGCAACCTGAAATGAATAGAATGACGGAGAATCAACCTTAAAAACACAAAACGTGTTATCTATCTCGTCAGGCTAGAGAATCATGAAAGTGTGGTATTAAGGACCAACGAGAGAATTATTTCATGCTCTCAGCTAAACTAAACATGGCGACCCATACAATATCCAGAGCATATCAAAGGCACCGCAATTTAAAAAAAAAAATCCATACCTCCAACTGCTTCAAACTTGGTTCCTCTGGAACTATACACGAAACTAAGTTGATAGATATGGATGATCTCTCTAAAACAGGAATTACATCGAGAGGTTGAACCTCTGTTACCCTCACCTGCAGAAGACCAAATTGTAAGAAGACACAACAGCTCAAAAGATCTCAATTGAAAAATAGAGCAACATCTCTGACCTCAAAACCACATAGATTTATCTCAAAATGATCATATAGATCTTTGATTTGTAAATCATTAATGGAGGTAACAGAACTTTGGAAGCCATCCACAATATATGACCACTCTCTAGGATTCGGATTAAGAGAATCTAAGCTATTGGACGTAATGTAAAGAGATTCCAGTACAAAAACCTGCAGGAATAAGTGTGGGGGGAAACAGAGTCAGTAAGTGTGAATAACACAAGCAAGTAAGGCGAGCAATCAAATGTTTAATATAGGAGATATACCAGGTTATAGCTTTCTGGTTCAACTCCAGGGAGACGTAATATAATGTTTTTGATGCTCACGTCCAACTTTATTTTATCACGGTTTGATAAGAGGTATCTATAAGACAAGCCACAGCCCAAATCACACGTTAGCGATCAATTAAGTCATGAGTCTACACTAGCGTTTCAATCTAGTCTAGTGAAAAGACTCACTTGGCTTTCGCTGATAATCGTGTTTTGTCATCAAGGCCATTTAGGGATGATAGAACCTGCACAACAATGGAGACAAAATGTTCTTAATTTTCCAGCATCTAGTGAAAGTAATATAAGGTTTCTATTTTTTATGGCACTTATTCCAAGAAATGAATTGAATTCGAGTATGAAACAAAAACAAGGTGAAATATGTTGTTGTAGTACAAGAGAACAAAATAAGGGTGAGGGGACCTAAAACTTATTCTTTCCCAGTAAAAAACAGTAGGATCAGTAAAAACTGAACACCAAACACTGCTTTATATATAAAACTTAGTGCAGAACTGGGTATTTGAAGGTCCAAATATAAATTTAAGAGCCATTCAAGGAATCCAGATGAGTGACTGGAAATACATAGACTTATATTTTCCATTTATTATCAACACAGGAAAAGAATAAACCCCCAGTAGTCCACTGTCCTTATGTAAACTCCCCTGTAACCCTGTTTACAGCCAATGGATAGACCCATGCATTCTCTTTATATGCCACATTATTATCAAAATTTCTTGTCAAGAGCTACCAGGATCTCAATCTATTTGATTTCCACTCATGCGTTCATCAGAAAACAAAGGTCATTGGTCTCACAGCTTGTCCATCAAACTCCAGATGAAAGGAGATACAGTTTGCAGGATCTATTTTTAGATTTGTGATCACTGCCAATACCATTTCCTTTAATGTTAAACATTCCATCCTTTAAAAAAAGTTAATAAACGTTCCCCCTACAAATACTTTGAGCGGATATAGTAAAAATAAGAGCTCACCCGTTCATGTTGAAGTTTAAAGGATCTTGAACCAAAGAAAAAATTGCTAACAGCTAGGAAGAAGTCCACATCATAAGTTGCCTCGAGGGGCTGGAGGGTGACCTAGACAGATAAGATGACAAAAGAAACCACAAATCACTAAAAAGTCCCTCCAAAACAGAAAGCCACTAACAAAACACCAAGCACAATGCCAAAGGAGCAACAGATGAGCTCCGACAAAAATGCTGATGCATGCTGATGCAGCATGCAGTTAGATCACCTTCAATGATAATTCAACGTCATGATCTTGAGACACCTCCACCTGGGCTCCATATGATGGTTTAACTTCTAAAGCATCGCTCTCGGAGCAGGCCTGCACAGCCCAACACAACTAAATTTTTCTGGCAGCTGTATGAAGAAGACTACCAGAACGTTTATATAATGGAGCATAAACCCTAAACCCTAAACCCTAAAGTGCGTACACCTCACTTACAATATTCCTAACTTTAGTTATCGCTATTTAAGCAACTATCAAAAAATGGCATAGCCATAAGTTAAGATACGAACCCCTTTCATAGTGAGGATTTCTTTCCCATTTTGAGGATAGAACAATCTTCCAGAAAGAACAGAAGCAGTGACAGCTGTGAATCCTTTTGAAAACTTGCAGTCAACAACCACCCCCAAAATGCCCAACTCTGTTACTACTTGACAAGAATGCCTAGGAAATAAAAATGAGAAAAAGAAAAATTGAGGAAAAACAAAACTACTTCACTAGTGAACTTGGACATAGTGATAAATAAATGGAGCGTCTTATCTACTTACCCATATACGCTTTGCAAAACAGCAGAAATTTTGCGTATTTTGAGTCTTACGGAACATGTACAGATCTTATCGCTAGCACCAATATTCCTAGGAGATGAAGCAAGAGGATGAAACTTCGTTGCTTCATGTATATCCTGCAGAAAGTTCAAAGTAGTAGGATACCACGATGAATTTTGAAACTCCATATCCTTCAACTGGAAAAAATTACCTTGACAATTTCATCAGAAACAACTCCAGAAAACTGACTAGAATCATCTGTGCCTCCTGCACCAAGCATTCCCCGGGACAGCCAGTTCAACCATCCACGGGACCTATTTGATGAGCGATCATCACTCTGTTGCTTTTCAGAGGCATTGACACCAGACCCTCCCATGTGCATAGTTATGTCTGAGAAAGCTTCCTGTATAAAGAGACAAGACAAAAAAACGTGGCAGCAGAGATAAGAAAATGCCCATGAAAAAAATATATCTTTTTCCTTATTATGTTATTACGGAGATTCAAATAACCTTAGCTAACTCACTTAAAAATACACAATGCTATAGAGCAAACAGAAATTCAAGCATACCTGCATCTCACCTTCTGCAACAGACCTATAGCTTAAGATATCATCAATGTCAGACTCTTTCTCCACTTCTTCCAAACCCAAAAGGACGGGATCACTAATGGACTGTAATTAAGTATACAACCATATCAGAAGGCAGAAATGCGACTGTATTTCTTCTTGAAGATATCTTGTGAGAACTAGGGAATGCATGGACTGTAACCAAATATACAATTAGGACATCATACAATCTTGTGAGAACTCCAGGCATTTCTATTTCCTAAATATAGAAGAAAATATCCTTACCTGTTCTCTCTGAAGAAACTCTAGTTTTATCTTGTACAGGTTTATATACATCCGGCGTTTGCTCCTGCAATTTAATACCAAAACAAAAGTCAGAAAATCAAATGGATTGTTCGAGCTTATGACAGGAGTATCCATTACAATAAATGCCGAGCAGCTTTAAATGCATTAAAACAGATGGATTGAAAATAAGCATCATCTATGAAAAAGTGAAGATGCAAGAAAATAAACTTACAATCGCTGTCCGAGAAATCTCCATGAAGTTTTTCGTAGTTTCTTACGGACATCGAACAAAATAGATTCTTGGGCATAGTGCCACCAAAGTTTTTGCCATCCTGGTGGTTTTCTCGATAAAGAATTAGAAGAGGGACGATACCGCCCATACCTATACCATATTGTATATTGACAACTTAATGCTCACAGAAGCTAAAACGCTCCAGAAATCAAATAATACAACTATATTTTCAGTATTATAAAAATACTGCAAACCTGACAAAAGGCCTACCTCTCTCGCAATTGGCTTGTTTGCAAGTAATCCAACAAAATCATAATCTGTTGCAACTGAAACTCATTCAAAGTCATAACCTGAAAAGTAAAAGAATGAAGTTACAACGAGTCACACACTAGTAAGTAAATGCTACTTCTTAGCATAACCCAGTAGTAAGGAAAACCCACCACATCAGTCAACTCAGCAGTGACAGAATACTGAGGCTGATCATCACCAAGCTCTCCAGATCGATTAACCTAAGAACATAATTAATTTAAGAAGGGAAAGTGGAATACATATAAACACTAGCAATAGCTATTACATATATAAAAAACGTTAGACATATATACAGTAGCCATGTTTTGCTTATTTAATAGATTAACTATTTACGAAAAAAACACATTACATACAAAAATCATCTTTGACCACATAGATAGCCGCAAAAGCTTTCAATAAAACAAATCCATATAGAGCTGATAGTGAATCCATACAAAGCGGACAAAATTAATAAGACTCCACATCCATAAAGTAGCCTGGAAAAGACCGATTCGTATCATCATTCTTCCCTAAGAAAGACCAAAAAATGGGATTGTAGCATTATAACATCTGGCCTCAAAGACATGGATTAAGATACTCCTTAACTCCATCAGCAACAGATAAATTCAAAAGCAGGATTACAAAACCAGACATAACACCAAAATGTATGAACCTCATTTACTAACAAAAACTAAAAGCTAGACCAAGCATGCATCACTCACAAGTAGCGACAGAGTTTTGAAAAACATGAGGCTGTTTTAGCTCCATTACCAAAAGCGTTACACCAACACGGACCGGCTTCAACAAATAACCAACTTTATCGCTTTGCAATCTTGAATCGCACCAGATGTCAAAAACTCCTTTGCTATCAACACTCAGAAAGTCAGCATTTCCCTCATAAGTGTCGCAATAAATTTCCAAAGCTTCAATCTCCACAAGCTTATTCACTTGTCCTCCTCTCACCCTACCAAGAGATGGCCTGACAAGCAAGATAACTACACTTTCAGAGTATTCCAGCATGCACAGATATCAATCACATGTCTTGGAGACATAGCAACTAAAGTTGAATGATGGAAAAAATATATATATAAACAAAAGAATAATGTAAAAAAAGCTGCAACGTGGTGGTAAAGGCAAATTATTATACTCTTCAATGCTCTTAATGTAACTTAAAGCATAGCTTTTTACCTTTGTCTAAAACAAAATAACAAGAACAGACACTTATGAAAAAATAGAATAGGATGCTAAGTGCCAAAGAAGATCCATTGAGAAATTACCCAACAAAGTTTTGCCTAGTAACGGTTAAGCTTGAAAACCTCAAACCTAATATAACTGGTACCTGTAGACAGAAGCTTCAAATCAAACATACAAAAACGGAAAAGGGGGCATAAACACAAAATGGTTATTCAATCAATATTTTGGAAAATCATAACAACAATAATATGAAAGGATTTTTTATCAGCCTCGCTCATAGGCTTCTAGCTACCTATTTCTCTATCTTCCATGTCATGCATTCTTTGCTCTCGTGATAAGACCAATGATACATTAGATGTTATCGCCAAATGCAATATCAACAATTTACATAAGCTCCTTAGCAACTAAGTTATAGCACTCACTTTAGGAAATCATAAAGCCAAAGAACGATGAGACTTACCGACTCAGGTTGTGTATCATAGTACAACACATGAAAGTTTCTGATTGATACTTGGATGCTATCGAGAATCTAAATCGATAAACAAGAAAAGTTAATACATCAGAACGAAGAAGCGAATGACTCTTAACTTCCACGAAAATAAAAGACTCATGTCAAACTGAAAATCGTTATGAAAAACAAAAATGCTTAAATAAATAAGAGAGGTATCATCCAGAACTAGATATCACCTTGGCAGCTATATATGACATAAAAAGATTCCCCGCTGGACTATCTGGAAAATATAAAAGGGGAATGAGCAAAAAAGTATGGAACCAAACAAAACGCCTCAGATAATCATTCTCCATTGTATCAATTTGCTTTATCCATTAGAGACTCAGAGAAACTATATACATAATGCACATTCGTGCAGTCTAATTCAACTCGTAACTATGAATAAGGAGATGAAGTATATTGCTCACCGCAAACACGTCTAGACAATTTTGCCAGCTCTGCAGCAGCAAGCTTAGCTTTTTTCCCCGCAAACTCTCTTCTCTCAACAGCATCTGAACTCCACTGCAGCAACCATGGAGGTTGGGTAAAGACAATGCTTCTCATCTAAAGAACAAAAGTACTTAGAGAGGGAATCAATCACCTCTTGATCACTGCGTTGAGACACGGATATGAAGACACTCTCTAACATAATGATGATGGGTTCCCTGCCAAGCTTCTTCCATGGAATTTTTATGCTCAATCTCCCTACCCGCCCTGTCAAAAAGAGATTCCTCGTGGACAAAATTAAGGTTGATAGATAGGACCCAGAAAAACCAAACAAAACCAAGATTATATCCACTCAATCACCTTGTTTCAGAGCGAAGGGCAACTGCAAATACTCGAAGGCCTCGAGAATCAGTTCCACGTTCTCCAGTAGAACCTCCTCTGCAATTACAAGAACAAGAAGCGTAATCATCCGAACAAAGAATCGGTGTTAAATTCATCGGAAACGTCGAAAGATTAGCGAAATAAGTAGTAGTCACCATTCCAGACAGTGATCTTGAGCTGGTCTTTGTGGATATCTTTGATGTAGCGACCCAGATATCCCAACAACAACTGACGCACAAGCCCTTCGAACATTTTTCAGCCGATAACATAATCAAACTGCACACTCTGCTTTGCTTTGTCGGTGCGACAAAGCAGACGGTGATCGGAGAAAGGCAGACGACTCTCGGAGAAATGGTAGGGTTCTTAGTTTTGCGAAGAGGGACCTCTTCTCCAGAGGGAAATGTTCTCTTTCCCCAGACCGGACCGAAATGAACCGGACCGCCGGTTTTTATTTGGTTCTTTGAGCTATTTTGTATAATTTAATTTTTTAGATATTCAAATTTCAAGATATATCCAATACAAATTAGAGAAAGTAGTACAAAAATATTGTATGTATGATATATGGAATTAAGCTCGCAAGTTTTAATTATTTTTTGTGGATAGTAACAGAAAAAAACTGTTATGGATTTAGATTTTGGTACATATATATCATTTGGTTTATTAAAATCTATATATAAGAATTCAGATTTTAGGTTTTTAAAATTAAATATATTTTTTTTACTTCTGTCTAAATTGAAGTCATGTTTTTTTTTTCAATTTGGACATAGATTATTGTGAATATAACTCAACAATAATGTGAAGGTTTTCATAAATTATTATGAATAGTGTAGGTAATATTTTTTTATATAATAATATATAATATACACATTTTGCAAATCTCTACTCATATTATTACCTGCTGAAAATTTATAAAAAAAATAATAAATTAAAAAATTAATATTTATTGTCAAATTTTCTTGAATAAAAGCTAAATTTTATTATTTATATTTTAAAACTCGAACTCTTATATTCGTAGTTAAATAAATCTAAATTTTATAAACCATATTAAATTAACCTAAATGTTTATATGATGACCCATAAACCACATTAGAAATGATTTGGACTTGTTGCAAATCTCGGAGGATATGACGCAAAATCGAAAGGAATGGAAAAAGAAGAATTCATGCGGTCGACCCCAAATAAATTTGGGATTAAGGCGATATATTGTTGCTGTTGATATGATAACCGGAACGATTATATAGTAATTTTAATTTTGACTCGACATTGTAACATCATCTACCACGTAATAAATAAATAACATGTCATATTTTTATTTTAAAAAATTTAAAAATTCTCAAAAATATATATACATATATATAATATATATATATACATGTAAATATATATTAATTTTTTAATAATATTTTAAAATTATCATGCCATTGTTCGAGTTTAGAATTAAATTTGAACTAGTTTATTAAAGTTCGGGTTTATTTTAATATGAACATCATAATTTGGATTTTAAAAGGTAAATGATAAAGTTCAAATTTTATTTAAAGAATTTTGACAAATTCAAGTATTAATCTTATAATTTCCCTAAAAAATATTTTTTTTCTTGGTCAAAAGATTCATATTCCGTTCCTTTAAAATCACTGCAAAATTGTCACAACTTTTACAAAATATAAGCTGAATAACCACCACAACCAAAAAAACCATTGAGGCTACAAACCTTTTTTTTTGATGAAATTTGGGTATATTAATAATAAAAATAAATGGGACATTGTCCAGGATACATAATCCACAGAACAAGCATTGCGCTATTTTTCCTTACATTAGGATACACTTGTACAGACCTGGCTAAACAATCAGACTATTACGTAGTTCAGTAGAGAGTAAGAGAGTACCACTTTTGAAGTAGAATATTGTTGTCACTGTCCCTGCCTTGTTGTAGGGATAGGAGAGAATTCCTTATCGATTGATCCACTCGTTTCCGCAGGACTTGTGGCGTGATTGAAGAGTTCCCAAATATCCGACTATTCCGTTCCTTCCATAATTCATAGACGGTGTGCTGGACCAGGACCTTTATGAGGACCTTTCTCCTGCCTTCATCTGATAATGGAACTCCATCTGCCCAGGCTTTGCAGCTAGCTAGCGTTGTCGGAGGGTTGTGCCAGAGCTTATGTGCCAGTATCGACCACGTCTCGAAGCTGTACGGACAGCGGAAGAACAGGTGCCCATGAGATTCCTCCTCTTCATTGCATAGAACACAATTTGCATTCTGTATGAGATTCCATCTACGCAGCCTGTCACGTGTAGGCAGTCTACCTTGCATAGTCACCCACTGCATAAAAGCGTACCTGGGAATTGCTTGCTTAAACCAAACCATTGAGAACCAGTCCACCTTTGCAGCAGGCTCTCTAATGAGTTTCCAAGTCATGGATGCTGAGAATATCGACTTGTATCCATTATCAGATGTTTTCCATAGAAAGGTATCCTCCTCCTCGTCGCTGGTGAGTGGAGCCTTCATTCCTAAAAGTTGTATGTGAAGCTCTTGAATTCTCTGGGTTCGTGCTCCAGGGAGTGTCCAATTCTCGTTCTCTGTGGCTTCAGTAACCTTCGCTTGTAAAGGTAGTCTGAGTAATCTTGGTCCATCATTGCCGATATAGTCAATAAGAGGCCCTAACTCCGTCCAAGGATCATGCCAGAAGAACGCTTTTTTCTCGTTCCCTATCTTACAACGAACAAATTCCTTGGCCAAATCTCTCGTTTTCATAAGCTTCCTGATGTTCCAAGACTGTCTTGGCGTAGGTTTGGAGTGCCAGAAGGATCCGTGTCGCAGAATATTAATCGTCATCCAAGCTACCCAAAGGGAGCTCGCATCCCGAAAGAGTGCCCAGATCATCTTAAGGCGGAAAACTTTATTGAGATCTTCCAGCCTTTTGATGTTTAATCCACCTTCGCATCGGGGCTTACAGACTGCTTCCCATGAGATTCTAGCCCTCCCAGAGCTCGTTGTCGTGTTTTTCCAGAGGAAGGTAGAGCAGAGCCGGTCGATTTTTCGTAATACAGCTTTTGGCAAAAGAAACACCTGACACCAGCTATTTACCATACCATAGATTACTGCAGAAATTAGTTGGACTCTACCTGCGTATGAGAGAAATTTCGTTGTCCAATTGCTGATCTTTTGGCGGATTCTGTCCATTAACGGTTCATAGTCTGCTGCAAGGAGCCTTTTTGGGTTCACTGGTAAGCCCAAGTATCGCATAGGGAAGGTGCCTATTGCGACACCAAGGACTGAAGCTAGCTCCTGTTTTTCTTGTTCTGCAATACCCCCAAAGTATATTTCTGACTTTCCTGCATTTATCTCCAACCCAGATCCATGTCCAAACCAAGTCAAACTGTTTCTCACAGATTCCAGCGATGACTTAGAGGCCTCACTGAAGATAACTAAGTCGTCGGCGAATATCAGGTGGGTAATCAGAGGTTCTGCACACTTGGAGTGTCAATGGAACTGCCCAAGTATGGCACCTCTATCCAGTTTCCTTGTTAGCACCTCCATAGAGATAATGAATAGGTACGGAGATAAAGGATCACATTGCCGTAGTCCTTTTTTTCCTTTGAAGTGGCCCGATAACTCCCCATTGATGTTTACCGAGAAACTAGTGGTTGTTATACACTGCTCTACCCAATGAATGAAGATATTCGTAAAGTCCATTGCCTTTAGAGTTTGTATTATAAACCCCCATTGGACAGAATCAAATGCCTTACGTATATCAAGCTTAAGCATCGCATTCTTCCTGCATCCCTTAGTGTTATAATCCCTGACCAATTCAGATGCAATTAGGACATTCTCCATCATGAACCTTCCACTTTGAAAGGCTGCCTGGTTGGTTGAGATGCAATTGACGAGCAGAGGTTTGAGTCTCTTTGAAAGAATTCTCGAAATTACCTTGTATATGGTGGTACAACAACTAATTGGTCTGTAATCCACAAGCTTATCTGCCCCAGGTTTTTTCGGTACCAAAGTGATAGCAGTGGCATTGAATCCCCTGCACAATGTGCCTGATCTGAAAAATTCTGATACTGCGTCTACCAAGGCAGGACCAGTGATCTCCCATGTGGCTGTAAAAAAACTCTTTCGAAAAACCATCCGGACCAGGGCTTTTATTCTGTGATAATGAACGAAACGCAGACTGTATCTCCTCCGCAGTTACTTCTTTTGTCAGTAAAGCCTGATCCGTACCTGAGCATCTGAAAGTTAGCAAATCTCTCAATTCCTCAAGTTGAATCAATTCTCTTGTTTCCACATGCCCACCATATAAGTTGCTGTAAAAGTCTATTACATGGTCTTTGATTCCCTCTTTGGATGAGATTCGAGTCCCCTCCGTAGTGAGCAGGTAATGAATGTGATTCCTTGCTGCCCGACCCTTTGCGACTCTGTGAAAATAACCCGAGTTTCTATCTCCCAGCTTCAACCACTGGATCCTTGATTTCTGTCTCATGAAGCTTTCCTCTGCAGTCATCATAAGGCTCCATTCTCTTCTAGCCTTTTGCTCAGCTTGTACTAGGTCTGGGGTTGGCCTCTGCATCATGATTTCCTGAACTTCTGATAGTTTATTGCTCAGTTCCTTTACTCTGCTCGAAATCTGGCTGAAGTGTCAGTTGTTCAGGCCTCTTAGCGGCTTTTTTAGCCCCTTCAGCGCTTGCTTAAGCCTTTCTTGTTTATTGCCTTCGAGTGAGTCGTATTTCCAACTCTCCTGAACCACCTGCAAGAAGTTTGGGTGAAGTGCTATGTGTGGAAAGAACTTGAATGATTTCTGAACCTGAGTTGAAATTCCAGGGAAGTGTATCTTGCTCGGAGCATGGTCCGAAGGGCCTGGGGTCATAAATTCCGTAAATGCAGCCGGAAACCTTTCAAACCAATAGTCATTGATGAGGACCCTATCTAGTTTAATTGCGACCGGATCAAGCTGATGATTATTCCACCACGTGAATTGCAACCCTCTATAAGGCATGTCGAATAGTCTTGTTTCCTCAATACAACTTCTAAGATCATCCATTCCCTGTGAGGATGTGGCAACATGCTGGTCAGACCTCTCATTGTGATGCAACATTTGATTAAAGTCCCCAAGTATTACCCATGCACAGTCTTTGATCATATGATGCCTACTCAATTCCGTCAACTCAGCCCATACTTCTCTTCTCTCCAAGGCCGTGTTCTTTGCATAGATAAATGTGGCTGCCAATGTCAGTTGTAAGCTAGGAATAAATACCCCACAAGTAATAGATTGACATGAAACCTTGTAAATGTGAAGAATAACTGATGGATCCCATATTATCCAAATTCTACCGGATGGATCTGCTCCATGATTACAAAAGGTCCTCCATCCAAAGGGAACCGCAGCGCGGATTCTCGAAGCATTCAGCGGTCTGATGTGAGATTCCAGTAACCCGCCCACCAAAACTCTTTGGTCCAGAATCCACTGCCTAATGCTATGACTCTTATTCCTATCATTCAACCCTCTTGTGTTCCAGCAAAAAATCATGGAGCTAGGTTTTTTTTTTTTAGTTACGTTTCTTCTGCGTGGTTCTGCAACCACGCTCTCTTGGCCTTACCAACGTGTAACCATCGTCAGGTTCCTTGATCCCTTTCCCACGCTGTGAGTTGGTAGGGTTTGTTGGAATGGTTACCGGTGGGTTTGTTCGAATGGTTGCCACAGAATTAGTAGATTGTCCAACCATTTCCGAGGAATGTTCAGGCTGTGTTGGTTTACCACCCACTGGCGAAGGGGTTGCAACAGTAGCCAGATTCTGCGCAACTGATGACTCTTCCTTACCTGGAGAGCTGTCTACATTGGTCTCTGCCACCTTCTCAATTAAGCAATTACCACGTCCCTCACAGTCCTCTTGATTCCTGCTACCTGTCTCTGGGCCATTCATGTTTCCCATTACGGGTTTACTTTCTTCTCCTGATCGAGCTTTTTTTTTCTTCCACTGGGGTCTATTTTTCTTCTGCTGATTACCTACCTCGGATGTCGGTATATTTGGGCAATGTTTTACATTATGCCCCACCTCTAGACAGTGGTCACAGCTCGGTGGCAGCCACTCATATGCCACCGAGATGAATCTCTCCTCTTCACCCGGAAGAGTAATTGCAATGCTCTTCGGCGGAGGCTTTGCCAGGCTGACCTCAACGTAGATCTTAGCAAAATTAAACACCTCTTTCGCCTCTGTTAATGGGTGTAAGTATAATGGCTCACCGACACATGTTGCTATTCTGCTGAGACTATCTGAGTCGAACAGCTTCTCCGACACATTTGTGAGTGTCACCCAAGTAGGCACCGAATGCAGTGCAGGTTTTTCCGGCCTATGGTTAGGATTCCAAGCAGATATAAACATCGGGCAGTCTCCAATGTACCAGAAATTTCGCATCAAAATGGATGATTTTAGCCGAGCGTTTGGGATCTTGAAGAGGAAAGTTCCTTTCCCCATGTTATGGACACGGATTCTTGCTCCGCCCCTTGCCCATATAGCGTTGACGACGCCAATAATCTTGTTCATGGTTGGCGACCTGCCGTAGAACTGGCCGATAATGAAATCATCCCACTCCTTGCTCGACGCTTGGAGCATCTCAGGGATGAATTGCACCATAGGTACACCCGATTGATGGTTTTCCGGATTACCTGTTTTCCGCAATGTTCGAATCGAACTTTGCAGTAGCTTGCTCCAAGTGGTGGGGGGTCCCGATCTCTTTCTGAGTCTGGGGGTCTTCCCCTGAAGGCGGCTGGACTGCTTCTGATTGGCTGTAGATTTGCGGCATGTTCAGCTTCGGTGTGGGGTTTGGGGCAGAGTTTGATAGGGGGAAATTGTGCGGTTGCGGATCGAAGTTGAGGGGGCATTTTGCCGGACAGCAGTGGCCGATCCGGTGGTTTCTTTTCCGGTCGGCAGTGGGCCGGCCGGTTGGCAGTCGGGGTAGGTTGGATTTAGCGAGTCGCACCCAGCTTCACCCTAGGAGAGAGAAAAGCTCCATTCTACCTTGAGTACTTGAGGCTGCAAACTTAGTAAGAAGTAAAGTATCATATTAGATACCCCAAGAGAAAGAGGTTAGCATCATATAGTATTTTCCTGCATAAGTGCTCTGATCATCGAAACCAACGGAGTAATAGCTCAGATACAAGTTCCGGTTTTGTTATCCGGAAGGCAGCTCCTATTCGACGCAAGGTTTTGTCGAAGTGCTTGAAACAAGTATCCACGTCAGAGTAGATAGATTGGTGTAGCCTACTATTTCTCTCTCTTCATATGTGATTAATAATAGCTTGCCAAGCTATTAATCCTATGGTTTTGGAGTTCCGAGTTCCGCAGTTTCGTTTTAACTACAGTATAATGTTAAAAATCTGATTTTTGGTATCTAATCATATGTTTTGTTCATCGAGTCTTAATTTTTTTTAATCTGAAAATTAGAAACGAAATGTGAAAATTTTCAATTTCGTCGCCCCTCTTAACCCTAATTCCTCGTATTCCTCGTCGTCATCGTCATCGTCATCATTTGCTCTTGCTCGCCCTAGTCCTTGTCCTCACAATCTCACTGTCACCAAGCACAAAAAGACACTATTATCGGAAGGATCGGAGATGAAGTGGTGATTAGGAATTAGGAATTTGGGGATATCAATCAATGTGTGTACGTGTATATATATATGTATGCGTGTGTTTAAAATATTAACAGGATCAGGTTGTAGGCTTGGTGTTACTAATAATTTGTAAATATTCACACGCGCACACACACACACATATATATATATATATATGATTCAATGCAAATGTTTAAAATCCAGATTTTATAACGTTAATTTATCCTTAGGGGTATAAATATGAACGGTGAATATGAAATCGTAATTTTGGTAAAATTTTAAGGGACAAGTGTGAAGATATCATAAGTAATTTTTTTTTTTTTGTAAAAAAGAGTAATTTTCAATAACTTGATTGATGTTTTAGAAAATGCTAAACAAATTTAAAATCAACAAATTGATTTTTTTTTTTATAACGGAGCGTCCTGGGCCGAAGCCCAGACTAATCTTCAGACCGGGAGCAAGCCATGTGCTTTGAAATATTCGCTCTCCTCCCCACCCTGGGGCTCGAACTTGGGGCGGGACAAGTGCTAAATCAACAAATAGGTAGTAGTTCATGGCATTATATATACAGGAAAAATGATTCTTATAGTTTTCATATGTAAATCTAAAACGACGTATTAATTCAAAAGATTATTATCTTGAAGATTTTAAAATTTTCAATGGATTCGGAACTGTGTTTATTATTTATGTATGTATGTTTTTTTTATGAACCATGACGTTAGATCATCATGGTTTCGATTTCCGTATATACTACTTGATAAAAAAAAATCTAGCACTTGAAACTCGTTGGGATTTTGATGCTTAAAGAAGCCGATGATATTTGAGTTCTTTGATCACTTCATCTTAATTCTCCTCCAAATCACTTTTTATTTATCCCCATATATATATATATATGCTTGGCATTATGAACTACGAGTTTTGTGTATAATCTTGAAAAGAAGAATCTGAAATATTTCACATGTTTTGTTACTGCTTCTGACCAAGGCGGAGACATCGGATTCGGACAAAGTACTCGAACACGATATTGAACACAAGTCGTCGTTGTGCTTCACTTGTTCTGATCCCTTGCCTTGATCTGATTCTTCTCTTGATAGAGGCCTTTTTCCATGCATTGTTCGCTCTCACACCAATCGGTTAATTTTGGCTAGGGTTTTTGTTTTTGTACTTGTAAGATTAAGGAAAAAAAATGTTGGTATATATATATATATACACACACAGAGAGAGACGGATCTATATCAGTGTATGGGGACACATGCCCCCACTCAATCAATTAAAAACCATTTTTTCACACAAATTATAGAAAATTTTGAATAAAACTGTATAATACCCCTATAAAATTAATATTATTTATAATAAAAATAAAATTGCCCCCTCTTAAATAATTTTCTAGGTCAGCCACTATATATATATATATATATCGCAAGCATGAGCATATCATTTGGGATGATTTATATGGGCTTAAAGAAAATCTAGCCCAAATGTGTTTGGATCTCCTAAGCCCAACAATAAAAGCGTGCCTCTGACTGACATGACGTGGCACCTACGTACCGCTAATAGAGTTTTTCGCTTCCCATGCATGCAACGTACACGTCGCTACATACATACATATATACATGATGATGATGATGATGATATATTTGTTTTTTGCTGATGATGATGATGGATGACAGTCGTGTTAAATGGAAGATAAAGCTGCACGTGCTGAAAATAGAGCGAGACACATCGACGCAACGCAATAATGCAGAAATGGGCACAGGCAGGTGAGCGTCAGACTCGGGGGGATAATAATTGCGAGTCTTATCTCCGCTTGTTTTAAAGCACGTGTTGATATATAAAAGAATAAAATAAAACTAATTGCTTTCATTTTAAAATTCAATATTTTTTAGAATAATAGAAAAAAAAATTATCATTTTTTTAGTAGAATAATTCTATATAAAATCATAAATTGTGTAACTTTTATATGGAAGAATAAATTTTATTTATTTTTGTATAGAATTTATAAATTCATGATTTTATACAAAAAAAAAATAAAGTTAATAAATATATGGGAATACGATCAGATTTATAAAGTTTATGATTTATATAGAAATTATAAAGTTGAAGAATTTATATGATTTTTTTTTAAATCGTGATTTTTTTAGGATGTTGTCCGTTAGTCACGTAATATTTTTTTTTTTGTTTTATCTTGGCTTTTATTAATTGATTTTATTAAATTATATGTCGAACATGTTCGTCCTAATATAATATGCACTGTTCGAACTTCCAACATCGCTCTCCGCCACTGTTCGGTGAGGGACAAAAATCAACATTCAGAAAACTGCAAAAACACGACTTAATTAGCATCACATAATTTTTCCTCTCTTTGTGGTGGATGGACACAAATTTTATATTTTTAATAACTAACAAATAAAAAAATAGCCAATAATAAGAAAAAATAAACAAAACTAATATGAATTAGTGGTTCACATTTATTACAATTTTGTGTAGGTAAGATCTATACATTGATCGTATGAATATCGAATGTCTGCCGACGATTTGTGCAAATTTATGATATGGGGATCTGAATATAACAATCATGCGCATCTAATTCTATTAAAATGCCCATTACCTGAATTTATGTGATGGGGATATGGATACTGGCGTCACACTTTCCATTACTCTACTTATTTTTATTTTTTACAAAACTCGAACTTATTTATTGTTATAATATTTTTTTTTATAATCTAGAAATTCACGATTCAAGACTCTACTTACATCTTTCATAAAATCCGAAAAATCTATATAAATGTCTCTCCCCAACTGAAAATGGAAAAGAGCTTTAGTCTCTTCCCTTTCTTATCGTCATAATATTGCATCACTTATCTTTGTGTCAACTTATAACGCATTGCTTTGGATTGCCATTTTGTTTTCGGCCATCAATTTATATATTTACTCACAAAACGATCTTAATCTTATGTCATGGAATGGAATTCATCATTATCCATATCAAGGGGCATATTATATAAAGACGTTATTGTAAATTGTAATTCACTATACTCGGTAATTCTATAGTCATCATCCATGCTATATAAGAACATGTACATTACTCGAATAACGCACAAAAATCATTACACTACATTCACGCTTATCTTCTCTTTCTTTACGGGTTATATATATATATAAAGGTGACAGACAGTAAAAATACTCGGGAGATACTCCATTTATTGATAGATTAAGGCGGTTACAACACGAGAGACAAGACAGGAGGCCATATAGATATGGATCAAAGGAGGGGAGAGAAGTGAGAGAGTTTAGGTTTTGTAGTAAAGAGGGTTAGGGAGCTTGAAAGTCCTCCTTCCCGCGCTCTCCTTCTGCAGATCACTCCACTGATCTCCGATGTTCCCTATGATTGTGTATCCTCCCCTCTCCAGCTTCTTCCTCTCCTTCGACTTGTAGTTCACTATCTTCGCGTTCGATCCCGTCGGCCTGACGTGGCAAGCCGAGGTTCAACACCTGGAATTACGTAGGTAATTAGGGTTAAAAACCAAGTCTTTCTTCTATGTCCTAACACTATGATGCTTGTCAATTACCTGGGGGAATTCCAATGTATAGTTCTCCATCAATCTTGAGGGGTTTAACGATAGATTCTTCAAGAATCTCTTGGAATTTCTTTCCTATATATATATATACATATATTGGGATCCCATTACTTGAATATGGCCTTCTCCCAGAAGGTGTAACCGGCTTTCTCGAGGTTTGAGAGAGTGATTTCCCTAAGCTCCTCGTATCTTTCGGTGATCAGAACGGGTTTTATCCCTTTCTTCTGCAGGTTGTTGTAGAGATGCAATGTCTCCCCAAGAACCGGAGCTTCTCCAAGGCTTATCCACTTGTTGAATGCCTCCGAGTCCACACTCTCTGTCCTGAAAAAAACAATAAATTATCTACGTCATCCATGAAAATGCAAATATATATCTGAAATATAAACACATGTATATGTACATATATATACCCGAAGCCATTAGCTTGGTAGAAGGGAATGTTAGAGAGGAGGGTCTCGTCGAGGTCGAAGATCCAAACATTGACAGTGTCGTTCTTAAGGGCAAGTCCTTTGGCGTAATAGTATGCCTCTTTGCATATAGTTTTGGAATCTGCACGGTACTGATCGGAGAATGTCAAGTAATCCTCGACATATTCTTCGCAGTTCGCAGGGACAGTCTTGAAGTTGATGATGTTGTTCGTCTCGACACCAAGGTGCCAGCTTCGGCAGTTCGGGTAAGAGATCGACAGCCGAAGCTGCTCGGCCATATCTGGGTCGGTGACCTGTTCGATGAGCTCAGGCACCGTCATGGTCCGAGCGTTACAGACCGTGACAGTGGCCAAGAACAGCAGACAAGCAATTGGTAGGGTTTTCATCTTTCGGGTTCGTGTTTGTGAATATGGTTTTGTTTTTTAGATGATTGTGGAAAATGGGCAGCGTATAAGATGCTTTATATAGCGGGTTTTTGGGCCTTGCGAGATGCTATGACGTGGTAGGTTTTTCGCAACGTGACAAAGAGACCGGACATGGCAATCAAGAGGGATGGGGACAAGGGACCGTCATCGCTAACAACCACCACAAATTTAGAAGCACGTGATAAACGTGGGTATTAGCGACACGAAGACACAAATGGTGAAGAAGTGTCCAAGGATGACGAGAGCTATGTGAAGGAGCATTCGAAGCAATATGGAGAAACCCCAAGAAGGATCAGTCCCGGTTTGGTTAGTGTATTAACATTTGGTTTGGTTTTGGTTTCGGTTTAATTGGATTCAATCCCTCCATATCATGGGTGAATCCAATTCAATGACAATGGGGTCCTGTACCCATTCCTTTAATTAAAAAACATTAATTTCTTTATACATTTTATAATATTTTAAATAAATTTATTAAATATATCTATAATAAATTCAAATTTATTTCTAAAACTATAATAAATTTACTATTGTCTCCAACTGTAATTTTTTTTAAGATCTCCACATTGTCCCATTAAAGAGTCCTTTGTAATACATTATTATCCCATTTGAAGTTTAAACTTACACACATGATTTGCAATAAGAGATTCCGTACCCAAAAATTGACGTGAAGGATGCCGTTTCCTAATGGACCAATACCACTACTCTCGGCATTTATTTTGTATACTACGAATAAAAAATGGCTTATGCGCTTATACAAACGATCCAAGTTCTTACAGGAGAAAAGTCACTAAACATTAACAAAATAGAAAGATTTAAGCGAAGAGATGTCATATCATCATATGATTTCCTCCTCCCACTTGGCCGATCTTCATGATAGTTACGACCCTTCATCCTACCGTCGTCGTCTTCTTCCTTCCGGCTGCACTGTCATGCGGCTTATAGTCGCGGTCATCCTCCTCATCTTGCCCGTGCTTCCTCCCTCCCTCTACGGTAATGCTGTCTCCTATGATCATCCTGTGCTTCTCTTCTTCCCCACTCTTCTTTGGAATCAGATCTCTCTGAAGGGCGATCGATACCTTTCATGCACTTTCACTCGCTTTTTGTTTTCGTCACTCCTATTTTCAGGTTCGGTCAAGAAAGGAACGCTCTCGCCTCTCTGTTCGTCTACATTCAGCATCCTCGTACGCTTTGCTCTTTGGTTCACTGTCAACATCACCTTCATCAGTTTGCTCAAGCGCAGCCCGAAACATCTCCATCTGTTTCTCCTTTTCCAGCAGCAATCTGATGGGGCTGGGTATCAGAGATTTTTGCATCAGCAGACTCATCGGAACAAGAGGTGGAAGCCTCAAGATTCAACCTGGCCTCCTCAAGCTTCTGAGCAATCTCAGCATCAGAGTAACCGTGATCTATGAGCTTATCCTCGAGCATGACAAGCTTAAGGTGAATCTGACGCTTGCGGTCGTGCTCAAGGATGTCTTCGTTGGGCTTCTTGGAGAGACCAGCTGTGCCCTGACCATCCTCAAACCCTATTCCACCATTAACGGGCTTACCGGTAGACTTAGGCTTCACAAAAAACTTGTTGCTCTGAATGTAACCATTGGTCCCTGAACCCCTCGGTGTCTGTAACCCTATTCCATTGTACATCGCTTACCCTCTAACTGAACAATCTGTCGTCAAATTCGACACGATTACAGAGAGAACGACGGACGCCAAAATTGAATTACGCGGAAGAACAGATACAGAATTCAAAACAAGATAGAGCGATCGAAGGAAACCCTAACACAGATACGAATCGACCAAAAACAAACAACAAATAAGGAGAAAACTCCGCGAACAATTCGATCTAAATTCTACATTCAGGAAAAATTACATAATCGACCCCCTGACTCAAACCAGAACGAACAATTACTGGTGAAGTAATCCCAGTAACGGAGATAAATAATGGATCCAAGTTCCCCAAATATAAACCCTAATACAAAACAGATGAATCAAGAAGCAGGGAAGGAAACCAAGTAAAGACCGAAGCTTACCTTCGAATTCGTTTGATCAAGACAATACAACCTCCGAAATGGAAGGGATCGATTCGCTCTCTGTCCCCCACTGATTTGGATTAACGTTTGCCAAAGCTGCGACTCGCGAGTGAGTGGCTAGTTTTGTCGTCTCGGCTCCCGAAAATTGTCCCAAGATTTTAGTTATAATTACCGAATCATGCCATTTTCTCAGAAATTTAAATATAATAAATAGAATGAGAGTCAATGAGGCCCAATTACATCTAAAGTTTCATGGGCTTAATATGGGCCCACAATATCTGTATCAACTGTCTCTCTCTATAAAGCTCTTTCGTTACCGAATGAAACCCTAACGAGTTTTCAGAAAACAGCAGCAGCATCAATGAAACGGCGGCCGGGATTTTCTTATCCATTGTGGTCGTGGTTCAGTTCCGTTTTGTGTTGTTGTGGTTTGAATTCGGCGCTTTAGAAGAAAAAAAAAACTCAAGATTCCACAGAGATGAGAGACATCCATCTATCTCCCTGAATCAAAATTCGGAGATCTCTGTCTCTTGTAACGGAATCTTCTTCGTCTGTGGTCTGAGATCGATCTGATACAGAATCGATTATGTTTTCCGAAACCTGTTCTTATATGTTTTGGCGGTGAAAAATGATGATACGGAGTTGTGATTCAGGCAGCCTCCACTGCCTTGAAAAAAATCTCGACGGCGTGTGAGGTGTTTAACTGCTCCGACATTGAACCTTGCTTCTGCTCTTCAGGCTTGCTGAGATTCTGTCTTTGAAGCTGGTTTAGTAGTCTTTAGCACATTCATTCTTCGTTCTTCTCATTTTCTCATCCCGTTACGATTCTCGAGTTCGCCATCTCCGATTCCCACGTCTGAGATATAATCATTATGGGCTTCCGTTTGCGACGTTGCCGATCGGTATGACCGTACTTGGGCTTACGTAGCCCATCATGATCAGTATTGGGCCTAAATGGGCCCACCATATATTAGGAGGGGCCCATTATGAACTTTGTTTCTCGTTTCTTGTGTGCCACAAAAAGCGAGTGCGTGTAAAGGTTGTGGAACCAACGAGCATAATCTCCGAGGCCGAATAATTTCATGCGTCGCATGGAATCTGTAAAGCAGCTCACACATCAAACAGGAAAAGGAAATGGGTTTTATTTTTTATATATAAAATTTTAAAAAGTTGATATATGTCTATGCACAAATTATGTGTTTCTGTTTGCATATTCTATATATATAATGAATGATACAAATGGTCATACGTGGGCTACCCATTTGTCTCTGTTAATGAGACCTTGGTTCAACATTTAGTGCATGTGCATGTGCATGTCATCATATGACTAATGGGTGGATGTTTTTTTAATAAAAATGAATGCTTGTCACAAAGGTTAACTTTATTACCAAATCCGTAAACGTATGGTTTAATTCAAGTAAGCGGTAATTAGGAAATTAAAGTTTAAAAGCTAAAGTCTTCAATCCGCTTTTGAAAAGCATTCGACGGGTTTTGGTTATTAGGATCCTTTTTATATTCAATTTTGGGCTATGTTGAGTTCCACAAACATGCAAAATGCTCAACGCAGAGAGAGAGAGAGAGAGAGAGAGAGCACTTAATTATGGATAAAACCAACATTGAAACATCATTAGATTGTGATTAGCGCCGTAATAACCATGTGGTACTGAGAATTGAATTGAGTGGAAAAGCAGAGCCTCCCTTTGCGTTTTCTTTCTTTTTTTTGGGGGGCTTGGGATTGTGAAAGTGGAAATGAGGACGTTGCATTGACTAAGCAAATCTTGCTTCGCCATTAAGAAGTTCCATAAAGTTGGCAACTTTAAATTTAAGTGACCTTCCAAAGTGCTTGTATAAAATCGCCACCCCTCTCTCTCTCTCTTTCCCACGCTGAGTGGAAATGGATGACAAGGCAGGCATGAAGAGAAGCGCTTCCGAGTTGGCGTTCGAGGAGTATCTCATGAAAGCCATTTCCTCCTCACCAGAATCCACCATTGACACGATCCCTTCAGACCCTTCGTCGTTTGATTCCAAGAACAGGGTTTGTTCTTTTGATGAAACCGCTACTTTGATGTCTTAGGAGACAAATCAGATGTTGTGTTTGTGTTTTGTTCTTTTGCTTACTGAGAGGCTTGGCTCTTGGGTTGAGTTGCAGGATTACACTTGTGGATTGGAAGAGAGCCTTTTCTGGATTGAGGGCATAACTCCTCTTGCCACCATTGATGCCCATTCATCCATCTGTGGTATGCTCTTTCACTCATTGTTTTACTCTCCCTCTCTCTCTTTGTTTCCTGTATATGTTCTGTAAGCGATATAAGTTTTGTTCTTCTTCTGTGAATCTGCAAAGAGAATCTGTCAGCTGATAGCCCGTCGTCCACAAATAAGCCCGAGGCAAGAGGAGAAGCTCGGAGAGCTGGGAGTGGATCCTCCAATGACCACTCTGACGAAGAAGAGGATGCAGAGACAGAAGCTGGTCAATCTGAACAGACCGATGCTCCTAACGATATCAAACGTCTTAGAAGGTGCCCAGAAAACAAAAACAAGCTGCATGCAGATATTAACCATGAATTCAAAGTTGCTCACATCGTTTTTGCTTCTGCAATGATTTCAGGATGTTCTCGAACAGGGAATCTGCAAGGCGCTCAAGGAGAAGAAAGCAAGAGTACTTGCAAGATCTCGAGTCACACGTTGAGAATCTGAGGGGCCAAAACTCAAACTTGTACAAGCAGCTAATAGGCGCAACCCAGCAGTTCCAAAATGCTGATACAAGTAACAGAGTTCTTAAATCAGACGTCGAAACACTTAGAGTCAAGGTATCATCATAGCTCGAAAGAATAGTTACCCGAAGAAAAAACTTGAATATATATGTTGATGTATAAAGTACAGTTTTTTATTTTAACTTACAGGTGAAACTAGCTGAAGACTTGGTGGCAAGAGGGTCGCTCACAAGCAGCTTGAATCAACTTCTTCAAACCCATCTAACGCCATCACCACCTCAACCAATCAACACTCTGCGCTTTGCTGCGGGGAGGAATCCCTCAACCACCGCCATTACAGTCCATGACGAGCAATCTTCCATTACCAGACAGAACTCAAGTCTTGGACTCTGTTGTAACATACCCAGTGATGATATTTGGCCATGAGGCTTCTCCTCAGCAAATGTGTGATGACCCCTCGGCCAAATCTCCTGTGCGGGTTTCTGTCTCACTAGATAGAACTACAAGCAAATAAAGTAATGTCTTATTTGTTTTATAAAGAGATTCAAGATTAGTTCAAAGCTAAAAGCAGCTCCAAGAACATTCTGACCCCATAACCACAAATGGTCAACTTGAACAAGGCAGAAAAAAGGTTCTGTTTTTGTGTAAATATATATAATTTACTGCTGAACCAAAGGTACAGTAAACTGTGTGTACAGGACAAGATATTACACTCTCTCAAGAGTTTAAGTACTCGAATCACCTGCTTAAAAAGTACCCTTAAAGAAAGCAAACGACAATACTCTTGTACGTTTACACTTGTATTTTCTATCAGTTTGTCACTGTTAGCTTCTTCTGCCGGCTGTGTGATGCATGTTGGGCAAAATTTACATAGCAGAACTTAGTTGATTACAGGCGTACTAATCTCCTGAGCTGATCCCATTGCACTTAAAGTGGAGAAATCTTCCGGCACTGGGATATTTAGCTCTGAGCATACCAGCTTGATAATATCGGCTGTAACACCTCCTAGAGACATCTTGTTCAGTGTCACTGCAATGGAAAATCTGTTTTCGGCATCACAAAATCCCGTTGATCCTCCCATCCCTGAATGTCCAAAGCCAGTCAGAGACTCACTCTTTGAACGGTTCCTCTTAAAACCAAGCCCAAACTTCCCCTCAGGCAACACTAAGCCACTGTATTCTCCAACACCCAAGAAGGCATCATGAATTCTTGGGTTTCTGAAAATCTTGCCAACATTTTCTCGGTTGTCGTCAGTTTTGCCATCAGGACTGCTAGTATTACCAGCACTACTACCATCAACTAGCCTGGTTAAACTATCTGTGCTCAACTCCCTGCCGCGACCATGCGTTATAGATCGATCATCATAGTGCCTCCTCGCTTTTGGTTTATGCTTTTCAGCGACTGCCATTTCCTTTTCTTTCTTCTTTTTTGATGTGTCGTTTAAGGAAAGAAACAACTTGGGGATGTGGGAATGGCTGCCAAGCTGTGGCTTGGATAAAGAGGAATGTGATGGTGGCACCAAGCCGGAGTCTGCAAGGGTTGCATAGTATCGTGCAAGAGCACGAGCAGAGCAATGCAAATTAGCAGCAGGAATGATGGCTCTTCGCACATCCAGCGTATTAAATATGACGGGCAAGGTGGTTGCCATCCGGGAAATGTTCTCAGGCTGCATCATGGGAGGAAGCCCAGGTTGATTGACAATCAGTGAAAGCTTGCTCAGTTCATCCGTGTCTACCATCAACGTGGCAAGCCGAGGTTCAACACCTGGAATTACGTAGGTAATTAGGGTTAAAAACCAAGTCTTTCTTCTATGTCCTAACACTATGATGCTTGTCAATTACCTGGGGGAATTCCAATGTATAGTTCTCCATCAATCTTGAGGGGTTTAACGATAGATTCTTCAAGAATCTCTTGGAATTTCTTTCCAGAAGCATGCTGCATAGGTTCAGCAAGAGTATGAGAGGAGGTATTGTAAATTACAAAGGTAACAAAAGAGGGCAAGTGATGATATACCTCAAGGATTCCACCGCACAGCCACCCAAATGTAAGATAATGATAATTTTGCACCTTGCCACACTCTGTTTCAAGTGATGAATCAGCAATCCTTTTTAAACATTCGTCCCAGTCACATATAAGGAGAGGATTTCCTTCTCTGATGGGATCAAAGGCATCGTGCAAACCAGACGTATGGTTGAGCACATGATGGACCTGAAACAGTAAACCAAGAAAGAGTCAAACAAAACATGCTAACAGGAAAAAGACGAGACCTTGTCACAGATATTCCGACAGTAAAGTTCTGTACCTTTATGGTACCTTTCCCATTCACTCCAAACCCGGGCCAAATGTTTGCAACACTCTGATCAAGCTGCAGTTTTCTGCACCATTTAAATACGAGGCTTGGTAAGTACGACTAAAAACAAGTTCTACTAGATGCAGACCTATGTATCAGAAATAAAGGTGATCTGGGGGATGTGGGGTCTGCAAAATGAATTTCAGATGATAAATGTTGTTACTTACCCTTTGTCGACAAGCCAATGCATCATACCGGCGGTGACACCTTTAGTTACAGAGAAAACAGGAAATAAGCTATCGGGTTGAACTGGACGAGGGTCATATCTGCCAAGCACTCCAGCAGCAGTGTCAATAATGACCTCCCCATCTTTGTAAGCACATACCTACATTGATGTAGATGATGATGATGGTGACTGATGATATTTTATAACAAACAGGAAAATGAAACGAATGCACTGGCCAGACAAAACAGTTGAAACTGGAACAATTGTGTAAACCTGAATTCCGAGTATTTTCTGGACACTCCCTAGTTCAACTAACAGCTTCCTCAGTTTGGCTTCTACAGCGGAATGAATTGGCGAGTCATGTAGCCAGTGAGCACCAACAGCTGGTCCTCGACTTATACTCCTATGAAAGAATTTATTGTCATAACGGAGAATTTTTCAGGAAGGGAACGAATGATACACTGCAAGCTTCCAAGAGGACTTACCCCAAGAGAACAGATTCGGCAAATGGTCTCATGATGTCCAGATAAACCACTCGGACATTCATAGTGGACGACAGTCCTAATATCGATAAAATTAAACAAATAAATAAGACGGTAAAGCACCACAAAACATAAAATTCTTATGGTACACATCATACCTCTAAGAAGATTAATAACTCTCGCAAAAATGACAATATCGCCAGGAAAGGCATCTACCTGCAAAACCACGTCTTCGTTTGGATATGGATGCACACTGTCCCAAGAAGGCATAAATGTGAGAGATTTTCACTTACAGGATTGAAGCGTTTTACTTCTTTCTGGCTTAGTTGCATCTTCTCCTGTATAACTTTCATGTTTTTTGTTCTTTCATCGTTCAGCGATTTCAGTGTTTGCTTCAAAAGAGAGGAACCCATAAGAGTGGATCCAGTAAAATTCTCCAAAAAGATGAAGGCCAAGAACTAAGGAGAGGATGTACTAACATAAGCTTCATTCGCAGGCGTAGAAGAACGGAAGAAAAGAGTCGCCACATTCATTGCCTGGTCCGGAATGTCAAGTCTCAGCTTCAATCCCATTTCTGCAAAGGCAGACAAAAGCGCCACTTGGTCTCCCTGTGACAATAAGCAATTAAAACCTAAGATATGCTCTGTAATCTCTACAATGGTCTATAATAGTACGCACAACCAGAGCAACAATTGATACAATTTTATGATATGCAGACTTCTTATTGAAGGCATAAGTGAAGTTAATGAACAAGGATTGAATATCAATATTGACTTCCTATACTGATAGACCAACAGACACGGGAAAAAAAATCATCACAAGTATAAAATTTCCACAAACCTCAGCCGATGCCAGGAACATTTTTGCTAGCGCTTGTTTCACAGAGCTTGAGAGTTTCTTTGTAAGCCCAAAATCAAGTAGAATAGGACGATGTGGCGCTTCCTTGCTGACAAGGAAATTTCCTATCAAACAGAGTGTGGTAAAATTACACAAGATGACATTTCAGGTCTTAAGCAAATGCTGTGAATCTCAGTTGAACAATCTATTCAAGGCCAAATAAATAATTTTGTGTCGCGGATTATACCTGGATGAGGGTCACCATTGAAAAAACCATCAACATATATTTGGTGGGCATATGCACAAGTGATTTCTTCGCAAATCTTTTGTTTATCTACACCAAAAGCATCCAAAGCTTCTGTATCGTTCAACCGAATTCCATCCATGTACTCCAATATGAGGACACTCTCACTTGACTGTCAATGGAATAACTCAGTGTAAGACGTGTAATCGCAAAACAAAAAGCAGGTATACCGCTATGAAGAGAATTTCATCTTTTAACGCTACAGATTCCAGTTGTTGCTTTAGAATTTAAAGCGAAATGTATTACAACAATTTTTATGGAACTCGTAAAGTCAAACAGCAGCTTCACATCGCGGATTTTCTAAGTATGATCAAATATAAAAGTGTGCTACATCAGATGCCATACCACTACCAGCACCAATGGTTTCACAAGTTAAACACAAACAAAGAAGAACCATTTCAGATTTATGCTACATCTTGTTACTGTTTTTATGACGCTTAAGGTGGTTTGGACACGTAAAACGCCGACCGCTAGACGCTCCGGTTAGAAAATTAGAAAGTATAAGGATGGAAATGAATAAACGAGGAGGGGGTAGGCCTAGACTTACTTGGGAACGAGTCATTAGAAATGATTTGGATGTGTTGCAAATCTCGGGGGATATGACACAAAACCGAAATGAATGGAAAAAAATAATTCATGCGGCCGACCCCAAATAAACTTGGGATTAAAGCGATGTTGATGTTGTTGTTGATTGTTACAGTTTTTATCCACAAGTGATTCTATGGTTCTGTTCCATCTATTTGTAAGAGCTGTAAATGAAATTTCTTACATCATAAGATTCTGAATCATGGCCTTACTGCATAAGTGCCATAGCTAACCATCTTCATTCAACTCTTTTACCATCAACCATGAGAGTACGATCAGCCAAGTACCTGAATCACTTCCGGAATTAAGACGTCAACTTGATTGCCACTTCTAACTTCATCAATTGTCTTCCTGCACCCTAGATTCTTGGACACGGTTCTAGTATTCTCTACATAATGAAATCATAGAAAACTCAGAAAAATTAAGCTCTCAGTGGTGCCTAAGTGTGACTCTGAGAAACATCTTGGACTCGATGACGAAAGGAAATCAGAAACAGATAGAGCCCTGTCTTTCACAATGAATTGTATAATACCCATTCTGATATTCGGCAAGCAAGAAACAATGGCAAAAGGTGAGTAGTATCCAGAAAAAAGGTCTATCGCTATGTGTGCAAAGAGCCAACTTCTCATCCCGAAATTTGATTAAAAATAATGAATAAGTGCTTCGGTTTAATTACTTTCTTCTCATAGCAAGCAATTCTATACTCCTCAAGCATATTATTTGTATGCAATGAGAACGTACCAGCTTCAATATTGAAGTCAAGTTCCTTTGGAGCTTCCTTGCACCATTCATCTATCATGGGATTAAAATCATACTGTGGTTCTGCCCAAGCAATCCAATCAACAATTGATTTTGCATTTTTTAAGTCCTGTTAAAAGGAAAAGGAACGCACCAGGGACCAACAATCATGTAACGGTTATAGGTCTTACTGTAAATCTCAAATGCTTCAGATCCAAATTACATCATACCTCCAAGATAATTGTTCTAATGCCATCATGTTGAACTTTAACAACCACGTCCTGCCCATTAGCTAGAGTCGCACGATGAACTTGGGCTATCTACAAAGCAGTAAGAATATAAAAAATGAGGCATTTTTTAATTTCAAGCCAAGCAATAGTTCAGAAGCCTTTGGCGTCAGATAATATGAAGATATGCCACCGACAAAGTTTCAGGATCTTACAGAAGCAGTTGCCAGAGGTTCGTCAACAAAATCCATGAACAGAACATCCATGGAATGGCCCAGCTCACTTTCTATTGTATGACAAACCTGAGGAAACGTATATATAGCTTAGCCTCTCAAAGCGAACACCATAGTTGCTGGTCACAAAGCTTCAAAACCAAATCATACTAGCTAATATCATTTTTTTCTCTTTGGCTTGTTCTTCTACACCCTAATGATGATATTCAACAAGAGTATGACCTCCTTCAAGGGGCGAGGCGGAAGGGAGTCCTGCAACTGCTTGAGAAGTGATATATAAGCCTGAGGAAGGACGTCAGCTCGAGTTGACAAGTACTGCCCAAGTTTCACCCATAGACCTTCCAACTCCACTATCAAACTCAGAACTCTCTTGGCATTACGCTCGTGAGCCTTTTCCCACAAGGTGGGAACTTTGGACTTCTTAGTCCACTTTTCCCGTTGCTGAACAGCCTTCAATCAGAGAAGATTGATCGAAACAAAATACATCAGAAGACACTGAGAGACAAGAAAAGAGTAACACGGAAACAGTTCAATTCAGAAGTTACCTTATAATCGAAATAAATGACAAGAGCTACAGTGAAGACTTTCATGCGTCTTCTGTAAATGTTTCCCCAACCCATTGGTACAAAGTTACGGCAAAATCTCTGGATCTTTGCAAAGAGTCGAGCAAGAAACCGGGGGAGATAATACCACCAGCCGACCTGCAGCGGCATACCAAAATTAGAAAGCAGAAACCCATCATAGTATAGAATTTTCAATACACATAGTGATCACAAGTTTTCATTTTTCTGGCTAAAAAGTCATAGAAACTTAAATATAAACACGCCCATTGCAAGATTGAGCTCTCGAAGTGAGATTCTCCATTCATTCCGGATTTTAAGAAAAACAACAATATGCACAACAGAAACCTGTCTCGACCCAAAAACCTCGTAAAAAAAGAATTGGGCAACTACATGTTGAAGACGAAAAGGAGAGCGCATGAAGAAAAAATCAAACGAAATTTCACAAAAGAAGTCTATGAAATCGGAAGAACCCTAGGAGAAAACGCGAAAAAATGAAGCGGAGAACAGAGGGGGGGGGGGAACCCAGATCGTAGAGATGAAATTGGAAGCCACCGCACCTGGAAGGGCCCGGAATTATTCAAGCGAAATTGGGAATTCAGCATATATAATAAGAAGCTTTAGGATTAGAATCTTCTACGCTCGTGATCCAGTCTTCTTGAATTGTCGCTGGTAGGTGAAGCGCATGCGTAAGATTCAAAGGAGAAAAAACGCGTTAACCTTTACTGGGTGAGCAGAGGAAGAAAACCCGCCAAGGAAAGAATCTCTACCGCAGAATCTGTGGGCCCTACATATATGCAATTTTTTAACTATGGGCTTTTGGCCCACGTGGCAAATTCTGAAAAGCCGACGTGGCATTTAGGCCCATAGAAGCCTGTGTGCGAACACGCTTGTCCTCTGATGGCCACTCATGGGTAAAGCGTTTATCAACTAACGAAACCACCAACTAAATCACACATGCTTTGTGACATATGATTATTATTTTCTAATTTCTTAGTATTTTATTCTTTTATTTATTCATAACAGTTTGTTTGATCTAACTATATCTTAAAAAAAATTAAAAAAATTTAGGTGAATATCTCTCAATACTTAGATTTGAATCGGGTAAAAACAAGATATTATTTTTAATATTTCATTTGAATACTGTTCTGTTTAGAAAATTAGAGGATATAAAGATAGAAGTAAAAAAATAAATAAGTAAACCTAAACTTATTTAATAACGAGTCAAAAGATATGATACAAAATCAAAACGTTTGAAAAAAAATTTATGCGAACCCTAATTAAATTTGACTGATGTTATCGTAATGACTAACAAATTACATTTTTTTGGAAATAAAAAAAAACAATATTTTTTGACCCACGAGAAGTAAATTATTTTTCGGATATAAAAAGTTAATGTTTGTTTTAGCATGTAAACAAAAAACATTGCATTAACCAATGAACATGGCTTCGTCCACATCGAGACCTCTTCTTCTTCTTCTACTTCTATCCACTGCCATTTTCGCTCTTGTCCTCTCTTCTCAGTCCGGCTTCGTCGCTCCGATACTCATCCCATCACTCCACGACCAAAATCACCATACTCTTCAAACCCAAGATCTCGAGGGCTTCTTCTTCCCCATCGAGACCAACCTCTACATTCAACTCGCCATTGGAACACCTCTCCGTACCTTCAACCTCAAGCTCGACCCTTCAACGCATCTCACTTGGCTCGAGTGCGAACCTTGCAACAAATGTTTCCTCTCTGACTCCAACCGACGTTTCAATGGCATTTCGTCGAACACCTTCTCTGCAGTCCCCTGCAACTCCTCTGCTCCCTCCCCCTGTTCTCCGACAAGTACCTTCGTTCATGCTCGCATCGACGAGGCCTCTTTCTCTCCGTTCCTCTACTGTTTGGCATCTGGGTTCTGTGGATACGACGCCGTTTCCGCCGAAGACTCCATCTCCAGCGCCGGCAACGTCGTCTCCGACACGCTTCACTTGTTTTCCTCGATCTCCGTCGCCCATCAAGACAACACCTTGCCCCTTCATGGGTTTGTCTTCGGCTGCGGGACCAGCAACACTGTCAGACGACGAGACAACGACGTCGGCGTCGACGGCCGAGCGAGTTTGACGACTCACCGATTCTCGCTCCTCTCTCAGCTTCGCGTCACGAGATTCTCCCACTGCCTCTGGGCTTCCTCCGTCGGGCCGCGAAACTATCTCCGGTTTGGATCCGCGGCGGAGTATGGGGACAGAGGGACGGCGACGGTGGCGATGATTAACGTGACGGGCTCCTACTTGTTTCACGTTTCCCTGCTCGGAATCAGCGTTGGGGCGCAGAGGTTGGCATACTCTGAATCTGATCGATCAACGAAAAAAATAAAAAATCAAAAAAAAAATTTGTATAAAAAATCAATCTAAAATTTGTATAAAAAATCAACAAAATTTTTTAAAAAAAAACTAAAATTCGGCAACATGTGTTTTTCATAAAATGATTTACTGATCTTCATAAAAAAAAGTAAACAAAAATGAAAATCTTACCTGGGTTTCCCTTAGTTTACTGACCTAATAATATGGTTATATTTTATTCTATTTTTCCTTTTTATTTCATTATCTGCCTCAAAGCAACATACTATACTCTCATTTGTCACAGTAACGCGTTGTTGTTTTTTAAATGCATTTATAGCGTCATGAGAAGCGGCGGCACATGCACAATGGCAATAGAAATAGGGACGTATTTCACGCATCTTGAGACGAACGTGTACGAAGACGTGAAGCGAGAGCTTTTGATGCAGATTGGACCGACAATCGCGTACGAAGTGAACCAGCTCATGTGTTTCGCACGACCGGACGACGTGGACATCGAGTCGCTGCCTAAAATCACACTCCACCTCGGACGGTTCGATTACTCCATCTCCAACAAAGGTTTCTATTTCAGAGACGGCCCATCTCTATGTGCTGCGATCGTTCGAGCTTCCGCCGGCGGCAATGGCGAGAAAAACGTCTTAGGAGCATCCGCCCTCGTCGATCATGCGGTCGGATACGATGTTTCCGAACGGAAGATCTCGTTTCGAAAGAAAGATTGTCTCGTCGATTTCGTCGATGGTATGTAGTATGTGTACGAGAACTGATTTCCTTAAGTATTAGGGTTATCGAACACACATACATATAGGTATAATAAGAGATCTTGACCTAACTATAATATCCTACGATCTAGGAAATATTCCAAATATATATAGATTACAATTAATCACAAATATCTCCAATACGCCCCCTCAAGGCGGAGCACTGGAGGTGATGCCGATCTTGACACAAAGATCATGAAAAGCCGAGCGAGGAAGAGGTTTAGTGAGCACGTCCGCGAGTTGATCCTTGGAGCTAACATGAAGAACCTTAAGCTTGCCGGATTCCACTTGGCCACGAACAAAGAAAAAATCCAATGCTAAGTGTTTCATGCGCGAGTGGAAAACAGGATTGGCACTAAGGTACGTAGCGCCAATGTTGTCACAATAAATGGTCGGGGTAGTGGGAAGAGTGACGCCAAGTTCAGAGAGCAACGAGACGAGCCAACAAACCTCAGCAGAGGCGTTAGCAACTGAGCGATATTCGGCCTCGGTGGAAGATCGAGAATGACCAGTGAGCTTCTTCGATGACCACGAGATTGGGTGTTTGCCAAGATAGACCACATATGCGCCGGTGGAACGAAAATCCCCAGGATCACCAGCCCAATCCGCGTCACTAAAAGCATGAAGACTAACATCATTATTGGCTGAGAGAAAGATACCCGATGTACGTGTTCCCGCAAGATACCTCAACACTCTCTTGGCCGCAATCCAATGAAGGTCAGTCGGGGCATGCATAAATTGAGAAAGCTTATTCACAGCAAAACTAACATCCGGACGAGTGAGAGACAAGTACTGTAAGCTGCCCACAATCATGCGAAACTCCAAAGGGTCCGACAGAGGCTTACCGGCGGTAAGAGTGAGCCGCGTAGTCGAAGACATCGGAGTTGAAACAGCCTTAGCATCGGACATATTTGTACGGTGGAGAAGATCAGTGATGTACTTTCTTTGACTAAGAAAGAGACCATGAGAAGAGCGAGAAGCTTCAATCCCAAGGAAGAAGGAGAGATGACCAAGATCCTTGAGGGAGAAACGGGCCGCGAGGGTTGAAATAAATTCACCAATCCGAGTTGAGCAACTACCGGTGACAATGAGATCATCAACATACACAAGGACAAGGAGTTGAAAGTCCTTACCACGATGGATGAAAAGTGAAGCATCGGCAACCGAGTTAACGAAGTCCCGAGCAAGTAGAAAGTTCCTCAATTCCGAATACCACGCACGAGGGGCCTGTTTGAGCCCATAGATATGTGAAACGTCTATCTTACCCCAAGTCTCAAGTTTATGAAGGAGGTTTATATTCCAAATCACATCCTCGTCTCGAGATTAGTTTGAATTTTGGTACATAATATTCGGTTACTCAAATATTCATATATATATATATATATATATATATATATATAACGAAAAGGAGCAATTTTACGAGGAACCATAATCTATGTATCCACACGTACGATTGTTTTGATATATCTTTGTTTACAGTATATATAGAGAGATGGACCGACACTCACACCAACAGTTATACGATATTCGATCTCTGTGTATATGATTCCGTTTATATTTTAACAAAATTTATAAAATATAAATGTACGCGTATACACATATATGCCAATATGGAATGAGTATATATATAATGCTATTAAAATTAATCTTATTTATTTAAATTAATTGCAATTAGTAATAATTTTATGTGTATTCTCTATAAAATAAAATCAATATTTTCCATTTTTATTATTAATATTTCTATTTTAATATGTTTTTTCTCTGTGTAATCAATTATCTTATATATACATAGAAAGTAAAATTTCGAATCTGCATGGAAATCTGTTGAGAAAAGGTTGTCAAATAGAGAAGGTTGAGTCATTTGGATTTGGTATTATAACGTCTTTAGATCAGAATCACTTCATTCATGATGATGATGATGATGATGATGATGATGATGATGATGATGATGATACGGACGAGATCATTTATCATAGCTAGTATATATCATTCAAGTGAGATCGGGTTAGAGATGCGAATACTATTTGTTTTTCCTCTACTCTTTTTCTTCTATATGTCAAAAATAAACTAACTCGTTACCCCTTATTTACATTGTAGGTTTAACTCCCACCATCGTCGCCACGCCGACTAGCTACACTACTATCATGACAAAGCATTGTATATGTAATTTGGATGGAACGCAACCTTCGACTGCATAGACAAATTTATCGGTGGCGGACCCAAAATCATCTTTGAATGAGGGCATTAATGATGAATATTCTAAATTTTTATGGGACATTATTTAAATTTGTATTAAAATAATAAGTAATGTTTAATTTTTTCAAATGATAATAAAAGTAAATTTAATTTTTTGGATGAGCCCACCTATGAAATCTGTCCGCCCTCTTCCGAGACTTGAATCGCTCATCGCCTAATAAAATGACGATATTGGCCTCGCATTGTCTCCATGTTTACGTTTACACGTGAAAAACTCTCTTGTACAAAAAAAAAAAAATCATTGTCGGCTTCAAGAAAACAGTAAAAGTTGTATTTGACGTTTGTTTCATATGTATATATACACAACATAAGCGTATTATTATGTTCACTCAACTAACCATATCTTTAACTTTTTAAACTCTCTTGGGGGCTAGTCCATGTGACAATCTCATGCGGGTC
>NW_010965541.1:1270918-1327445 GCF_000463585.1 Tarenaya hassleriana
ATATATATATTGGTGATGATTTTGTTTAGTGTTATGATTTGATATTATTTTTTAGTATTATATTTTAATAAAAAAAATACAATAGTATAATTTTTAGGTTTAATAATGATTATTTTTAATAATTTTTATAATAAAATTATTTTTTTACTAAAAAATAAATTAAATTGATAATATTTATATTTAAAATTTATTATTTAATTATTATAAATTTAGTAAATAATTTTTATCAAATGATACGAAAAATTTAATTAAAACTATTATAAAAAATTATTTTTAAATAATATTCTTTTTGACAATTTATATCAAAACGCAACCGCAACCGTAATGAATCATTCACTTCTAACTGCACCCACCCGCAATCGCTACCAACAGCGACTTCTCAACCAGTCAGTACTAATCATTTATAATCGCTATCAAACGTTCTGAAAACACTGCCACCCGCAACCGCAACCGCTGCGGTACAACCAGTCGAACCCTCTAACTTCTTAAACTCTCTGAATCCAACCGGTCACCAATTAAAGTCTATATCATTATCCAACTTAGATAGTTCAATCGATGAAATGATTTAAAATTAGGGAGAAAAGCGTATGTGCTAATCGCGTGACTTGCTTTTGGTTCCGAGATTAGTGCTAATCCAATTATCCAAAAAAATAATATCATTTTATCATGGATAAAACCCCTAAAAAAAACCTCCAACTTGCAAAAATATATACAAATAAATCTTCAACTTGAAATACTGTCATTCAATCCCCGAACTTATAACTTGTCACTAAATAAAACCTCGAACTTGTAAATTATTGCTCTAATAAACCTTTGACCGGCAAACGATCGGAAATCCACGTATTGACGGATTAATGATGTCAATTTTTAAATTAAAATTGATAATATGTATAAGGTGACATCAACAATCCGTTAATACGTAGATTTTCGATAGTATGAAATTGTGGTCAAACCGGTCAAATGTTTATTAGAGCAATAATTTACAAGTTCGAGGTTTTATTTAGTGATAAGTTACAAGTTCGGGGATTGAATGACAGTATTTCAAGTTGAAGATTTATTTGTATATATTTTTGGAGGTTTTTTTTTTTTGGGTTTTACCTTTTTTTAATCGTTGATCTATTTGAAAAATTGAAAATAACCTCTCCCTCAACATCATGGGTACAAAAGATTTAAAGGCCCATATTGATATTTTTCGGCCCGATAAACATGTTTCGATACTCGGGTTTTGCATCTTTGTTAACCATCTCCGGATCCGGAACCGGCACAGTAGCGTTAGCGTCGGCATAGTTACCGGCGTCATACTGAAATCCACCATATACCGATGCGATAGGCGTTCTTTTTTTGTTCCTTCGTCGTCTCGTAATTCTTCACTCTTTTCAGTCATTTTCATCTTCGAACAGTATTTCATATCTGGAAACGGGGGCGGATATTTCCTGGATTCCGAGAGGTTAGCTTTAATGGGGTTTCTTTGGAAATACATTTTGTCTTCCAATTGGGTTTTGGTTTTCGTGGATCAATTTCTTGTATTAGTTCTCTTTCTGGGAGGATGAAGGATTTGCTCAATTGATTGGAACAGTTAGCTCCGGATCCCTACCTTCGGCTTGATGTTCCCGTGAAATTCGAGTTATTGCATCACTTTGTTGATCAATTTCGATACTGGGTTTCACTCAGAAGTTTAATTTCATTGTAGCGAGATATTTTTTCGTTTTCTCTGCTCGATGTCCCTGTAGGGTTCGGGTTTTTGGTAGTGAAAGCTTTCCAATTCAATTGGGCCCAGGAAGCCGTTGATTTACTTCCGTGATATTCATGCAGTATAAATGCATTCGTGTTATCCGTTTAAGGTTTCTGTAAGATTCCGATACTCTCCTCTCCATAGGGAATCTAGTGATGTAAGTTTTGAAATTCAGTTGGGTTTAGGAAGCTGTTGATCGACTTCCGTGAGATTCAATGTAATTGCAGCCATTTTCACAGTTAAAAGTTTCTGTGGGTTTTCAGATCTAGCGAATTTGGTAGTGTAAGTTTTGGACAATCAACTGAATTTAGGAGGCATTTGACTAACTTCTGTGAGATTGAGCTCTGTGGCAGTGAACTCTATCCTTCATTAGGATTGGTTTTTCCCGAGAAAATATTTTGTCTATAGGCTATTTTTTGTGCTTCAGGCCAACTGCTTTTGTTTCCTTATGCAGTTATAAACGATGCCCCGTAAAGGATTCTCCGATTTCTATGACTATGATGATGGTTTTGATGATGATGATGCCTACGATTATGACTATGATGCTGAGGAGCATGGTAAGTGACTCCTTATCTCCTCCTTTTCGGTGATTGATCTCTCATCATCGTGATGTTGCTGTGGTCATATGATCCCTGTGTTCGGTAACTAGCTCTCATACTAACATATTCTCTGTATCTTCATCAGTCGAAGCTGTTACTGAACCCAAGGAGAAAACTTCTCAGCAAAGGGTTTGGCGATGTGCGATCTGTACATACGATAATGACGAGAGCATGTTTGCTTGTGATATTTGTGGTGTACTGAGGAAGCCCCATGTTAGCAATCAAACTACTAATAAGACAACAGGTAACCTCGTTTCTTCTCCTACTTTTCTCCAATTGTTATCAATCGGAAAGACTAGTTTGCTTTCGACCTTTGCTTCCATATTCGGTTCATTAGTAGTATTGTATGATCATATCCGCCCTTCCTTCTCGTGAAGTGTTTTTTTTATATTGCTTTATGCTTTATATCCACTCTCTGTCTGTTTTTAAGGCCACACGTTGAAAATTTTAGATATGCTTTGAGGGCTAAAATAGCGACCATGTTTCTTATACATTTGATTTTGCTACACTAGAGATGGTGTAGTTTTTATAGAACAGATATGTTTTATGCAGTTGAAGTCATATGCAAAGAGTCCACAGAATCCAAAATGAAAAAGTCTCTCTTTGAGCCAGTGCTGTCTCATACTCCAAAATGGGATGCAGGTGGGAACATGCCAATCTTGTAATGGGCTGGGGACCTCTTCCTAGAAATGCCCGAGGGGATTTTCATGAACTCTTCATGGCTTTTAGTTTTAAAAATTCTTCTGCTAGTATAGGTTGTGAACTTGTTTTTAATTTGACTTTGCTATCGTCAGTCCTTTTCCATTGATTTTCTCTTCATAGTATCAGCCTCTTCATTTATATTGCTTTTCTAACATTTTACTTTTGTTATATATAGAACCTTTCAAGTTTGATTCTCCATCGCCTGATGATTTGGTCTCCAATGGACTAATGCCTTCGAAAATGGGTACTAGAGGTATGAGTAGTTGTTTTCAACTTGGGATTTGTTATCGTATTTAACTTATATGCTGGAAACTCGTATGTTATTTTCTCTCATTTACTCATCCATATCATTGGTTCTATCAACGAATCGAAACCATATGGTGTGATTATGAATCCCAAATTCTGCACAAGTTCGATACCTTGACGGAAGCTAATATGGACACAACCACATGAAGCTCAGGCGGTTCGAGCATGAGGCTGAAGGAGCAAGTAGATAGTGCAGATGAGCAGAAATCTTTGAAGAACAGAGGAGGTGGTGGTTCAAAAACAAGCTCCAAAGGTAGACACATTAACATTGAAGATGACAATTGCTCCAAGGATGGTGCTGGTGACATAAAATCAAGCAAAGCTGTAACAAAATCAAAACAAAATATTTCTGAGGCAAGTTCTTCAGCAAAAACAATGGAGATGTCAGAAAGCCTCACTGGTTCAATGGACGAGTTGTCTTTGACTGGTAAAGCTGAAAATTCTAGTAATGTTAGACCTAGAAGATCGATATCAGATTCTAAGCACAAGCCAGAGGAGTGGATGTTTCCTGACAAAGAATCCGATACATTAAGACAACTTAATCTTGCCATTGTGAGTTGCTTAGATTTTAAGCGTCTTATTTCTTAAATCTTTTTTCAAGATATATTAGTGATAATTATAGTCTGATTGTAGGTTGGGCATGTAGATTCAGGTAAGTCAACACTCTCTGGTAGATTGCTGCATCTGTTAGGAAGGATATCACAGAAGCAAATGCACAAGTATGAGAAAGAAGCAAAGCTACAGGTAATCTTTCATTTTCAAGATGTTAGAGACGAAGAGATTCAGAAACCTGCCTTCTGTTTGTTGTTAATATTTTTTTCTCTGGTCTCAATAGGGCAAAGGGTCCTTTGCATATGCTTGGGCACTGGATGAGAGTGCTGAAGAGAGAGAAAGAGGAATTACAATGACAGTGGCTGTTGCTTATTTTGATACCAATAAACACCATGTTGTTCTGCTCGACTCTCCTGGGCATAAAGATTTTGTTCCAAACATGATAGCTGGAGCAACACAAGCAGATGCTGCAATTCTTGTCATAGATGCATCTGGTGGAGCTTTTGAAGCTGGTTTTGATAATATGAAAGGCCAGACAAGGGAGCACGCACGGGTTCTGAGAGGCTTTGGAGTCGACCAGGTTGTAGTGGCAGTCAACAAGATGGATGTTGTGGGATATTCCAAGGATCGATTTGATTTGATTAAACAGCAAGTTGGGACATTTTTGCACTCGTGTCGGTTTAAAGCTTCGTCTCTAATATGGGTTCCATTAAGCGCCATGGAAAATCAAAACCTGATTGCAGCTCCATCTGATAGCCGTCTCTCCTCATGGTAGATTCCCACTTCAGTTTCTGATCTATGACCTTCCTTCCATTTTCTGTTCTTCCCGTTAAATAACAATAGATTGTGAATTGACTTGCTTAGTATTATCTCAGACAAGCAGTGAGTGGTTGAATTTTCACCTAAAAATACAGGTATCGAGGGCCGAGTTTATTGGATGCTATTGATTCTCTCAAGTCTCCTGATAGAGACGTCACTAAGCCGCTGCTTATGCCAATATGTGATGTTGTAAGATCGAGTCTACAAGGGCAGGTGTCTGCCTGTGGCAAACTGGAGGCTGGAGCCGTTCGGCCTGGTTCTAAGGTTTGCAAAAGTTTCACTGCTCAATTATTTTTATTATCCTGTGTGCTACTGCATAAATGTATGTATGTCTACCTGACTTTGTCAGATTTGAGATAGACCCTAAACTCCATTGACAACACCTCAATTTCCAACTAATATTGTTTTTTGTAACTTTTCTATTTTCTGGCTTCGGCTTCGTGTTACTAGAGGTAACATGTAGATGGGAGGGAAATTAGAGATTTTGATGCTAACATTTGGGTTTGGATGGGTAATCTGTCTATTGGGTCTCGAATTTTCTTTTCTTGTGAAATACTTTTTGGTCAAAGTTTCGGGTTTCCATCAATATGCTGTGCTGTAACGGATGACATGACTGGAACTTTCTTGTAGATATTAGTCATGCCATCGGGAGATGTCGGGACAGCTCGGTCTCTTGAGCGCGATTCTCGGGCTTGTACCGTCGCTAGAGCTGGAGATAACGTAGCCATAACTTTGCAAGGGATCGATGCAAATCAAGTGATTGCTGGGGGTGTTCTATGCCATCCCGATTTCCCCGTACCAGTAGCAACTCGCTTAGAACTGACAATACTTGTCTTGGAAGGCGCAAGCCCGATTCTGATCGGCTCCCAGGTAAAAATCTCCCGAGCCCTCGATCTCTTAACTCCCTTTTTTGGTCCATCTCGATCTCTCCTCACGGATTTTTTAATCTTTCTCATGCTAAATGATCAGTTGGAGTTTCATGTACACCATGCAAAGGAAGCAGCCACAGTAGTGAGACTTGTTTCATTGCTTGATCCTAAAACTGGGGAGGTGATGAAGAAGTCACCTCGTTGTCTAACTGCGAAACAAAGCGCAGTTCTTGAGGTGAAGGATCTGAACTTTTGTAATGAATGGAACATGAAAACACAATCTATCTGAGATTTTTTTTTTTTTTTTTTTTTTTTTGGGGTGGTGGTTTGGTTATGAAAACTGCAGGTTTGCCTACAAGGAGCTGTTTGTGTGGAGACATTCTCAGAGAGCCGAGCGCTTGGAAGAGTTTTCCTTAGGTCTTTGGGGAGAACTGTCGCTATGGGCAAAGTTACTAGAATTATCCATGAGTGACCTAATTTACACCCACGTTTTGGGCGTTTGCGTTTGCGGCTGCGGTTAAGGCCGCTGGTTATTGTTGCGGTTGTCAGACCAGAGATTAGATTTGAGTTAGTCCCAGTTTTGTTTTGTAATGTTTTGTAATACCAAACGTTTCTGGAAAATTAAATGATTGCTCTATTTATTTTTTATTATTTTTTTGCTTTTTTCCCTTGTCAATGATACCGAATTCATTTGTTAATTTACTATGTTTACAAGGCTAAGAATGGATAATTATGGTGTATTGGTTTTAAATTTTTTATTTAAATTTTTATTTGTTGATCATTCCTGAATTTAAATATTTTTTAATAACAGAAAATTTTATATAAATATTTCAATTTTATAAAATATGTTAAGTAAATATTTTAATTTTTAATTTTATCTAATTGATATATCAAATTGATATTTAAATAAAATATTTCAAAAATAGATATCTTAAATTATAAAAATCGAGATTAATTTATAAACTTGATTTATTTTTTATATTATAATTAACATCTAATTTATATATCGTTATCAAAATCGATGTTATAAATTATCATATAAATTTTATTATTTATGTTAAAAATTAACATCTAATTTATATATTATCGTTAGAATTGAAGTTGATTTAAAATATTTTGATATCTAAGATATTAATTTAAAATATTTTAATATTTCAAATATTAATTGCATCGAATTAAAAATTTAGGTATTTATTTATTATATTTTATAAAATTGAGATACCATATGAGATTTGTCTTCTAATAGATATATACGTGGGAGAGCGCCTTTGTAATCGTCGCTTCATTAAAACCAAAAGCCGAAATATTTGGTGGGAAGATCACGTGGATAATTATCCGAGCTGGATCAAATATTTATACGCGCAGTACCGTAGCCGTGTCAGACACGCGCCACGTGACGTGTTTGCTGTTTTGGAAGGCCGGCTCATATAGTGGACTTCCTAAAGTCACGTGGGTTTCAAAAGTCAAATCGGTCCACCCCGTCAGCGCCCCTTTTTCTTCAAAATATATTTTTAATTTTATATCCATTTTCACGTAACTTGGACGTTTAGCTTACATCAATTAAGTCTTTAATTCATTTTATACTTCAGAATTTATTTTAAAATTTCTAAACTTTGTAAACGTATATGCATCTTCTAATTCTGCAAGGACCAAAGTTTAAGTTTCTATAAGGGATAAAGAAAAATCACCGCTTTTTGTTCAAATATAATTAAATTTTATGGATTCCAATTACCAACTTCCATGAAAACATAACCATGCAGAAATTTTGAAAAGTTGTGTTAGGTTCTTAGTAGCAGTCGGCGACCTTTCTTTCTTTTACTTCACATAGCTTCTTCTTCCTTAAACGTTAGGGTTTAGGAAAACCCGAATGAAATGAGATTTTCCCTATCTAAATAGGGCTTTGAACCAACCTGAGAGACCATTTTTCTTTAAAGAAAGTTTTGTTTACAAGTGAACTTGGTTTGTTCAATTCTTAGTAAGAAGAAGAATCCATTGGGAATGAATGGGAAGACAGGAGTAGTATCTCTTTATTAGTTGGAAGGAATTTATCTCCCCTAGCCTCATTCGAAAAACAAAATAATCCGAACAAACAAGAATCTCCACGCCTTATGTAACCAATCTCTTCACCTTTTAGATACTAGTTTACAAATCGTATAAGTCGACGGTCTTTTGATAGGGAAGGGAGGGCTTGAAAGTACTGGTGTTATAGCTGTGGAGGGCAATAGCGATTGTAGCTAGTCTTTCAGGGATAGATCGAAAAAGGACCAAATCAAGGTCTTTCTTTAGCATTTTGGGTTCTTTTTGTCACGATTTCTTCTATATCAAATCTTAATATCAGAATAGCTTATATAGTCATGATTCAATTCAGGTCCACCGACTTTAGTACCTGCTATCTATCGATAGGCGAGAACCAGTTGAAGTCTATATAAAGAAAGTTGAAGTCTGTATAAAGAAAGAACAGAAACCGGATTGAACTCTACACAACATGTGAAGTGGGATCTGTGTATTATTGTGTATTGTCGGAGCTCAGATGCGCCAAAGAACGGTGAATTCGTATGTACAAAAAAGAGACAAAAGATGATGAAGAGACGAAACACTTCGATGGAGAACTGCAAATTCGGACGAAGTGTTGATGGATTTCGTATGTGCTCCCATCATCTTGGAACTGAAAACACAAATAAAAATGAATCTGTTCAGATCACGAACGCTGCAACTGCTGCTGTGTCGGAGATTCAGCAGAGGTTTTGCAGACAGGGCACCAGTTCTTCATCCGGAGCCATGAGTGAATGCAGCTCACATGGTATTTATGTTGGCATTGCAGAAACCCTAATTCATCCCCACCCACATACTCTTCCTGCATCACACAAAGCCTTATTGGTATCGCTATAATCACCAAATTCACTTCATCTCTTTCAGACCAGCTCTCGATGTTAGATACTAGAACACGCGGGTTTTAACATCCGAGGGAAGTACATTGACTGCAAGATCTATATGAGCTGGATCTGATTTATGTTGGCACAAAATCACGAATGCCCGGGAAAATAATTAAGGCCAAATGTAGAGTAAAGAGAAGAGAGAAAGGGAAAAGACCTGGCAGATGCTGCATTTGATATCATCATCTTTATCCAGACAAGAGCCGCCGGTTTCATCTGTTGCCTTATAGATGCTTGTCTTGAGGCTTCTCGACAATGCTTCATTGCTTAGAGCAGTGCTCACTGTACCCATCCTCTCCTCCAACGCTAACAGTTCCTGCGAGATGTCCACAGAGAGAATTTTTTTTCATCATTAATGGTTAGATATATTAGCGAAAAGAATCTTTTGACGATAATTCCATTATTTCAGAAAAGGGAACAAAACAATAATATCATTAAGTTTTGGCAAAAGGGCACAAAACTCAAAGCTAGAAGCCAAAAGCTTCCAGCTCTTGTTTTGCTGTTATAGCAGAAAGCCAGAGACTTGAATGCTGGTTCTGACTCTTGACAGTCTAGAACCAAAAGCCAATGTTTTTAAATTGGTAAAACAACCTGATGACTGGTCTCAAGAACAATAATATACAAGAGACGAGACAAACCTCATAAGACATGCCATCAATGTCGAGCCTCATATCCCTATGTTGATCATAAAAGCTGCCCATACCACTTAAGAACAGATTGGTCTCAAGAACAACCAGTTGCTGCAGGAAAAAAAAAACAGCAAAGCAGAAGAAGTGTCACCTAACTCTAAACTCAAACAGAACTATTCATGTAACATGAACCAAGCTGCTAATCACCTCATATGTGAGTTCTTCATCTTGTTCAATCCTATCCAGCGCCAACAAAACCTGTATTGGAGTCAAAATAGTATTCTATTACAGCATGTGAACATGTCAAGTCGGTAAAAAAACATCATAGGGCAAGGATATGGCAAGAACCTCTGCAATTCCGTTCATGTCATAACGACTTAAGCCACTGCTACTGCTTGGCCTACTGTAACTACTTGAAGGGCTAAATAAAAGTTCTGCAGAAGAGGAAGAGTTATGATCAGCTGGAGCTGCAGGCTGTTGCACCTGCATGATTGCAGCAGTAGATACATCAGCTCCGAGCCGCGCTGTCCTACCACAATAACCAGCTGATCTCCTTGTAGTTACTGAATTGCCACTGTTATTATCCATACTAGTCAGAAGGTTTCTTTGCCTCCTAGAATCTGAAACGGATATGCCATGAAGAGAATTCTGATTCCTTCCCTCAGGCACCGGCCTGGTCATCTTATTCCCCCTGCTAGAAGAACTGTTCTCTCCGTTGGAATTTTTCTTTCTAAATACGTTGACTCTCCTTGTTGCGCTTGAATCAGATGGAACAACATCAGAAATGGAGTGGCATCGCAGGTTTCTCAAACCATGCCTGCTCAGATTGACATGCGCAGTTTGCACACTGTTACCAGAAGATGAAGAAATAGAAGGTCCGGGAGAAGAATCTCGGGTACACAATTCAGATCCCTGATTGTACCTCTGGCTGGTTCCTCTACTTGAGCTCCCTCCCTCAGCCAACACAACTTTCCCGGAGGCAGCATTTTTGGAACGAACACTGACAGTACCTCCTTTACTCTTTCCGTGCAGAGGGGTGTGCTCACAAGTTTCGGTTTCATCACGAGCACTGCTGCTGCTACTGCTAGTCTCTGAAGAATCTGCATCCGATTTAGAAGAGAGTTGTCTCCTACTGGTGCCTTTGGAGGGGGGTTTCGTGCTGCTAAAACCACTCAGAGGTCGAGATGAACTCCCGATGATTTCCTTGCCATTCGAGGAAGAGCGAAACGAAGGCCGGGCAGATTTCAATTTGTTATCCGTAGAGCCAATCTGGGTTCTCTTGGTGGAACTTATCCTGGCGCTGCAACCGATCCGGCTGCAAATTGGAGGACTCTTATCATCTCTCTTGTTTGTATTCTCTCGCAAGACTATACCTTTTGCTTTTCTGGGCAAAACCAACCCATCAACTGTTGTTTTACCCGAAAATTCATCCATGATTATAAGAAAAATCTTTCTCTACAATTAAAAGGAGTATTTTTCAGATAATTTGAACTCCTCATGTAGAGTTCCAATGGTTCATACTACAAAGACCACTGCATAGTGATTCAGGCCAAAAAACTATATCACATAATCCCCATGAAAACGATGTAAATTACTTCAATGATATGATTAAAGCTTTCATAGAGGATGATCCCCCCCACCAATCAAAGTAAGTGATAGAAATCTATTACGCATGTAAAGAAAAAAAAAAAGGGGAGAACCACAAAAGCTTACAGGAGCAACATGGGAGTGGAAATTTAAGATTACACAGAGCAAAGCACCTCTTATGGATCATAAAGATAAGCTACAAAGAACACATGCTGTGATCGTGGAGGGAAATAAAACAAAGGCTGACGAAAACAAAAGAGAAGACGACCAATAATTAACCCAAGAGAAAAGGAAGGAAGGTCCCATTCGATTTTCACGGGCTTTCCATCAAACACAAAGACCCTTTTTCCCGTGATTTCAGGTTCTCCAAAGAGAAATTATTCACTCGCATAAACCAAACAGAGAACATATATATAGCTCGGTAAGCCACTAAAACAGCAAGAAATAATTAAAGAATCTCTTCCTCGAATTATGATCACCCACCAGATTCTACACATATATACGTGCGTATGTATGCATATAAACATGGAACATATCACGGAAAAGATCGCAGAAAAGCTGATGCAACAAAAACAGGAAACGAAACGATGGAGAAGAAACGAAAACGAGAGAGCCCCAGAATCAAACTGCGAAAATAACCAACTTCATCATCAAACAACCTGGAAAAACTGGTGCAAAAACAAATTCATCCTAAACCAAAAAAAGCAACGAACAAAGAAATTTAAAAAAAAAAATCAAAGGAAAAACAACCATCGGCTCGCGATGATCAAAAGAACAAAGCTAGCTAGCGCGGAAAAGGAGAGGAAAAAGGGAATCTCCGGCGATACCTATGCCGGAGCTATTTTCTTCCGCCGTCTTTGAAGAAACAACGGACGATGACCAGAGAGAGAGACGTGAGAGAGAGAGGCGATGGAGAAGACGTAATTCGGCAGAATTATAAAGTTAAACACGGGGGAATAGGGGAAGTGGCGTAGGAAGGGCGAAAAGGCGGTCGGAAAGATCTGAGCCGTTGATTTTGGGTTTGGTTCACAGAAGTTCAAGATGGACGGCTGAGATACGCATCGAGGTCGGAGTCAGCGGAAGGAAGAATACCAGGAGGAACGGGGGAGTTAACAAAACGACGCCGTTGCTGTTACCCCATCATTAATTAATTAATTATATATATATTTTCCTTTTGTTTTTATTCCTTGAAAAAATAAAAGATTAGATTAACTAATTGTTAAATATTGAAAAGCCGTACGTATCGTCCATGTTTTGCGTAAAAAGAGGGGAATAAATCTAAATCTTATATTTTTTGTAATAAATAGATAAAATAGTTATGATGTAAATTAGTGGGCCAAAAAAAACGTGATTAATTAATAGAAATTTTTAGGTTTTTTGATCAAGTGATTATAGATAATTTTAAAAAAAAATTAAAGAAGGTGTTTTAGTATTCTGTTAAATTAATGTAAAAGAACGTATAAAGGGGGAAGGAAAGCAAAATGGGCCCAAAGTAAAAGTGGGCCCATGTGTTTGTGGGAAACGGAGGAGAGTGAGAAGCACGCGCGAGGACGACCAAACGTGAGGTGGTGAAGCTTATCCGTATAATTTCAGGTTGCAACAAAGAAACCATGTTCGGATATGGTTTGGTCCGGACGCCATATGTTTTCTTTTTTTCAATATATATATATATATATATATACTGAATTAACTATATATATTTATTTTTTTCGATATATTAATATGTAAGATAATAACTAACAGCGAAAAAAATCAGGGTATATATATTTTTTTCTGATTGTATTTAATTATCGATTATTTATTATTTGCATAACCGATATACAACATGTGATCCGTGTGAATTTGGCAAATGACTCGGGCGATATCTTCGAGCACAAAATATAGCCAACGTACGTCATTGGAAATTATTATCCCATGCATGTTTTCATTGTCTTTTATATCCAATTTAAAATGTGTGTTACGTTGGTTTTACGCCACGACGGTTAAGGGATGATGCCATTTTATATATATATAAAAAAAAGAGTAAACAAACACCCACGGATGAGAAAAATAAATAAAATCGGTCCGTGTTGATTACAAAAAATAATGACGAAATAAATGGTGAAAAGGGGGAATGTAAGGGCGGCGTCTCGTGGGCCAAGTGGCAGACAATCAAAACACATTCCATCTTGTTCCGTGCATGAATCATGTGTACCACTCCAAGACCATTGTTTTTTTTCTGCAATCGGGTATTCTGGACATCCAAATTAATCTCGAATGACAGTAAATTATGTGGTTAGAATTTATACTTCTCTTCTCAATTTAAAGTTCGAATTCGGGACGAGACGAACGAAACTCTAAATTACAAAATTTATGAATATATATATATATATATGAAGACCCTTCATCACATAAGGGTGTTTTTAACAAATATTTTTATAAAATTGAAATGTTAACAGAAATCAATTTAGCAAGAGGTTAATCAATCGATCGTAAGATATTTTGTTTCTAGAAATCGAAGTTACTAAAAATTATAGAGACTTAGAGTTATTTATTATAAAATTATATTTTTAATAGGATTAGTTTATAATTTTTTAATAGGATTAAGTTTAATTATATATATATTATTTGATTGAATGAATAATATAAAGTTTTATTTCATATAAGTCTAATTCTCTATAATTCTCAATAGAAGTATTTCGGCAACAATATTGTAATCCCGATTCTCGTAGTCTAATATCGATCACTACTACAACAGAAGAAAAAAACGTGATATCAATCGAAAAAGTTAAATCGATTTCTAAATTTTTTTTACACTTTGAACACATACGCAATTTAATTTTAGCAGAATGATTTTTTTTATTATAATCGGATATCCTAAACCAAAGTTTAAATTAATTTTAGAATCGAAAACTAACCCGGGTGATTTGAATTAGGAGGGGGACATACGTCGAACTCTATCGCAAAGGTGATAAAAGAATTGGCATTATAATGAGAATATAATAAGAGTTCAACGAGAGAAAACAAATAGAATAAGTGGGTGACATGTCGTATCGAGGTGGAAGCGTTCAAAGATTAGCCGCCTAGAAGTTGAGACGGTCCATGACCATTTCCAATCTTAATATATATATTATAAGTTTAATAATAAATTTAAAATCAGAAACGGAATGTTTATTAAATATTGATTCAACGGAGCAACTCTTCCTCCATTAAAACAGAAACGGGAAGGATAAAAATGATGGTGGTACTGACGTGGGAACATTGTCATATCACACACGGGCACGAACGCAAGAGATGTGTATAATTGAAAGGCTCAAAACACGAGTCAACGGTTGTCCGAGAGGATCGGATCATTGGACCATTCAAATTCCTTTTTTCTTTTTTTGTTTTATTGTTAGGGGAAAAGATTAATGGGTTCATGGCCTCCACCACCAAGAAGAAGAAGAGCGTGATTTAAGCTCCGTTGAGGAATCGTGTAACGACGATTCCAAATTAGAAACCCTAATTTAATTCCTCCTCTCCACTATCTTTAAGGTGCGGGGGGGTTTTCTGTTCCTTGATATACACGTCTCCTCTCTTGAATCCAAACCTCTTTCAACGCACCCTTCTCCTTTGTTCTTCGTTCAGGTACTCTCTCTCTCTCTCTCTCTCTCTGATTTGCATTTTCCATGATCCATCCGCGGACCCTTTTTCAATTTTGTACTTGTGTTTTCTTGCTTGTTGTTGTAAAAATTTTGTTAGTCTTAATTCAGACATCAACCCACAAAGTATTGGCTTGCATGTCTTTTGGGCGCTGTTACGTAACAGCCCGTCTCTATGTGAATGTGTGTGTGATCATCTCTTTGGTCGGTAGATTCCTACGTGATGGCGACGACGAGCACAACAAAAGGAAGACCGGACAGGCAGAGCAGCCTGACCAGATCCAGATCCCTCGGCCGAAAGCCGAAGCCTCCCGGTTCGTCAGAACACAACTCAACCCCCGATGGTTCGGACCACAAACCGGACAAGCCTTTGCCAAACTATCTCAAACCAACAATAAGCTCAAGACCTGACCCCGTCAAGTTCTTGAAAAAGGGCCTCGACGACAACCACAAGCTCCTCCGTCGACGATCCTTTGACCATCCTCCTTCTTTCTCTTCCCCTACTACTGCTTCTACCTCGTCCCCACGAGATAGACCCTCGGTTTCTAGAGACAGTCACAAGCCTATCACGGGCCGCTCTTCGTCTTTCCATGGCAGCAAAACCGGCCCTAGAGGAGGCGGTTCCATGAAATCACCTCCCGTGGCTCCGGGTCCAAAGGGCATAATGCAGAGCGGTCTGAGCACTAGCAGTTCTTCCTTTCACAGTAAAAAGGAAGGTTCTTCTTTGATTGATTCAAAGAAAACTTCAGAGAAGGAAATCGCCCGAGAATCTCCTCACGAGGAGGAACAGGAGATCGTGAAGGTTGAGACCGATGCAGGAGTGGTGTCTGATTATGATAGAGAAGAACCAAAGTCAGAAGATAAAGAAGAGCAATCCAATGAATCCAGTGAAGAGAAGAAGGGAAGTGATCAAACGGATGCATCCCCTGTTTTAGATTGCCCTGATGCCACCAAAGAAGAAGGAGAAGAGATACATGAGGATAAAGCAGTGGAGCAAATAGAGGAAACGAAAGCACCCGAGGAAACCCTAGACAACGAGGATGAACACAAGATGGAGGAGAGCAGTGGTGAAGTGGCGGCCACTGACGTGAAGGAAGCTGCAAGTCTCAAAGAGAGTACAGAAGAAGAGAAAGCAAACGACACAGAACAAGAGAATGAAACTGAAAGCAGCAATGTCAAAGAAGAAACATCAGAAACAAAGGAAGTGGTAGCAGAGTCACCCGAGGCGACAAAGAGGCAAGTGGTGCAAGGGAAGAAGGAATCTCCATCAGCCTACAATGACGTGATAGAGAAGACGGCAAGTAAGTTACTTGAAAACAGGAAGAACAAAGTCAAGGCACTTGTCGGTGCCTTTGAGACCGTTATTGACTATGAGACTGCTGCATCCAAGTGATATATATATATATATATATATGCACAGGCAAACACAGAAAAAAAGACTTTTTATTAGCTTCCTAATGCTTGTGAGGCAGAAGGGCATTCCAACATCAATCCATCAGCGGCTAATGTTCCCTCTCTTTCATCCTTTGCTTGTTCATTTTCTCTTCTTTTGGTACAGCGTCCAATTTCCAAAGAATGAATTGTATGTTTTTTCTTTTCTCAATTTTGAATGCGAACAAAACGATGTTTCATCGGTACTGCACATCTGTTTGAACGGACTGGAACTGTGTATATGTGTGGTGTGTGAATTCCAACATTTTTTTAACCCAAAGAGATCGCAATATGCAACGGCATGACTAGAATTCCAAAAAAGCGCATACTAATATAAAGAAGTGAGATCACTTACATCCGCTAGAGAAGCTTTTGTCCAGGTTCAAGCAATCGATACAATTGGTCCCTCGTGAAAGCTCCAACTGCTCTGGAACTGTAACCGTTCCCATACAGGTTGCCGCATCTTACAACTATGACCATCTTATACTTCTTTTCCAGAACAAGATCCACCACGCGACCTATCGATGTTGTCGTAGTCACGCATGGAGGAGGGCTTTTCATCATCGTTGCCAATGGGGCATCCAGCTACAAACGGTTGAGCAATGTGCAAATACCCTATAATTAGCTCATATTTTTTTATGATATAAGCAAAGAACCTACTGTTATTACAGAACAAGGTTAACTTACACTCTTGCAGTCTTCTCGATGCAAAAGACCCGTGCAGCTTCCCCAGTCATCTATGATAGGCACAACAGGCTCCCTGAAAAACCGCATAACCACTTCCTTCAGCTGCAGTGTGCCCAGCAACGGCCGAGTGGCTTCAAATGGAATCATAACACTTTCTATTGGTTCGCTTGGTGTCACCTGAGTCAATAGGTTGGGGTCAAACTACCCAAACCACGTCTCCATTTTAGAAACAATCAAGAGCCACGAGGGAAGTACACATAGAACAACCCAGTTTGCCAAAATTTCAAGAGGATATAGACAAAAATAGAGAAATGCAGGAACATGTACCTTACTGAGTAGGTATGGACTCAAGATGGACTTGGAAAATCCTAACAGGGCCTCAATGCGGACAGCAGCCTGCATTTTAAGAAATAGTTTAAGTAGATAAGTTGAATTCCCAGTGGTCCTAAACTTTGCTGAAAGGAAATCGATCAAGATCCCATTCTCCAAAGAATGGGCACATGTCACAAACAATTATGTAAGGTCTGGCTGAAATTCGCAACATACCATGCCTGCCCTAGTCATCCACTGTATCGCTTTCCACCTTGTAACAATACTTGAAAGAATCCGAAGGGCTTCATGAAGCTAAATAATTCAGGAAAGGATTCATTAGACCCAGAATTATCATCAACACTACCAGATATTATTAGAAAATTCCAGACACATAAAGCAATGATATCATCTGTACCAAAAGACCCTACACCCCGAAGCATTTACTAATTCTTTAGTACCTGGCCAGCACCTAGAGCTGCTTCCATGAGAAGGTTATCAGCTTCTTCTTGAACTGCTTTTGAGATGGCTCCAGATGAATCTGGCCATATGCGAACATGCAGATTTCTAACCATGCCATAATCTCCTTGGACAGCGAAAGCACGCATCATAGACAGGTACATGTGAGGCTTTGGTCGTAAGTCCAAATCTGCACCACTCCTCTTTAATATTTCACCAAAAACACAAAGGGCCCCTGAGAACGTATTCAACAAGGACCTTATTGCTTTAGAACAGAGTTACTCGTAAGCTTCTTCATTGAAAAATCCCGAAAGACTATGGTTGAAGTCGTAACTACATACCTTTCATTGAACCACACTTAAGCATGGCATCAACTACAGCTGTAAACGCAGTCCGGTCAATGAACAAATCAGCACTCAATTTCATCTCCAGAAATAGATTCTGCACCGAAAACAGATCCTTGGCATCCCCAAATCCCTACAGGGAAAAAATTGTCACAAGAAATCATTACCAGTCAGTCAAGTAAACAGCACCCGAACTCATTACTTGCATACATGGGAAACAGACAGCAAAGAGCTGCATCTAGGTCCCTTCTTGCACACAGATTAGATAGACGATAGAACAGTAGATTGCTTGTTCACCTTTACTAAGGTGGTGTAGGTTATAATATCTGGGCGAAGTCGGTCATCGTTACACATCTTTGCCTTCTCCTGAAATAAATTGATCAAGGCATATGATTAACACAATCTAACCACTACCCCAGTACTACTTTGAGTAACACTTGGAGTCTAAAAACTGGCCTTTCAAGTACACACATGCGACCTTCATTTCCTCCAAAAAGTTCATAGCCATAGCCAAATCTTCAGACCTGATGCAGGCATGGATCAAGGTATTGTAGGTGAGCCTATCAGGTTCCAATCCAAGACGCAACATTTCATCGAGCAAATTCACTGCTGCTTGTGGAGACCCCGTGTTAATGTATCCCTGTCATGCCATCGAAAGCCTCAAAACTACCTCCAACTACGATAGCTCAACCAAGAATACGTATCACTCAGGCTGTCAAGACACGTTGAGAAGTACCTTCATCAGCAAGTTACAGATGAGAACCGAGGGGCTGCCACGCTCGCGGAGCAAAAACCCGTAACGAGCAAGCAGACCATTTGCACGACGTAAATCTCCTGCACTAAAGCAAGATCAAGTGCCTTTACATCAACTTTCTGCCTAGAAATTCTACTCCACGAATAAAATATTAACGCATCCTGATGAGCAGCATTCTGATATAAGAACACATTCAAGAAGCAATTAGCTACGAGAAACATAATAGGATTCAAGTGGTTTACCTGCATCGATAAGAGCATTAAGCAGACCATATATAAGAGATGCCGACAGCTTCGGATTCCCGACAGCGGTTCCACGCTCCACGGATTCCAGCATTTGGACACGAAACAAACAACCCCAAAATCAAACCCAAAGTATCCTTAATTTCACCAAAAAGAGAAAAGACCCGAGGATCACCTTCAGAAGAGTGGCATAAGTAACATCATCGACGCCACACCCACCGGGACCAGACATCTCACAGAACATCCGAAGAGCCAAATCGACGTCTCCGCAGTGAACACAAGCCTCCACGACGGAGTTCATCACGATCGTGTTCAGCTTCCCATATCGTCTCTTAGCGGCTTCCACCTCCTCCACGATCTGGCCTAGCTGACGGCGGCGCGTGAGGAGAACGATTCTGGAGGTGAGAGGCTTGAGGTTGAGACGCCGGGAGCGGTAGGAGGATATCCTGTGACAACGCCGCCGCAGAGGAGAGGCGGAGAGAGAAGGTGGAAGACGGAGAGAGAAATCGGAAGCGTAGAATTCCGGAGACGGATGCATTGTGTGGGAAAACGGAGAACTACCCATCGGCCATTGATGATGAGTTTGATGGAGACGGATAATGCCGGAGAGAAGCAGCTAGACTGTGAAAGAGGCAGCAACTCATTGGCGGGTAAAAGAAAAGAAAGATATGGTGGAGATTACGTTCGACTCATTTGGGCCTTGGGCTTCAAATATTGGGTCTAATGGGCCTTTTGTCTAAGTTTGGGCCCAAAATGGTCTCCTCCCTTTATGAGATTCGGGAATCAGATTCAACACGGTTTTGAGATGACTTCCAAATAGAAAAATACACGACTCACCTCGGATTCCATCATTTTCGAATTTATATTTTTTGGTATAAAAAACTATATCCAATTTTTATGTTAAACTAGGCATCAATTGATTATAATAAAAAAAAATTAAAGCAAAATGGACAAATATTCGCCGAACCAAAAACTAAAAGTAAGATTAAGCCCGAAAAATTCGGTCAAACTATATCTCCGTATCTTACCCGCTAAGCATTTGCTTCAAAGCTAAAACCCTCTAGAGACACTCCAAAATCTCAGGAACACATCATCCATATAAAGAGTTTTAACAAAATTGGAAGAAGGAGAAGAGGAGAGTTGAAAGGAATCCGGAAGGATGTGTTTGGTGTTCGTGTGCGACGAGGACGAGAGAGTGATCGGTCGGCACGAGGCTCCGGGGGCGGTTCAGGCGGTGGACGTGGAAACACAGTGGAGGCTCTGCTTCGTCCCTCTATACTTCAAATCCAAGCGACGCCATATCTGCTCCATCTGCGGCAGACGTCTCGTCGTCCGTTACTGAAACCGATCCCCAAGTCTAGGACCAACAAACAAACAAGTGCTGTTTGATTTGATGCTGTGCTTTGATTCGGGTTCTGTTCCCGGTGCTCTGACTTTCTGGCTTGCCGTTTGTATATATGTTAAGGGTGTAGGATTGTGTTTTCTCTTTTGGGTTTCTCTCGCTGTTTGTGTGGATCTGATTGCTGATAGAGATACCAAGGGTTTTTGGAATTATCACTTGAGGTTTGTGTATAAGTTTGGAACTGTCGACCAGGAATCACGATTTGAAAATCTGATCCAGCAGCTTAGTGATCGAATGAGAGAAAAGAGCTGTGGCTGTGGCAATGGTGAATTGGAACACAAATCACTTGCACAGATTAGAATCTGATTAAAAAAAAAGGTGTTGTGGCGAAAGAGATGAAAGAGTGGAGTTTTTTAACAATGGGGATTCAGAAAATCACTTGCAAAGCTTCAGCTTCTTGAAGAACGAAGAGACTTGAGATTTAGGGTAAGGCTTTGTGGCGATGCACGTCGCAATGTTCTCCGGCTGCTCGATCCAGAGCTTATGAGCGATTCCTCCGGATTTCAACTTCTCCGACAAGTTCATCATCTGCGTCTCCCCTTTCACCTCCAAAGTCACCTATTCAAAACATCATTTCGCCACCATTTTCACCGCATAATTCAAAAATCAGCAAAGTACTTAATTAGGGTTTCTCCTACTACCTTGTGCATCGAATCAATGTTTTGTGGATCACAATACTGGACCGTGTTTGGATCGTCCTTGTGCGACCATATCGCAGCCACCGAAGCGTGGCATCCCTGCGTAAGCACGCTCCCCAACGGCCACGAATCGATCAGATCTCTCCGGAGAACCACGTACTGCACCAGAACGTCGTCCACATTTTCTGCCGCCGCCGCAGCTCCATCGCTCCGGGAGGCCTTTTCGCCAGAATCAATTCCTCCACCGACCGGATTCATCGACCACGTCGTCGAGATTCGCCGGCGATTCCGAAACCAGATCGTAGAACGACGAATCCTACTTGGCAGCACCGGGTGCGAGAGGCGATGAAGAAGACGGGATGGGAATCGAATCGCTCCTCCGGAGACGGCGCACGCCATTTTGATACACAGGTATCCTGGACTCTTTACACGCTCGACAAGATCATCGTAATGGACCCTAAATGGGCCAATGACCGGCCCAATTAAAATTAATATGAGCCTGTATTCGGCCCAACAATGACCAAATTTCAGAAAGGTGGAACTTGCATGATAAACACGTGGCGCACAACCTGAAGAACCTAGAAAGAAGTGTGAAGAATCCCAAATTTTTCCTACGTGTTCTTTAATTTCACTGCATGTCAACACCTGTTGGCTTATTTGTACGTATTTTAAATATTTATATCGCGTTTGATATATATATATATATATATATATTTAACAGTAATCGATGTAGAAATTTATTTTTAAATGCTAGTCAAATCTCCACGTCAAAAAGGCAACTTCGTTGTGTGTGTGTATATAATTAAACTATAGAACAAGTGGAGATAATAAATTATACGAAATCACTTAAGAAAATAATATAGTACAATCGGATATATCAGATTGGATTTCAAAGGTATTTGAGAAAACAAAACTTTGTAATTTGTTATTTGTTTTAAAACCTATTTTTTAATCATTGCAGTACAAAAACAATATAGTTAACTGAAATTCAATTTAAAATTAAAAAATGGCTTTTCAGAACAACAAGGGCTATCTTATCAAGAATTAAAAAAACAAAACTATTATGGTACAAACTCGAAAATTAAATTCATGGTATTTTATTATTTCTTTCTTTCTTTATGAGATTGTGTGTAATCACACCACACTAGCGCTCATTCAAGGATTGAGATTATGAATGGTGCACTGCACACCATACAATTGGTGGGCTCAATTAAAAAAAAAACATTTAAATGTAACTAGACTTAATCCTTGTAGTTTAATAGATTCATTATTGTTTCTATATTCTATAAATTTTAATTGTTTTTTAAAATTAATTCAAATGGGTAAGCTCAATTTCCTTGTCTCAATTAGCTTGATTATTTAAATTCTCTCAATTCTCGTGTATCAATTGACTTTTATTTAAATTATATTATATAAGCATAATTCTATTAACTCTTAACAATTGTTTTAATTTTATAATAATCAATTTGGTAACTTTTAGAGCATGGTTGATGGTTTTGTCACCATAACCAGCCAACACGAAGGCAAGTGGTGTTATTTATTCTACTAAAATTGCAATTGTGGGAAAAAAAAAATATAATAATAACAATGCACTTCGGTAACTAATCAAAACTTACGGCGGCGCTTATGTAAATGAACGAAATTTGTCAAAACATGCCGAGAGGGGTAAATTTCATTAACACCAAATTGTATAATGCAACCATATCGTTGTTAATTTCATTAAAACAAAATTATCCACACTATAAAAGAATGTACGTTAAAAACAACGAAATTATGGTTGACACACAATATTAGTAAATAGTGATGGAGTGTAATTATTTTTTTCCACGTGGCGACACCGTGAAGATATAAAAATATGGGGAGTGATTTGTAAAAACCGGAAGCCGAAGAGGATAAGGGGTATAAATGTCTTTTATACGAGGTAGATAAGAAGGAAGGTGGGACGTACCTATTAATTCACACTAATATTGTTTTCTAATTTTTTAAATTTTAATAAGTAAAAAGAAAACCGATAATGTTGCGAAATAAAAACCTAAAAAAATGAAAAAAAAAAATATATGATAAGAAAACAGATAAGCCATGGAAAAGGACATACACTAGTGTTGTTCTCTTTTTTCTTGGTAGACAAAATAAAATTTTCAATATAGAGAAAAAAAAAACATGAAAATTGGAGCGACGAATTAAAACAAAAAAAAAACTATGGACAAGAAAATCATCATCATCATGGAATTATTTTATTCATCATCGTCGTCGTCATCTTCCTCCTCCTGCAGATCTGAGAGAGCAAAACAGCTCCGTGATTTGAGACCTCTGGTGCTCTTAAACGATGATTTTCTCGGACCCTCTTCGTCGCTGGACGATTTCGCTTCGTCTATCCCGGATTTCAGATCTTCTTCTTCATCCTCGTTTACCGGCAAAAGAGGCATGGATTTAGGGTTCTGCCATGCGTAGAACGATCTCCTCGACCATTTGTTGCAGATCTGTAACCTTCGTCTCTTGTTCAGTGGATTCTCTTGCTTCTCCACTTCTTTCACGCTGCTTATCTCCCCCAGATTCCCGAACGATTTCGATTTCCCTTTGTAATGATTCGATAGCCCTCTCCTGCGTCATAAATCGCATCAGCCCATGGACTTTTCGCCCCAAAAACAATGGCAAAGTAGATCGATTTCTACCAAACAGGCAAAAGCTCGGTGCCTTCTTATGGATGTGAAACCACAAGTTGTGGTGATTAATGGCGGAAATCGTGAAAACGTTGCAGGATAAAAAAAATGAACAAAGATGAACTTCCTCACTTGATGGGGAGAGAATCGTCGAGAGAGCTCAAAGAGCCCAATCCTTGAAGACGTTCCTTTGACGAAACGGTGTCGTCTTCTCCACTGTCGTCGTCATCCTCGCTGTCCCCCGGCGATCCGATCGACGATGAACTCTCCGACGAGTACTCCGCCGTCTGCCCCGACCATATCCCGCTTCCGGGTCGAACCGGAACATCGGTCAGAGAAGACCCGCCGGTGTCGGCGGCAGATGCCATCTCCGGCAGGGGATGCGGCGGTGGAAGAAGGCCGCGATCTCTGACGAACTCGGCCGAGGCGGAGACATCGATGGAGAAAGTGGGTCCCATCATCACCTCCATTTTCTGATCTCCAGATCAAAACCGAGGGAGAATACACAAACAAGACAACAGGACCAAAGAGAGGAACACACAGATTCGTCCGAAGAAATCACGGGTTCTTTTGTTTACCCTTGTCCTCTTCTTCTTCGTCGTCCGCGTTCTCTTCTGGGTTTCGGTCTCATCAAGCGCCCGAAATCTGAATCGGTACTCGATAAGAACTCCGGTGCTCAAACGGTTTCCATCGCCAAGGCACACGACGTAGATGGAGAGAAAGAGATAAGTTTTTTTTCTCTAAAAATGAATTTTTTTTAGTTTCGATTGGGAATTGAAGAGAGAGAGAGAGAGAGGAGGAGAAGAAGAAGAAGAAGATAAAGCCGATGACTGGATTATATATATATATAATCAGTATTGCTATACGTATCCAATACGTATGCGTGTTTTCGGACATGGACAACTGTAAAATAACGCTTCTGTTGTATATTTTAAAGAAATGGAAATAATTATATCCAAAAAAAAGAAATGGAAATAATTTACATTATCTGGTATGGTACGCATTCTTGAAAAATTCCGAATTATTTAATAATATTCTCGCCGATTCCAATGTCTGTCTAGTCATTTTTTCATATTTATTTAGACACAATATGATAAAATAAAATGTAAAAAATACAACTTTTTTACAAACGAGAGATCCATAATCTATGCATTAATAAATCACTTACGACTCAAAAATATGACTCATTCAAAATAATCACGCCGATTGTTAAAAATGATAAAGGAAAGAAAACCATATAATGATATACTAAAATTAGAAAATACAAAACCTACGATTAGGAGAATAAATTCAAATAACTATAAAATTGTGTTTAAGACAACACCATTTTTCAGATAGGTACAAAAACAGATATATTATTTTATATGATTCTTGTAGAATATCAATAATTTGAATTACATTTAACATAATTGATGCGCTTAAAATAAATTAAAATAAAAAAAAGATGCATATCATAGATAGACTAAAAAATGTTATTTATCATTTTTACTTTGAAAGGTGTCTATATTTCCAAACTTATGAGATATATTTGGTTTGTTTACATGTTTATAATTCTATCCCTAACTATACAAGTCGCACCACGGAGTAATTTTATATAGAAAAGCACTTCCATATATATATATATATATATATAACAAAAATGGAAATGATATTGTCAAATTTAGGGGTCGTAGCATCTCTCTTCCCACCAAAAAAAGATTATAGGATCAACATCCAAAGTTTCCAAAAAAAAAAAACTCCATTTTTAGATCCTTTCCGAATTCACAAACATGGTTTGAATTTAGTTCTAATTTCGTGCTCTACAATATTTTTTATAGATATTTAAATCGTTTATAGTAATAGAAGTTTAATATTATTGGGGATTTAAGAAAGATATAGTAAACAAAAAAAAGAAATAAATATTTTGTGAAATTATCCACATAATTAATCACGAGTAAAGATATATAGATACCAAATACTAAATAAGGGTTTGAGTAAAATATATATGGAAACTTCCTCAAGATACATGGTATGGTATTCTTAAATATGAAATGGTGGGTGGGTCACAACCCAAGCCCAAAAGATAAAAAGGAATATTCCATATGGATTTTCCATCTATTTATGGTATTATGTCACTCAAGGCATCACCAGTTTCATCCATATATATATATATATATATGTATGTATATGTCAAATAATACCCAAAAAAAGAAAATCATTTTTGTGCCCACCTCAAAAAAAATGGAATTGAGATTCAGATTTGTATTCGAGTTTTTTTATTTGTTTTAAGTAATTGCATCTATTTAATTTTATATATGATATTGATCTTGGTATGGTTCGGTTTTATTTAAAAAATATTTATTTCAAAAAAATTAATAATTTGATTTTTTAATTGTTTACATTAATTTTGAATTCCAGTAATTTAACTTCAAAACATTATGTAGCTACTTTTTGGATAATGGAATTTGTACAAGGTGACATTTCGTTCAATCCTAAATATTAAAGCCTCATGATTTTTCAAATGTTCAAAAAATGAAATGAAATGAAATGAAATGGATTTAATAGGACCCAATTTGCAAAAAACTATAGGATATAAAAAAATGAAATGAATTATAAGTTTTATAATAAGGTGGGGAAAAAAAAGGGTCAACTAAAGGAGGGAGGGGACCAATGAGATAAGCGAAGGAGCATCTAATCTCCCATCTTCTTCTTCTTCCTCCTCTTATCTCTTTTACACTTCAATTTTTAAATCCAACGTTTTGCTCTCTCTCTCTCTCTCTCTCTCTCTCTCTCTCTCTCTCTCTCTCTCTCTCTCTCTCAATGGCAGTCTTGGCAGAGAATCAGTGTCAGATGTTCACACGCACCTTTCTTTTCTATTTTTCATTTACTTTTTTTTTATTTAATTAGAGGATGTGTTGGTTTGGTTGGCCAAACTTTATAAAAAGAGGAAAATCATGTTTCCACCCACATTATCTTATATTTATTTTTTATTTTATTTTTTAAAATACACGCGAAATCATTCAGATACAACTTTTTTGTATATAAAAAATATCACGTAAATACAGTTCTATAAAAAAGGGTAAATAAATTTTTTTTTATAGAAAAACACTAGTGACATATACACTAGATACAGTTCTCATGTACTGTATCTATATATATATATAGGCTTCCATTCTTTTGTTAATACATCACATATCGACCGACCTCGACTTTGTTCCCGAATAACTCGGGGGCGATGATGCTCTGATGGGCCCATTAGGCCCAATATATTTCATAACGACCCAGCCCAATATAGGCCCACTTCTATTGGTGGTGGTGACCTATGAGGCCTGGTTCAGCGCGCACAACACCACCTATTAATTTTTCTCTGTCAATTAATTTATCATTGTGATGTACCGTTTTTATAAATAGAAAAAAATCTCATAAAAAAAAACACGGAAATCTAAGTGCATGTGATATATAAAAAAGTCCCTAATTAAAAATTTTCCACATATATATTCTTCAATGTTCCAAATTAATACCATGAAACGACGTTAGTTTGCATTGGCATTATTATAAATTCATATCTTTTTTATGTAATTATGAGTTTAGGGGATTATGTCGTTTTAAAATTCAATTTTTTTTTTTATTTTCCATTATGATCATATATAGTAGTATAAAACATACAATTTATTATGATACGCATATAACATAAGAAGACCTTTCCTCCACCCAAATTCCCCAAACTCAGGTTCCGCTATCATCATCTCATACTTCTTAGCAGGTGGAATACATGTCTAATTCGGAAGAATTTGTTGAAGACAACCAACCAACTCCGCCTACATCCACCGACTTAGTTTCTACCACACTCACTATCCATCATTATCAAAAATTCTGTTTCTATTCGGATGAAAAATTAGTGGTAAAAGCGCAACGAATTCTACGCGCTCGTTCCTCCACCGTTGCTACAGCTTAAGATTCTCATTATAATCTTCGCTCTTGTGTTAACATAGTCTTCTTTGATCCTACAGATTTCACACTAGTCGGAAAAGCTCGCAAGAGCAAAGGACTGCTTTAGTATAACTATTGAGTTTCATTTGGTTCCATAGTATTATGAACTTTGCTATCTGTAATTGAGTCTTCCCTATCGTAAAACATTTATATTTATAAGATGTACCGTTAAAACATTTATATTTATAAGATTTACCTTTAACAAAAAAAACACACAATGGGCATACTGTGCTACGTAGGGGTGGCCATTTTAACCGAATAACCGAACCGAACCGAACCGACTAACAGCGGTTCGGTTCGGTTCGGTTATTTGCTTAATAACCGAACGGTTGAGGAAGTTAACTTGCTTAAAAACACACAACGTTGAATAACCGTTCGGGTTCGGTTCGGTTCGGTTAATAACCGAATAACCGCGGTTAACCGAACGGTTATTGAGTTTTTTTAATATTTTAATTTTTACCCTCATTATTATTAGTATTATTTTTTTATACTTCACTTTTAACCTTATATATTTCGCCCAATAAACCATAAAATGTAATGTTTTTAACTTTTATCCTAATTATTGAAGTTTTTAGATTTTGTTATAATTTTATTACATGATTAATTATTTTGTGCATTTATTTGAATAGATATTTTGAAGTTTATGTAGGATTAATAATTTTTTTTTTCAAAATATATCATAACCAAACCGAACCGATCTAAAACCGAACCGAATGAACCGGAAAATATAACCGTTTGGTCATAATTTTATTATGCAAAAACCGAATCGAAACCGAACTGAACCGAACCGATTAAATCTATATAACCGTTTGGGTATGATTTTTTTATAATCGAAATAACCGAACCCGAAAATGGCCACCCCTTGCTACGTACGTACACCAATTTTGACAAAACACATTGTCCATATATCCATTAGGTATTAGAAAATTTACTCCCCACAATAATTCATGCAAAGTTTGTTAAGGATCGAAGTTTCATATACAAAAACCTTAATGTTGTAAAATGTTATATTTATATTTATTTCAATTTTAACATTTTTAAAATATAAATAGAAACTCAATATTAACATCAAATATATATATTTCAATAATTCACAAATAGTAAACATGTAATTGGGAATTAATTAATCAATAGTAAAAACATTAATCGGGAGTCGTGTGTTGAAAATTTGCGTCCAAGTTTAATTCGATATATGTCATTCTCGGTATGTTAACATAACATGAGAACATTGTGAAGTGTAATAATGAAAACATTGAGAGTTTTGATACAAAATACAAAATTTTCTTATAAATGGAAACCGCCAATTATTTTACAGCTTCATAATAGAGTTCCTATATTTCACCACACGCCACACAACTTACAACTTTTTTCGTACAAAAAAACCTAGCTATTCATAATTGAAAAATAAAATACCTTAATATATATCAAAGTTGTAGTACCAAAGAGTTTTTTTTTTTTTTTTTTGTGTAACTTGATTTAACTTCCTAGGTTAGGATTCGGCCGACTAACCCGGAGGAGAACGCCGTGCTGTGGTTCAACGAGCATTCGAAACACGGGAGAATGTCGATAAGAAGGAGAGAGAGTGAAGCTAAACCTCGAGACAAGAAGTGATATAAGAACTTTGAGTTCAACCATTCCTAGGTTCTTGCCCAAACAAAGCCTTGTCCCGAGGCCGAAAGGGGCGAAGGCATGAGGGTGTTTACACGCTCTAGAGACGCCTTCTTGAAACCTCTCGGGTCTAAACTCGTTTGCATCGTCTCCCCATATCTCGGGATCTCGGTGAAGAGTCGGGATCAGTGTCCAGATGCACACTCCCTTTGGTACGACGAGGCTTCCCAGTCGTGTGTCCGCTAAAGCCTCTCTTGATACAAACGCTGCCGGTGGATACAGCCTTAACGTTTCTTGTATCACCATCGTCACCTGTTTAATTATTGCAACATAATATATCATTATATATAATAAAGTCTACTGTTGTATAATTTGAAACATGTTTGAAGAATTATGTTATCACGTCATCACATATTCACATGCTTTATGAATCAAATCCATATATATGGTAGAGATGCAAGGTGGTCATGAGACTGTCCATATATATGAAGCAAGCAGGACTATTCATGAAAACATAGATGTACGCCTACATAGATTTTTTGAGATGGGCAATGCATATATATATATATATAGGCATTTGCTTCATGCGGATCTTTATATATATAGTAGAGATGCAATAATATGCGGGTATGAAAACGGTCCATATGAAGCAGGCATGTACTATTCATGAAAAAACATAAAATATTGCAGTGCATGCACGAATATATAGATTTTGAGCATATACACATACCGTTTTGAGATGGGCGATGGATTCTGCATCAGGGATACCATTCTCACATGTACGGAACACCTCCTCTCTTATAAGATTCTGCCAGTTAGGGTTTAGAGCGAGAAGCATGAGGCACCAAGACGCGGCGACTGCGGTGGTTTCATGGCCGGCGAAGTAGATGTTCTTGCAGTTGTCCACTACGAAACTCTTGTAAGAGATCTCGTTTCCGGTCGTGTCCCCCGCTTCACCGCACGCGCCTTCGAGTATCAGTTGCATGAGATCCTTTTCATGCACGTGTTCTTTCTCTCTCCTCTGCACAGTCTCCCATATCAAAGACTCCACTCTTTTCCCCAGTTCCTTGGATTTCTTGCTTCCAAACACTGCCATGTCACTGCAACAAATTGCGTTATATTATGTATAGAATGTGTATACAAACACGCATTTGATAAAAACTTGTCATCTTCTTTTTTTTTTATATATATATATATCACCTGAAACTAGGAGTGGACGAACAGGTAAGTTTAGTTATGATTAATTCGGATTCGTTTATTTTCCGATTTTAAAAATTTATAACCAAATAATTATTTAATTTTAATTAGTTCGGTTTGGTTATGATAGCAGATGAAACAAATTTTGAAACATTATTGATGAAAAAATTTAAAAACCTCACTTTATATGTAAAAACCATAATTATAAAACAATACCTGATTATGCTAATTTCTATATAGATACACATATTGCATGTTAACCGGTGAGACACGGACAAGCAAAAGGTTATTCGGATGATTCGATCTATGGTTAATTCAGATCCGGTTATTTTGGATTTCAAAAATTTATAACCAAACGGTTATTTATTTAATTTTAATCGATTCCATTCGGTTCATATATAAATCGGTTGAACTCGGTTCGGTTTTCAAATAACCGAACCGTTTGCCCAAGCCTGCCTACCTGAAACCGTCGAGACCGAAGAGGATGCCTTTTCGAGTGACAGCCTTCTGGAGAGACCTGAGCTTTGAGAAAATCTCTTTGCCCCTTGCGAAAGAAGTTCCGAAACAAGCCCTCGAGATCACATCGGCTGAAACTTCTCTAAGCTCCTCGTCGACTCTTATCTCACTCCACATGCCCTCGCTTGCGACCATCATCGTCTCCTCCCATCTCTTCAGCATCGGCATTGTCGATTCCACTATCAACCCCACCATTCCCTTCACGCCAAACCCAAAACACGATCATATAAAACCCTAATATCGGATTTGCATACGTTATATATATATATATGTATTTGTGTGTGTATACCTTGACTTTGTTCATGAAGAACTCGGGGGCAATGATGCGGCGTTGATATGCCCAGTGAGGTCCATTGGAGGTGATAACGCCTCGACCCAATATAGGCCTAAGTTTCTCGGCGACGTAGGAGACCTTACCGAGACTCAACGTGTTGGTGACGTTAAGCTCCTTCACTAGCTCCGGGTCGTTCATGTACAAGTGCTGTCTCAACCCCGTCGAGTACGTGTACACCCTCCCTAATTCGTATATACATATATATTCACACGATATAAACTTATTTAGTAAATTATGTACGTAATCCCAAAACTCATAAAACGAACAGCAAATAGTGGCAGCTTAAATATGATGGAATCTGTAACCGTCGAAATAGAATGAATGACGTCGGAATAAATAATCGTATATATATATATATATATATATGTATGTATGTATGTATCATGTATGTATATCATGAAGACATGATGCTTGTTGATTCGAAGGCGGTCTTTGACCAACCGTTGAAATAATGCATATGGTGCTGGATACAGTAGAATACGACCCTCGGCGAATGTTCTGCGAACATGTCTAATCGAACTTCAATTGAAAATGGTCCTCTTCATAACGACCTTATATATATATATATGTACATATATATATATATAGAGAGAGAGAGAGAGAGGACAACATATTCATCAATTGCCACCAACCAAAGGAGAAAAGGAGAGAGAAACATCTAGCCTATTATATGCATTTGGACAAACTATCTTATCTTGATTAATGTCTTGAATTATTGATGTGTCGTTTGACGTCTCATAACATATTTAGTATTAGAAACATTCGGATCTCTAACCCAGCAAGCAACCACTATTTTTGTACTTTAGAAACTTTAATAAACTATGACCATAATTGAACGGTATACCTAATAAATTAGCAAATTATTATATATTTGCGGGTCCAATAATTATGACAACTTCGTGTATTTTATCCTTTTTATATACCAAGTACAACTTGTTTTATCATTTTGTTGGGCCGTTTAATTAAAACTTATTTTATTTCGGAAAGCTGACCTAATAAACTATTGTTGCATCAGCTAATCTGTTTATAAAGCTGACCTAAATTAACACCCTGTTTCTATGTACAAGAGAAAATCAAAGTAACACCATGTACACTTCTATACACGTACACATACGTATACGTAATTATATGTATATGCATTATGTATGTGTAGACGACATACAAATTAAATACCGAATATCATTTCAGATATATACCAGTAATCCCCCATAGGAAGAGAAGATGGAATAAATTTAGTGATCCTTGATTATTAAATACCTATAATCGCTTTCTTCAAAAATTCATATATACGTGCATTTATTTTATAATCAACTTATAAATCTAATAGCGAACTCCTAGTAACAATTTGCGTACGTACGAGATGAAATCAAGAGAGAAACCGACCGTATTGTTTTCGCCAGTGTTCGAAGTAAGGAAAGATGGAAGAAGTATAGTCGTGTCCGATGATGTCGGAATGAGTCGTGGAGACGATGTTCTCCGACTGAATTCTCTTCATCTCCGCCGCGTTGCCGTGGAAAATCGCCGGAGAAGGTCCCCTCACGCCTTGCCTCTCCAATCTCCGCCGTGCCCTCCGCTGCTCCGCCACTGCTCCGCCGTACAGACGAAACCCTAATCCTATTACGCTCACCATCGCTATCAAGCAAATGCTTTTGATCGCTTCAAACATCAAACCCTCCATTTTTTTTCCTTTTGTGAGTTGTAAGATCCTCTCTTCTCCTATATAGATAGATATGAGACTTGTAATAATGGAGGAGTAGTTCGCTGTTGACGAAAGAGTGATGTCACATACATACGTGTATCTACACATACAGTCCATATGTCTACCTATGTGGGCACTTCTCCCGCGCTTGGTCCATACATGAACCATGCATTCATCAAAATGACTAATAATTTATCTTTTAGATATAATATAACGTTAACGTGAATATATATATATATGTGTGTGTATATATATATATAACTAGAATTGGGGTGTTACATATATGCTCATGCACAGAATAGCCTCATTATCTCGCATTAATTATTTTATCAAATTCTATGGAACTTACATATAGAATCCAAGAAAATTTTATTTTTTAATGTCTATGTCAATATATTATAAACTTTTACGAAATCATGCTAGCTAATACTTTTGTGAAATCTAAAGTGTTTTCGCACGGACATTTGATCGGTCTTATCACAATTTTCAATTCAAAAAAAGAAAAGAAAAAAAAATATGGTTAGGTAGCAAATAACCTAACGTTAGCATGTAAAGAGACGTTAAGAAATGATACATTATTAATTGGGTGTGGTCTAATTAAATATTTATATCACTCTCTCTATATATATACAGATATATCTTTGTAACAATATTATCTATATTAGGGCAATATAATACAAAATGCAAAAGAGAAGTTGACGTAATTCGTTGAAAATGTGAAAAAGAGACGATACATTTATTATTATTCTTTTTTTTTTTCTAATGAGGGAAATATCTACAAGCTTAAGGATGCACATCGAAGAGGTCCCTCGTCTTGTGTGAAGAACGACGCTGACGCTTGGACCGACTCCCTAGAGATGTATATAGATAAGGAATCTAGCTAGCGCTTCCGTGATGGAAAATAATTATATCTATAATTTGATGAACTAAGACTCGGCACGAGTCGGGTATCCTGAGTTTTTTGGGTATCCGGACTTCGTCTTCGTCTTTGCGGGTTTTGAAAAAATATTATCTCGTTTTCGTTTTCGTGAAATCTGAGTATCCGTGATTCGGATACCCGTCGCTGAACTCGATTATCCGAGAGTATTCGAATCCGTCCAATTCTTTAGAAAATATTGACTTTTGTTGACTTTAAGGGTATTTTAGTAATTTAATATAAAAATATTTTTAATAATTATCATAAATATATCAAAATATCAGGGATATAATTATCATTTTATTCGTATCCGGGTACCCGAGGATACCCGTCGCCGTTCAAATAAAACCCAGACTCGAATCCGCAATCCATATTTTTGGTTTCATCAAACCCGTTTTCGTCTTCGTTATATAAAGGGTACCCGTGAGTAGGGGTGGGCATTTCGGAAAACGGTTCGAGTTGGGGACGGGAATGGATCGGTTTGGTTTTTTCGGTTTTGCAAAAATAGGTACCAATCGGTTTTTATATTATGTTCGGTTCGATTTGCTTTCGGTATCGGTTCGGTTCGTTTTCGGTATCGGTTCGGTTCGGTTCTAGGTTTTATTAAAAAAAAGATAGATTTTCTTTAAAAATATTCGGTTTTTTGGAATTTTTTAAAGTTCGGTTCAGTTCCAGAAAAATTTGGTTCTCTAAAAATAATACCGTTCGAGAATTGAAAACGGTTTTAGATCGAAAAAAATACCGTTTATTCGATTCGGTTCGGTCCGGTTCCGAAGAACCGAACCGAAATGCCCAATCCTACCCGTAAGATCGGATACCCAAAAACTCGCAGATTTCAAGTACCCACGCTCACCCCTACGATGAACCATGAAAAATGAATAGCCACGTGTGTTTTTAGTCATTTTATGGTTTTAGGTAGTACTTCAATAATACGTGGAAAAAATAATTTGCCTATAAAATACTTTTAACTTCTGTTCGGGCATCATTTTTTTTATAATTCGCAAGTCTACCGAGTTTTCGATCTAATCATATATCTTAAAAGATAAAAAAAAAATCAAATGAATACTTATTTTCAAATGAAAACTCAATATGATTGAAAAGAAGTCTTGGTACCCATATGTAATTTTTCATTCTTACAATTAATCAATATTTTTTTATCATACAAATTATATTCAACCATTGTTCTAAGAAAATTGACGTGGGTCGTTGGGATAATGATTGTTATATATATATATATATGAGAAATCTGTGTGAAGAAAGTAGTAGGGGTCAATATTGGAGACAATTGTAATGGATATTCATCAAACACGCCTATATAAAAGGAAGAGGTGAACGTTAAGGTTAGTGTTTAACCATATAATTTGATGGGACCGCTTTTGTATTTTTTTTTTGTTATTAAAAAACGTGTAGTAATAGACAAGAGGTTGGGTAGTATTTACTATTTAGGTTACATTGGATCTACAACCAAATATTTGAAATATTAAGATTTAAAATCCGTAAATTTCGGATATATAAACTCAGCTTTTAGGAAAAAAATAAATATCATTTTTTTTTTTGATAAAAATAAATATCATTTTTAACTAAACTTTATTTCATAATGTTTTAAAATAAATATAGATATGACTTTTTAATTATATTAGATATTCGATTAGAATTATGAAATTTGAATTCAAATAGAATATATGTCTTAATTTACAGATATACATTCTAACTTGAATTATTAAATAAATTAAAATCCGATAATATTTTCTAGTCGCAAAGATGCATTTTTTTTTTCGTATAAAAAAGGTGAAATAATGGGTGTTTGTTTATATATAATAAGACATAAAGGACCCTATTATAGTTGGGGACTCTTTGGGCTCCTAATTTCTAGTGGGCTTTTCTTCTCCACACCTCACACCGATTTCACTCTCTTCGTTATTTCACGGTGGAAAAAAAACAAAGAAAAAATATTAATTTCTAAACTTAGAGTTGCTTATTAATTTCTAAACTTACAAAATTGAATACGTTAAATCATAAATTTGTTAAACACTTCTATAATCGTTCATAGCATTATTTGGTCAAAAAAACTAGTTGACTGATCTGACGTAGCGCGTGATGTGGCAGTAATTTTTTGAGTGGCCTCGCAGTGCCACGTCGGATCAGTCAACTCATTTTTTGACCAAATAACACTATGGACGATTATAGAACCGTTTAACAAGTTTAAATTCAGGATTTAACGTGTTCAATTTTGCAAGTTTGAAATTTAATAATCACCTCTATAAGTTTAGAAATTAATATTACTCTCATGTTTAAAATTTTTTAGAGTTTTTTTCCAAAAAGAAATTAGGGCTTAAATTGTTTTTTATATATTCATTGTAATTATCGATATCATCATTTGAATTATAAAATTATTATTTTCAGCTGGTGAAAAGAAAAACTCATTGGAAAATTGGGATATCCTAATTCCTAAGTCCAAACAAGTCCTTAGAAACTTTACAGGTCCTCTTTTTTATTTGTTTTTTAAAATTCCTCTTGTTCCCTTGGCCGTTCAAATCCTGATTCACCTTTCTCTCTGCGACACCGAACTTTGCGTTTTTCCGGCGTTGCGTCGGCCGAAGAGGTTTCTGTCTGTCTCTCTCTCCCCTGACGCCGGTAAGCTTTTCTTCTTTGAACGAGGTTTGGATATAGTGCAAATTTTATGAAATCATCTCCCTTCGATTTTTCTGCCCTTCTGATTTTCCCCGAATAGGAGAGTTCCTGAAATTCCCACCGCGAGATTCTGGGTTTCTATTCGGTTCCCGATTGCTTCGAATTTTATGGAGAGATTTCTAGGGTTTCGGTTTCAGTGTAAGTCTCGTTTTGATTTGGATAAAACTCGCGATTACATAATTGCGAGCGTCTGGAGTTTTTCACGAGTGTGGGTAACTCTCTTTGATAAAATTGGTCGCAAATTTTGTGTTACACACATTGTCTGAGACAATCCTTCGTGTGGAGTTGGCTGTTTTAGGAGGGTGTTTGACGCATGGGGACTCGTGGAACTCTTCGTTGTCTGCTTATTCAATTATGCGTATATTGCCTGTGGCTCGCTATGTTTACTTTTATATTGTATTGGATGGATTGTAATTGCGAATGACGTACCATTTCGTCTATAATCTGGGAATGAAGAGTCCAAGGATTGCTAAAATTTGTTGGTAGATATAGGTTTGTGAGTTCCCTTCCCCAGCACCCCACTAGATGGGGATACGAATTGGGTTGGTCCTTTATATAGGTTTGTGAGGGTCGTTTTTTTTCTTTTGCATATGCTAATAAGCTTATTCCGTTTATTGTTTCTTTCTTCTGACCTTTTAATTTGAGCCCTTTCTTCCCGTTCGTTGCTTTTGTAATGCAAATGAAGTTAGTCTTTAACCCTCTTGGAGATTTTCTGATACAAAGGTTTTGAACCATTAACATGTCATGGAAAATTAGGTCTAAGTTTCGTCGGATAATCCCATTGGATTTTGTGCATTACTTTTACTTAGAAAGAACTGGAATACGTTGTGCTATCTAACTGGTTATTTAGATTCTTGTTGTTTGGCAGTATCTGGAACAACACACCGCTTTCTGCAGAGATGGGAGAAATGGCAAGTCACATATGAATCCTTGTTGCTCTTTTCAATTAGAATATGGAAACAACTGTTTTTTCATAACATCCATTTTTGCTACTACAGATTCTTTTGCCTGAGGAAGATACCCGACTGGATACTACACGAGCAAGATGTAACGTCTTTTCTTCTATATCAGATCTTATTTCTTATTTATTGCCGGTATGGTTACTTGTTCTTTGCTAAAGTTGTATTCTGCTCTTTTTGCAGTCTCAAATCTTCTCAAGAGACATGGAGAACTGGCAGAGCGCCTTTCTAGGTATCATATTTCAAATTGTGGTTGATATCTAGGTCATTGCTAAGTGACTTTGGAATTTTTGGTCATTGATATTAGGGATTCTGATAAGACGATATTTGATCGACTAAACAAAGAATTTGAAGCTGCACGGGCATCCCAAACTCAAGGTGGGTGTGAATTGACATAGTTGCATTCACATCAGTCACAGATCATGGTTACACCTTATGCGTGGTTGTGTTTTTTGTTTGTTGTGCAGTTGTGCTATAATTTCATCAGTATGTCTACTTATTTAGGTGCTTACGCCTAGATTGTATGTGTCGTGTGTTTTTTTTGTTTCTTTTGCTACAATTTCATCATTATTTCTACTTAATCAGATGTTTTGTTTTCTTCTCTCCTCTGCAGAAGTTTGCTTAGATGGGGATGAGTGGAATGATGGCTTGCTGGCTACATTGAGGGAACGGGTATGACCTCCTCTGCCTTCTATTCTTGAAATAGAGGTGTCTAGAAATCCTGGTGTGGTGGTTTTATTTAGACACTTGTACAAGGACTCGTAGTCTATGAGTGTTGTTATTCTGATAAAAAAATTTACGCTGCATCTTATAATTTTTTTACCTAGTTATTGTTTTTGCTTATTTTGTTTTTCCAAAATGGTAAGGTTCATATGGAGGCTGAAAAAAAGGCAAATAATGGAGATGCGAGTCTTGGACCAATTTCTCATTCTGAAGAGCGTGTAACTTATAGAGTGGGGAATAAGGTAATTCCCATGTCTCTCAGACTCAGAAGACTACAAAGACTTGATTTGCTTGTACTAAGGTTTGTAGTATTGTTCTACCTTTGCATTGTCTAAGTAGGCCAGGCTGTACCATGATCGTTTGCATGAGTTTTCCTCAAGTGACCCCCTTTGTTATTACTTTTTGTTCTCAATCTGTGAATTTTTCTTTAGTATTCAAATTGAGCGTGCTACTACATGGAACGGGATGAGAGGGACCTTCTCCCCTAAGGTAGAAGAGTAGCCCAATCCATATAGCTGTACCAGAATTTACCTCGTATAACCAATTAACCACTTGGTTTGCTGAAGAAAATTTAACTTAACATGTGCTATATCTTAAGGATAGGGTTCATATTATTTTCTTGAGCTTATAACTAGGGAGTTATTGATTATCCTTTATTCTTAAAGCACTTCTCAGTTGTAAAGGAACAAGAGTTGCATAATGAGTTTCAATTAAAAGTCGGGTTTCTGAGTTCTTGATTTCAAAACATGTACCGACTAGTCTATACATGACCTAATGATCTTGGAGTTTGGACGTGCTGACTGATATAGTGACATGGCATTTCTTATTTATCTTTCATGTTTATGTTTAAACAGGTGATCTGTTGTCTAGAAGGGGCAAGAATTGGAATACAGTATGAAACATCTTTTGCAGGTATCACAAATCATGGATCACATGTTTTTTTTCAGCCCCATACATTTTGCAAATGCTAGAACTATTTACAGTTAATGATATTTAATGTGTCTACCTAAAGATAAATGTTTTCTCCTAGGTGTCTCTAACGTATTGCTTTGTCATATCTTATTAAAGGGTAGTTTTTTAAAAGAAGTTAATTTCGTATTTATCAGTGATACCTATAGGCAGAAAAATAAAGTTGGGAGGCAAAAAATTGTCTCTGTGTTTCTATGAAATGGTTGGAGTAGCCTCTTTCTAAAGGTTTGATTTGTTTCCCAGTAGGTAATAAGTACTCTTTCCTAATCTTCACTGTGTAGGAGAACCTTACGAGGTATACCATTGTGTGCTTGAAAGCAAATCATTTCTGGAAAAGATGACTGTCCTTGAGCACACAATTCCTTTCTTTTTGCCACTACGAGACTTAGAAAATGATCTTCTTTCTTCCAATGCTAAGGTAAGTTTGGTTGCTGGAGGTTGTCCCAATTAGCCTGTTATGTGTTAGTGTTGTTTCTGATCTTCAGGTCTGTATTTTAATTACTTGCTTCCAGAAATTCATAGATAATGTTGGAGAACTTCTGCAAGCATACGTGGATAGGAGGGAACAGGTCTGTATTTCAATGGTCTGGAATTCATGATATTCATCATTATTCATGATTATGAGCAGTATTATGAAAACCAGATCAGGCTAGCTGGTTTAGCAGTTCAATTGTTGGCCTGCTATTTTTCTTGTTTAATGTGTTGTTCTGTAGAAATGCATTAACGGTTACTTGTAAATAAAGTTGAAACTGAAAAAAGTCATGACTCATGGGACTTGTTAACTTGGAGTAAGAAGTAGACAATGCAAGTAAGGTATTTTAGGTACGGTAAGAAATCTAACTGCTAGGGTATTGAGATGGATTTCTGTCATTTGATAAACTTAGAATTTTCACCATCAGAGACAGTATGGTGGGTATCCGTTGGCTTTAATTGCAGGGTTTTGGAGGAGATACCATATGATACTGACCTCCGTCCATGCATATATTACATATCTGTAAATTTAGTGATTGATGTTATCATGCAATTTACACTCAAATGTTAGGAGTCCTATGATAACTTGTCCAGTTAAGACTTAAGAGCTGAGATGTTTTTTCTTGTTTTCTTATAGGTTCGACTTATCAAGGAGCTCTATGGAAATCAGATTGGGGAGCTTTATCATAGTCTTCCTTACCACATGGTTGAATTCATATTAGATGATTGCGACTGGTTGGTAAATCTGTGCTTTTGTATAAACTTGATAGATTAGCATTCTAAATACGAGCTTTATCCTTTAGTCTAGAAGCGATATCCTAATATTTGCTTTATGAAAGCCTAGGTTGTAGTACATAATGAAGTTGTAGAATATTAGATGATCTTGATCTATATTTTGTATTGTCACATGAGAATAAAGTTATATTGTAAAACATGCATACAGGATACTGAACTTAAAGTCGCGGTCTCTTAAATGTACAATAATTCAGGTATTAGGTAATATAATGCCGGTAAATAACTGGATTCAGTAACGCTATTGAGTATTGACAAGTCCTTGTTGGGTAAAGATTTTGTCTTGGTGCTCTTTTTTTTCCTCACTTGGATCGAGTATATATGCATGAAAGCACTTTATGCCTTTCAGCTGTCCTATGTGTGTATCACCAGGATTGCCCATTTAACAACAATAATGTTTTTTTTACATTTGAATCAAGTGGTAAATCATGTGTTTTTCGTTTGAAGCAAGGTGATGGCGAGTCTGAGGTATGGAGATCTGCTGTCCGAACTTCCAACAAAAGTGAGGGTTCTGGTGTGGCCGATACATCAGCTCAAGAAACGGTGTGCAATCTCTGGAACTGGGAAAGTCGGAAGTCAAGCAATTCCCGCACGTTTATCCTTTGCCGAGGATGCTTTACGGACCTTGGCTTTACCAGAAGGTAGTCTATCTCTTTAAAAACTATATATATACACACACACACACTCTTCGGGTAATTAAGTCACTACTCTCTGGTGTGATTTAGAATGGGCCTCATGTACACGGAATTAGAGATGTGACAAGCCATTCGATTAGAGGGTAAATATAAAACAAAGGGGAAAACTGCTGATTCTTCTTTAGTTAGTTGAAATCAGCTTGTTGGATAGGAACAGCCGTTGATTGTGAGTTTTAAACGGTCAGCGAGTCACTTGTGCTTTTGTGTTAGGTAATGACTGAATAGGAGAGTCCCGAAGCACCGTTATCCCGTTTCGAATTTCATCGTATAAATCACTTGTTTTATTTTTTTTTAATGGGCAGCATACGCAGAGATTGTGTTGAACTTGCCACAAGCAATTGAGCAAATGTTTCCACAGAGGACTCCCACCTGAAAAGAAAAAAGCTCTTACCGCCGTTGTGTTCTCCGTGAAGAAGCCACAAGCCAGCATGGAGAATATGTTGCCTTTTCTTCTGTTTCCTGATGGTTTTCTTCATTAAAACCAAGTGGTTATTAATGTTAAGGGACAAACCTAAAAAATAACATTCAACTTTCACACTTACACTAAAAAAAAACTTTCTACTTAAAATTACTTATAAAAAAAACATCAACTATTAATTTGGAGCAACAAAGACCATAAACTATATAAATTGTTTAAAATCAATTTTTCACTTTATATTTGTTATAAAAAATTATCAACTATCTAAATTACTCAAAAAAATATAATGTTTTACATTTATTATAAAAATCTATAAAATTTAAATAGAAAATATATAGAAATAATTCTAGAAGTACAAAAAGATATAATGTTTTAATATTTAATGTTTATATAAATATTATAAACATCAATCTATATATAATAATATACAAATTTTATACTTAAAATTGAGTATATTTTATTATTGTAAATATTATATTTAAAATTTTATCATATAATAATATTTTAGATGTGGTAAATTGTGTATATTTTATTGGTTGTAAATATAAGAGATAATATATATATTCGAAAATAAAATAAAAATATGGTAATTCTTACATTGAATATTGTAAATTGAGTATATTTTATTTGCTATAGATTTTTATATTTAGAATGAAATATTTTTTGTAAATTCAAATAGTTTATGATTTTTTTATTACAAATATTATAGAAATCTACGAAAAAATTAATTGTTATAAAAAAAATCAAATTAATAGTTTGCAACCATTGAAATATTAAAATGTTACAATATGATAAATTTAAATAAATATTATTTTTTATTGTGATTTTTAGTATTATATAATTTATGTATATTTTCTATCCAACTTTAATAGATTTTTATAATAAATATAAAACATTATATGTTTTGAATAATTTAGATAGATAATGTTTTTTTATTAAAATTAATCATTGATGGTTTTTTATAACAAATTTAAAGTGTAAGATTAGTTTTAAATAATTTACATAATTGATGTTCTTTTTTGCTCCAAATTAATAGTTGATGGTTGTTTATAATTAATTTTAAATAGAAGATTTTTTGTGTGTAAATGTAATAGTTGAAGGTTTTTTTTAGGTTTGTGCTTTGATAATTGTCACGAACCTCTGGATTATAACCAAATATGATACAGCTCAGCTTTTTTTTTTTCCGTATAATATACACAGGTGCCAAAATACAGCATTTTCCTATCCTCTGCGGAATCCACTCGTGCAGGTAAATAGATGCATTGTCACGGTGTTTTACCGATTTCAACAACTGGGTTACTAATCTTCTAATGTTTTGTTGTTGGGTTACAAATTAAATGCAGTAGCTTTTCTGGTCTGGACCCACGATTTAAATATTTACATTAAGAATCATATGCCATAAGGTTTTGCTCCACATGACATCGGTCCAACCGTCCAAATTTCCGAAACATTGAAAAGATGCAACAGAAAGAAAGAAAGATGCCAGTATTTTGCATACCGGCAGATATACTGATGCTAATATTTTATTTTGAAAATTAATTAAGAAAATTGGTAAGTTTTTTCGTAATGAAATGGGTTTAGCAGTGTTCCTTTTTCTTTAAAAGGTTATGATTCAATTAGAAATTAGCGAAAATCTCAAATTAAACACCTTGTAGAAAATATTAAATTTGAAAGAAGGTTGGAGGAGCCATGGTTGGAGACCGAACCCTCGGTTTCATCTAAAAGGCAAGAGGCGAACACGCGGGAAACACGTCCGCGAGGACTCGAGGAGGATCTAAACCGAAGATTCTACTTGTGGAAGATAACAGAACCAACGTGATCGATGATGAGGCAGTGGGTCACGCCATTGATGACGTCAACAAAGGGATCGAAGCAATACATGCGGCTTACGATTTGGTCCTTATGGTACGTTACTTACTACGTCCTAAGCTCCGCGCCACTTATGGAGATATAAAGAGATATGAAGAAAATTTGAGAAGATTACGTAATATTTAGATTTGGTTTTATTTCTATATTTTAGATATTTATATTTATTAAATAAGATATTTTATGATTTTGTTTTCTGCTATAAATATTGTAATGTTATATGTTGAATAATGAGAAATCCAATGATTCTCCATCTCTTTCTCTATTATGGTATCAGAGCTTCGGTTTCTGTTCTAAATATATTTTTTTTATATCAACGATGTTCGTTGAATCCGAAAACGACGATGAAGATGACGATGATATACTAACTCCAATAGTATCATCAACTTGAATATCGTCTTCCATTCATTTTTTTTCTATTTTTTTCCTGACGACGGTGTTTATCACTGTCAACCCTAACCGATGTGCTACTTTTTTTTTTCTCTTTGCCAACCTCATTGTCGTGCAACCCAACTCGCGCATATGCGCCGCACATCCGTGCCACATCAGCCTTTGAATCCGGCTTTTAGCCTCTTCGATTGGAATACTCCGATCGTTGATCCGCACATTTGTGCCATCTTCTTTTTTTTCTTTTCTTTTTTCGGCTTTAGCCGCGTGCATTTGCACAATTTATTTTCTTTTTCCGGCATAACCGCTAAACCATCGCGCCTTTTGCGCTGCCGACATTGCTGTCGCACTATACCACAATACCGTGCATGTGCACCACGCTTCTGCTTCACCGGACTTTTTCAGATCCGCCAACAATCCACCAGTTCCTAGGTTCGATTGTCAAATCCCGTTATTGAGAATTCAACCTCAAGCAATTGTTTCTCATCTCCTTGAGTTTGAGGGGGCGTATAAAGAGATATGAAGAAGATTTGAGAAGATTACGTAATATTTAGATTTGGTTTTATTTCTATATTTTAGATATTTATATTTATTAAATAAGATATTTTATGATTTTGTTTTCTGCTATAAATATTATAATGTTATATGTTGAATAATGAAAAATCCAATGATTCTCCATCTCTTTCTCTATTAGAAAATTCATTTATATCGAAACCCATCTATTAGAAAATTCATTTATATCGAAACCCATCACGTTTCAGAAACTACAAGCATTATGACTTTGGCTGAAGGCCGAGTCGGGAAAGTTTTGCAATTGCAAGAGATCCACAAATGCACGGTTTCAACTCTCAATAATATAATATTATATATAAAAAACCATTCTTTTTTCCAATAGTGGACTAAATGGCAAAGTGGAAATTTATTAGACAAAAGAAAAGAACCGAGCAGACAGATTTTCCTCCATCCTCAGCGGGAACTGAAACTGGTGAATGTAAAAACAGATATGAGGAATTTTGTTAAGACCACCACTTATCTCGATTTCTGCTGGCTGTGTCGTTGAATCCCGTAAACATCCACAATCCCCGGAGGGAAGACAGGATCCGTGGCTGCCCTCACGGCGACCTTTGCCACCGATGTTACATTCACAGGAGGCGTGAACAACGGCCCCACGAGCGGGAGCTGGCTCAAAGGTTTCGCTTGTTGTAGAACCTGCAACCATTTTTCGCTTATCACATTGGAAATTACTCCCTGATTTTCTCGCATTACATGAATCACCTTGCTTTTTTGTACATGTTAACATGCATTTTTGTGTTGGGACAAGACAAGGCATGAAGACAACATACAGAGAGACGAGGGGAAGTATTACCATCTCCATTGGCGACCCGACTAAGCTCAATGGGATCTTCACGCTCCCAACGTTGCGGGTTCCGTGTATAAAACCAGGCCGCAAGATCACCCCTGCAGATTGTATTGCTCAAATCTCAGTTGGCAAAACTCAGAAATCGATCTGATGGGTCAAATAAATATCAAAGAGTTTTCCAAATTATAACATGCAAACTCACCTGCATAAGGAAATCTTGTAAGCACCTCTGTCTCAGCAGCTCTCTGCAACAAACAAGACAGAAGTCTAAGATGGACCGTCCTGGGAATGAGCAAGTAAAATAGGAACGTTCACCTATCGTCCTTGAAATGTGACCGAGAATGAGAAGTATAATAACACCTTCCCCTCATAGTATCCCCTCAATAGGTAGTTTGCGAATCCGAAGTCAGCAGCAGAGATATAGACAAATCTTTTCACACCTAGTGGACACAGGCGCATCAAAAGGAAATAGAATTAGAGTGGCTAGAAATTGTTTCAAATACAACATAAACTAAAGAACATTTTCCCCAAAAAACATGATGTCCAAAAAAGACTTGTACCCTAACTAATTCCCGGAACCCTGCTTCGCACGTGGAACCTTAGGTCCACGGAAGTGAAATCAAGAAATTGATACTGTATATAGGATGATATCAAACCCTAAATCTAACACTTCCTAAGGTACAAGGTATACCGTTCAACCAACCCTCAGGTCAAACTAAAAGTAATGTGCTCCATCAAATCTGGACCCATTGTGGCCTATATGTACCAACTAGACATCCTGGAATAACGCTAGAAGGCTAAGAAAAGACAATTTCGTTCTCTGTGTATTTAAATACTAGAACCACTAGTACCTTTTTCTGAGGCAGCTCTAATCGCATTGATGTTTGCAGTGCCGTTAATCTTATACATATACGAGTTTGAACCAAACCCACCAACGCAAGAGATCTGCAATGATCCATTTTGAATTTTAGTGAAAATTTTAAAATTTGCCAAGATTATGCTTCTTCAAACATGAAACATTGAAACTAAAGTAGTCATCAAAGTTCCACAAGTGATCATGACAACTGAGAAAACACATACCACATAAGTCACCCCATCAAGAGCATCTTTCCAAGACTCGGGTGAAAGAAGATTTCCTGAAAAAATAGTAATAATATTAATAGAATACATAGGAGGATAGTATCCTGCATAACTCATTGAGGAGACAGACAACAATACCTTGATGCCATGTTACACTCGTAGCCCATGACTCCTGAAGAGATGACCTACCCGACCTAATACCCGAGAAAACTGTTAGAACCCAACCTCAGATTAATATGTATATCAGATCAGTTGGAATCCCTCGGAATCTGAGAAACATTAAACGCAATATCACGGGAGATTGATGCCCTACATTCATAGTACCTGCTTAGGCTGGAGACAGATATGCCGCGATCTAAAGCTTCTTTACACACATGTGAGCCGACAAAACCATTTCCTCCCAGCACAAGTAACTGATAAAAGCAACTAATAAGTAAATGATCAGAAGTACAATGACATTACAGGATAAAACGGCTACTTACCGCAAAAGCCCCCTAAAACTCTTACCTTCTCGGTTGGCGGTGGTGGCACGTGTACAGTCTCTGCTTCTTCAACTTTGAAGGGTTCATCAACTTTGTTAGAATCTGTTGACAGATACCTCCGGCAACTCGAGGCGAAAACAAAGCTGATGCAGCATAATCCAAAAGAACAGGAAAGAAGAACAATGAGATATTCACACTTCGCTCCCAGTGTATACAAGACGCGAGAAAATCCTTAGTGGGAGAAAACATCTCCGAAGAACAAATCAGCATAATGTTCCCACCATTTCAATTTCCGGATGAAAAAACTCCTATTCAATCACTCGTTCATAACACCAAGAGGTGGTAGAACAGAAATTTGGAAAAAGAAACCCTAAATCATATAATTCCGAAGCATCTAAGGAAAATCCCAAAGATATCACATTTCTGTACCATCCTACCCCTCAATATATGTAGACGCATAAACTTCCCTATTCCCATAATTATCCCAAAATCTAAAAACCCCAAGTAAACGAAAACGTAGAGCACGATGGGAACAGGAGCGATTTGAAATTCGGACAGGAACCAGAGTAGAAAACTCACCGTATCTGGGGAAGAGATGATCGGTAATGGCTCAAACGCGACAGAATAGTCCTCATTTCCGATCCAAAACACGAGAAATCTCAAAAAAAAAAACAAACAAAAGGGATTCCAGGCAGTGACGAGAGAAGATGAGCAATCTGGAAATTTTCGAGGAGGAGCCGAGAGCAAAATACGGTCTAGCAGCGGGGCAAACTTGTCGACAAGAGAAACACGTCGCACCAAAAGTAGAGGCCACGTGGCAGGAGAACACCCTCGACCCGGACCAGTCCATTGAAGACGAGCCACGTCACCGTTCGATGACGTGGCACTTTCCTTCTACTATGGTTGGGCCTTGAATACTTTAAAATTGGGCCTTTACTAGAGATGTAAATCGTTTGGTTTTAACCATAACTCAATCCATATATATATATATAAATATAATTTGATTACAGCTTATATAACTAACTGTTATTAAACATTATTTGTAATTAATTATGCATAGCTAAATACGACAGCTCTCTGACTGACCCTATCGATCAACCGTATCATGGAAATTCCGTGAAACCCAAAATGAAAGCAGAAACACAAAAGGCTGAATTTGAAATGACAGTTTTTAATTTTCCATTTCAAAAAAATAAAATTATATATACATATACATACACATACACATATATGTATATAATAGATTGGCCGCTATAAGTAAGCCCTACTCCCAAAGTATCTTTTAGCTTTCTTTCTTTCTTTTTCCTCTGTTCTTCCCTTTCGTCAACCTCATCTGGTCGATTTTGCAAGTTCCTGTAAATTAAACCAAAAAAGAGGGAAGTCTTTTTTTTTTATAAATAATGCGACAGTTTCCGATTAGCGTGAACGCGAACGCGATGAATATCACAACAATGGCGAAGGAAGCGTTCCCAGGCGCACCGGCTATCGCACAACCAGGACTGCCATCGCTTTCTCCGGTTCCGTATCTCTTCGGCGGTTTGGCCGCGATGCTGGGTCTTATCGCGTTTGCTCTCTTGCTCCTCGCTTGCTCCTCCTGGAAGCTATCCGATCGCCGTCGCGGCCGCGGCGGAGACGGCGATAGGCTGAGAGATTCCGGCGATAAAGTGTCGGGAAAGGTGTACGACGAGGAGATTCTGGTGATCATGGCAGGGGAAGAGAAGCCCACGTTCTTGGCGACTCCGGCTGCGATCGCGGCCGACACGCCGGAGAGTGGCGGAATCGTAAATACGGAGGGCGAGGAGGGGCACAAGGGGGAAACTGGGTTTCCTGCGCAGACAGGAGCTGAAAAGTCTTATGGTGAAGAAGAAAACCACTGAGCTTTCGCGCTCACAGTTTTGTCGGCTTCTCTCTGTTCCAACAATCTGCGAAAAACAGAGCATTTATGTATGGAAAAAAAGTTTTTTTTTTCCATGGGTTGTGAAAATCTCAGGAACTGGGTGTTTCTAGAACATTGTTCAAATACAATGTCCGAAAACTAATAGTTCTCGAAGCTCAGGAGTTTTAATCAATGTATGTGTTGAAATGAACACAGAAAAAAACGTTTTTTTTTAGTAACAGATAAAGATAGTACAATGAGAGTACGATTACGATCATCGATCTTGCCGCCGGGGAAGCTTTTTCAGGTGGCGCGGAACGGGGACGTACAGGGGGAGAGAGTGACACCGTGGAGCACACGTGTCGAGAGGAGAGAGGTTCGGGTGTGAGTTGTCTCTATGGGTGCGGCGACGCGACTCAGCTTTGTCGTATTTTTTATCCTTCCATTTATTTCCTTACCTAACCGCATAACCCCCTCTTTTTTATTAATAATAATAATTAAAATATTGTACTTAAATAGGCTTTGGTGAAAAACAAAAGAGAAATAAAAGGTCCTACCCTATCTCATGTCGTAACATTAAAATATTTAATCAGGCTGGGTCGGCAGAATAATGGGCCCTAATATTTCAATCAAATAACATTATTTAATATTGGGCCTACTCTAGGCCCAATAATCGGCCCATTAGACTGTACTCGGTGGACACGTATACATGTTTCAGAAAATTAACGACTAAAAATAGAAACCTGTCGGCAACATCAGCCATGTGTCGCCACGGTCCCGACTTTATCAAAACAGGTAACGATAAAGCAGAGATGGGAGAAGAACATTATTACATGAAAACGACAAAAAACTATTTTTTTCATGAAATTTATGACGAGAAACATTTTTTTCCAACAATGAAATCACGAACATGGCTGAGCTTCGACCACGTGTCGATATATAATTGGATTTCACTGGATCCTCCTGGCCCACTGGATAGAACTCCTCACATACGACTCATGTGAAGCCGTAGCACCACCACCACTACCACCACGCATTACTTTCAACACACAGGAGAGAGAGAGAGAGGGAGAGAGAGAGAGAGAGAGAGAGAGAGAGAGAGAGAGGTGGTTGGAAAAAATGGCGGCGAAGCTCTGCGACTCGTGCAAGTCTGCGACGGCAGCGTTGTACTGCCGTCCGGACGCGGCGTTCATGTGTCTGAACTGCGACTCGAAGGTCCACGCGCCGAACAAACTCGCGTCGCGTCACGCGCGTGTCTGGCTCTGCGAGGTGTGCGAGCAGGCTCCCGCGTACGTCACGTGCAAGGCCGACGCGGCCACGCTCTGCGTCACGTGCGACCGCGACATCCACTCGGCGAACCCACTCGCTCGCCGCCACGATCGCGTCCCCGTCATGCCCTTCTACGACGCCGTATCCGCCGCCGGAAAACCCACCGCCGCCGCAATCAACTTCCTCGACGACTGCTACTTCTCCGACGGAGGCCGAGAGGAAGAGGAGGAGGCGGCGTCGTGGCTTTTGCCGAACCCGAAGACGGCAGCGACTGCGGCGGAGGAGGATACGGGTCAGTATCTGTTCTCGGATTCGGATCCGTATCTGGATCTGGATTATGGTTCGGTGGATCCGAAGATGGAGGCGGAGGAGCAGAATAGCTCCGGTACCGATGGCGTCGTTCCGATGGAGAGCTCCAGAGTTCATGTTCCGACGGTAAATGAGAATTGCTACGAGTTGGATTTCTCCGGCGGCGGATCTAAGGCCTATGCTTACAGCTACGACTGTATCAGCCAAAGCGTATGTTTTCTTCTTTCCCTCTTTTGTTGTTTTTCTTCGGTCTGTTTGGTTTCCGAGAAAATTGGAGCGCAAATCCGAGAAAACTTTGATTTCAACGCATGTTTTTTTTTGTCAAACGAACTGCTGATTCACAAAAAAAAAGGAATTTTTGGGTACATCGTTAAGCGAAAACATCATTATTTAAATCAAAACTACACTATTTCCTGGATTTTGTTGCCTTGTTCATCTGGGTCATTGCTGTTTGGTTGCTGAGAAAATCCAGGGGGAAAGGACTGGAAAATTTTCGTATCCGTGCACGCTTTTCCCTCCTCTCCAAGAATCTGGCCTTCCATCCTCTTGGTCTTTCTGGTTATAAAAGAAATTAAGATTCTAATGAGCTGCAGTGGATTAACATGAAAACAGAAACTTAGTCCCATGATTGCTTTTGAAAAAGACTCGAGGGAAAAGAAACCATTGTTTAATCCAGTTCAGATCTAATGGGCAATCTATGTCTGAAAATGATTAGTGAACTAAACTATATATTATAAGGAACATGTCGGAAAAAGCTAATTTTACTAAAGAAAACATACGAACAATATTCCATTATAAAACTATATAATAATGACTGTATCTTTTTGTACTATATGTATTTTGAATTCACATAAATCATAATCCTTAAATCTTACATACGTGATACTATGACTTCAGGTGTCATCAACGTCGTTGGAAGTGGGAGTGGTACCCGACGGCGGTGCGACTGCAGACGCCACAAACGTGTTTGGCGGTGGAAACGCAGCTAACAGCGATTCGGGAAGCCAGCGGCCGGTTCCGCTATCTCCGGCCGAGAGAGAGGCGAGGGTTTTGAGGTACAGAGAGAAGAGGAAGAACAGGAAGTTCGAGAAGACGATAAGGTATGCGTCGAGGAAAGCCTACGCGGAGATGAGACCTCGGATCAAGGGGAGGTTCGCTAAGCGGTCTGAGGTCGAGACAGACGCAGAACGCTGCGTTTTCTACGGCGGTTTCAGCGTCGTGCCAACGTTCTAAGACTCCGGACGGACACGTGGCTTTGGTCGTTTTGGTGTTCACGTTGCAGTAACGTTGACTTATGTTTTCTCTTTCCATGTCGATGGGTTTAGTAGGGTAAGTGGATGGGAGATTAAGGTGGTGTCAGTTTCATAGTAATTCGTATTTGCAATTTTGTATATACATGTATATGTGTGTTTGTGTGTATGTACTATTTTGTAATAATGTTGAGGTTTTGCATTTTGCTTTAATTTTAATTTTAAAAAGTCAATCTATATAGAAATCAATCGGTACAAAACGTTGAAAAGTTTCGATTAATATAATCTACATTTAAAAAGAAACACGAAAATCGCGAAGGGAAAAAACGCTTTACATGAGCAATAAACCAAATTAGTCAAAGATTAAAAAAAGGTTAAACACTATGATTATATGTAAACAAAATGATTAAAAATAACACCACCATTAAGATTATGATGATCTCTAGTATGTCGTCATCTATCTCTCAACCGTCCTCTCAATAGAGGACGCAAGCTTTTTCTCTTGATTAGTGGAGATGGTTGAGCTCCTGCGTCCAGACTCGCTGCGACCAGCGTTTGGCGTTTGATTTGTTTCACCGGCTGAGCCGCTGCGAACTGCGACTGCCTTTTGATTAGCTGCAAAGATCTGGTCTAAGTTGCTGTGAGTGTGAGCTGGGATCAGCGTTTGATTAGTTGCGCATGAGGAGATGTTGCGGTCTGAGCCGCTGCAAAGTGCAAAGTGCGTTCCTTGCTTGCTTATATCCCTTGGCCGAGCTGTTAAGATTTGAATCGCGACGTGCCTTTGATTAGGTGCATCTTTGGTCGAGATTCTGCGGTCTGAATAGCTGTGAATTGCCATCAGCCCTTGATTAGGTGCATCTTCGGCCTAGATTCTTATTGGGCATAAGATTCTTATTGGTGCATACCGTGACAATTCTGCGGTCTTAATCACTGTGAATTGCGATCTGCCCTTGATTAGCAGCATCATCAGCATAGATTCTGAGGTATGCGTCGCTGCAAATAGCGATCTGCCCTTAAGTCCCGTGGCCGAGCTACTACAGTCTGAATCGCTGTGAATTGCGATCCTCTCCAGATTGGCTTCGACGGCCGAGCTTGTATGACTTGAGGAGGCATTATCGGTTGCGTTTAGCGTTTTACTCTCCAGAAAACGCACTACGACATACGTGATGTTATCAGCACTTCCTCTTTGTATTGCTTCTGCTACCAGCTTCTTTGCCGCCGCCTCAACTTCTTCAATTTGTTTAACCATTGAGACTGCTTCCTCCAACATTACATGACAAAGAGAAATGTCACACAATTCACGTCTATTTCTTAGCAAAATATTTCATCCACGTATTCCTGTTTTATATAAAACGGAACAGATATTGCAAAAGGATTCATGAACTCAGAAGGGAATTGAACTCCGATGATCGCCATGAAGATAAAATATAAGACAATCAGTAAAAGGGTAAGTGAAGAAAGAGGTTAGAAGAAATGATGTGAAAACCCAGATGTATTGAAGAAATGACACATTATTTTTGTTCAGGATCAGACAGGATATAATAGTGCTAATTGTCTTGTTTTGATATGGATCAGATTTAGGTTTCATGATGATATACCTTAATTTCTGGATCAGCAACAACATACTGCTTCAGTAGCCGATCACCAAAAGCACAAGAAACTGCAAGAACACCTCCAATTCTCCAAGTTCCTATTTAATAAAAAATGGCAGAATGGCTCCAAAGTGAGAGAAGAAAGAAAAGGGCGAATTCAGATGCCGAAAGCCCAACAATTCTTGTTACCTGCCCACTTGATAAACCCACCAGCATTCTCAATCCGTTCACGCTCATCACTTTGGTCAGGTTTGTGGTCCCTTGACACAGCAATGGCTGCAAAAATCAGACTCCTTTCAACTGAAAATCACAAGAAGTCATGCGTATAATCTGCATGGATCGGTTAATGACTCAATAGAGTCATTGGTTCGCTGCGCCCATGAGTTGAGGGATCGAACTCTTATCAATTGGTATAAGAATCTCAAGCTTCCAATCTTATTCTAATGGAACTGAAAATAGGAACACATCTCTTTTTTAAATAAATTACCATTGCCACCCCTGCAGATAACGGCTATGGAATCACCAACATTTGCAACAAGTAAACGATCGCCAACAAGTTGATGCGGTTGAACCAGCATCTCTGCTTTGAGTATTCTCTGACTTCAGAAGTTCCGAGTCCGTGTGGTTGTATGCGTCAGCTGGACGGAGGAGAAGCAGAAATTATATGAGAATGGAGACATCAGTAAAGGATTATCGAAAAGAAGTTCATTCAGGTTAACAATGGCAACCTATAGCCGATTTGGTGTCAGAGATGAACTTTGGGTGGCTAATCAGATTACTGAAAAGATTCTGCTTCACATATTCGGCTGCTCTTGTTCTGCCATGGCCTGCAAAAGGGTCACTAACATATGATCAATTAGGCCATGTTTCTAATATAAACCCTAATGTATAGGCCAATTTCAGAGAGGAAATGATTGATCATCTATGATCGGTCATAAGCCAATTTCTGAGCAGATGGTATTTGTCCAAGTTACTGGGAGACAATGCCGGGGAGAATACAATAAAAAAAGCCAAATAAACCAACATTTCTCCATCAATTCCGCCGATCCTTGTCCCGTAAAAAGTCTTCCGTTGATGATCTTTTCCCAGCAGAGCTTCATACCCATAGCTGAATTTTCCATTCTGGCTGTAATTGAATTATGGGCACAATGTGTCATCTTCAACTCAAATAACATTAAACACGGCACACCTCTTAGAACATGATACCAGGGAGAAGAAACAAAACAGGAATAAACAGCATCTATGATCAGATGGATCAAACAGATAGGCTCAAGGACCTGAATATGAGTAAAAGGTATCACAAAGAATTCTGTATTTCCTCTGTTTACTGAGATGTCAACATATACATCAAGACTTAACAAAATAATGAAGATTTGATATGGACAATAATAACAACAGAAACAGTTTGTTCCAGGATTGCAGGAGTTTTGGAATTGAAGAGAATATCCGGAATGGAGAGATTGTCTCATTAACACTGAATCCATGCAAAAAAACTCGAACGGCTTTTGCTTCAACTAACAAAAAGCCACCAGATACAAAACACAAATCAAAACGTTTCGCAGAGCAAATAGACATGAAAAAAAACGCTATCCCAGAATCATGACTCCCAAAATTAACAAGGTAATCACGAAATGGATCAAACATGTAGCTGAATAACTTGTACTTCTGTAACGAACAACGAATAAACTCAAACGCACACCAAAATTCAGATGAAACTAAAAAAAAGAAGTAAAATTTAGTATAAATAAATTACCTGAGACCCCCTCCGCTTGATGGGGTGCCAGCAATCTGCATCTGGTTCGTATATCGCGATGCAAAATCCAGATGTCCCATTTTGTTCAAAAACTAAGCTTCGAAACAGCAAAAAAACGACCCGATCGACATGAACCACGCGCCAACACTCTCAAAAGCAACCTGAAATCGAGAAAATAGGAGAGTCGAACTCAACAAACACACGTCGCTAGCGATCATCGTCGCAGATTATAGAGTTAACGAGGAGTAACCAAAGAAAAAAAAATGAGGTACCTGAAAACGCCATGGAGGAGGAGGCTGAACGAGAGAGAAGTGACGATTCTAGAGAGAGACAGGGAAGAAGAGAAGCGTATGAGATAAAGGGAATCGCTAGGTGTTAGGAGGAAGGGAAGAACGGAAACAAAGGTGTCACCCTGAACAATTAATCAATCTTCTCTCCCAAAAGATGTATATACACAATAATCTCGACACGTGGATTATACGACACGTGGCAAACATAAAGACTGCTCTCCTACTACCATCTATGGATAATCGCGTATACACACACACTGTCCTTGATTAGAATTTGATTTAACTGGAATAAGGATAGGGTAAGTCCTATGCCCAAACAGGAGGTCATAATTTCTCTAGATTTGTTTCAGTTGACGGCAATTCTCTCTCACTGTCCGTTGCTTCTCGTCTCCGGAGGAGCACTTCCGGTGTAACTCGTTTGAGAACGAGAAGCTGTTTTCCTCTTTCTTCAACAATGGCGAAGGAACAGCAACTGCGGCCATGGTTTCTGGATCTGGTTCCGGCGTTGGTGGTTCTTCTCGCAGCAGCTCATGTCGTCGCTTTGGTACTTTACGTGTTCCTCTTCGTATTTTTTATGCTCCTCGTTCGACTTCGTTTTGGTTTCCGCGACACGGATCTAGTATAAATCTCTTCGCGTTTTGCGATTCCGCAGGTTTACTGGATTTACAGATTGGCCACTGATCGGCAGCCTCAGAGACGAAAATTCCACTGAGGACAAATTCAATAGGTGCGTATTCGGAACTGGGATCTTACGCAAATTGGTAAAATAGATCGTTTTGGCTTCGGATCTGGTGTAGCAAGTCCGAGCATTTTGCAAGCGATCATTGGTTAGGATGATCTCGATAATTTGATGAATCGCCAAGTACGAAAAGTCGGTCTCTGATTGAATGTAGTTCGTAGGTATATCCTTCCACTAGTTCCTTTCTGAACTGAAGACTTCTCTCTATCCTCCAGTAGGGTTATTCTCTGTTGTATCTGCATTTCCCGCATGGTTGTAGTCCCTTGAATAGGTTTAGGAAGTTTCGAACACTGTCTCTTTGCAGCATCAAACTTTCCAGTAAGTGTTTGAACCCCCAAATAACAAAACCAAGTTTTTCTTGTTGCTGCTTAATAGCTGAATTGAGTTCTTGCTCACGAGATTGAGGGCTGTGTTTCTTTATCTTGGCCCGCCCTTGCAATGTTGTCCAGATTGGTGTCTTCTTATGGGCACAGACGTATAAGACTTGATCGCTGAAATGTATTGTCGATGTTCTTTAGCAGTTTACTTTCGTTTTATAATTTTTGTGTCATGTTTGCATTTGAACGAATGCCATTGCTGTTCTTTGCCTCTCTCTTCTTTTTTTGTATGACACACTTTCGTGTATGATCATTAACACCACATTTCCATAGGTAAGAACATTGTATTCTGAATCTCAGTCCATATAAAGGCCTTCCACTTAAAGTAAAACTTAATGTTTTGACCATTAGGTTAGTAATGTTCATGTATATAGTACTTGTAGACGACCCTTTATAGTTTATATGTTCCAATCTTTCCACGTCTTTTTTCCTCCAGAGAAGTTCATTGCAGTTAAATTTGTCATGTTATAATCACCGGAAACGTAGTTTATTAACCTTTGTTTCTTGAGCCGTATGATGGATTTTGCCCAAGTTCCGTTAACCGGTAACCTGACTCTTTTATGTTCTTGTGAACAGATCTCGTTCATGGATTGGAGAGCTTTTCGTGCTGCCACAGATGACAGATGAGTTTGTAAGTTCTTGAATACTCGTTGGGGTGATCGGAAG